>NW_006298266.1:200812-202047 GCF_000327345.1 Myotis davidii | reverse complement strand
TTGCTAGGGACTTGCCCGGCACTTGCTCTCTACCTCTATTTGTTATCTTTCTTCTATCATTGACAGTCCCTCTAGGTTGTGGGCTGCTTGCCTGTGTTCCTGAGAAGCATCTACGGTACCAGTCTATAGAGTGTGTTTTCTTTAGTGAATTACCGGTATGTTTACCGGTAATAAACTTGCACTGTTTTATGTATATGTTTGATTACATACAGCCTTGTGACAGTTTTCCTGCATGTCATAAGCATTTGAATATAAATTAAAATGTTAAAATCAAATCTGATATTGTTTTACCTTTTATTTGGTGTGTGGAAGGTGTGCGGAAGAGGGGGTAGTCTTATACGGCGAGTATATAACAAACTCTGTATTTTGAGTGGAAATGTTAGGGGGTCGTCTTATACGCCGGCAAATACGGTAAATATCGTCTGAGTCCATTTTATTTATTTATTTGTTTGTTTGTTTATTTATTGAAAGAGGAAGAGAGAGAGAGAGATAATTTATAGAGACAGGAAATAGAGGTTGCTTACAGCTGGGGCAGATGACAGGACTTGGGAGATGATGATTAAGGGGTAGAAAACCTAGCCTTTCATCATAGAAAGTTTGAAAACTCTATCTATATAATGTAAATATTCTCAATTTGGTAAATAACTTACCCTATTCATATGTACCATGGCTATATTTTTATCATCTGTTAGGTACACTGAGGATTTCTAATCCTTTTTTCATGAATTTTTTCCCTTAAATGTTTTCTAGCCCAGTTATGTCACCTCAATAAAATGAAATGCCTTAATGTAAAAACTGTTTGATGCCTTCAAACAATTGCAAAATAATGCAAAACATAACAAGCAAACTCATGGTTCACTACTGAAGGATACTAGATTACCCAACTTGAGCAGTAAGTTGAACTGCCTCAGGGGTACAATTTTCCTTCAGGGAAGCTTTCCTGAGATTTCTGAATTGGACTCCTAAGACCTGACTTGCCATTGTCTCACCATCGCCTTTGGTTTTGGCTTTTAGCTTCCAACTTGAAGCTCCAACTCTTTAGCTCATAGGTTTCTTTCTTCCTCCCTTCTTCCCTCCCTCCCTCCATCCTCCCTCCCTCCCTCCCTTCCTCCCTTCCTTCCTTCCTTCCTTCCTTCCTGCCTTCCTTCCTTCCTCCCTCCCTTCCTTCCCTCCCTCCCTCCCTCCCTCCCTTCCTTCCTTCTTTAGTTCCTTTCTTTCTTTTTCTCTTTCTTTCT
>NW_006298266.1:191216-200295 GCF_000327345.1 Myotis davidii | reverse complement strand
ACAAACAGGCTGACAGTTGTTTGGGCGCTCCCTTGTAGGTAACTAACTGCGTTTCTTTTTCTGCTTTTAAGATTCCCTTTGTCTTTAACCTCTGGTATTTTAATTATGATGTGTCTTGGTGTGTGCCTCTTTGGGTTCATCCTGTTTGGGACTCTCTGCACTTCCTGGACTTGTAAGTCTATTTCTTTCACCATGTAGGGGAAGTTTTCTGTCATTTTTTCAAACAGGTTTTAATTTCTTGCTCTCTCTCTTTTCCTTCTGGCACCCCTATAATACAAATGTTAATATGCTTGAAGTTGTCCCAGAGGCTCCTTACGCTATCGTCATATTTTTGGATTCTTTTTTCTTTTTGATCTTCAGATTGGGTGTTTTTTGCTTCCTCATATTCCAAATCATTGATTTGATTCTCAGCATCATCTACTCTATTGTTGATTCCCTGTAAATTATTCTTCATTTCAGTTAGCATATCCTTCATTTCTGACTGGACCTTTTCCATGTCTTTGAAATTCTCACTAAAATCCTTGAAAGTCTCACTAAGTCCCTTGAAGCTCTCATTAAGATTCTTGAGAAATCTTATAACCATTGTTTTGAACTCTGTATCTAGTAGTTTTCTTGCTTCCATTTTATTTTGGTCTTTTTCTGGAGATTTCTTCTGTTCTTATATTTGTGACATATTTCTTTGTCTCCAGATTTTGCTTCCCTGTGTTTGTTTCATAGACAGAGCTGCTATGTCTCCTGGAATTGTTAGAGTGGCTTTGTGTAGTAGGTATTCTGTAGGGCCCAGTAATTCAGCTTCCCTATTCACCTGATCTCAACACTTTAGGTGCACCTCTGTGTGCTCTGTGTGCACAGTCTTGTAATTGAGTCTTGAATGCTGTTGGCATCCCTGGGAGGAATTGACCTCCAGGCCAATTGGCTGTGAAGACCAGCTGCAACTACAATTGAAGAGCTGCTGTGCTGGAGATACTCCTCTGGAGCAGGACTTACTGCAGTGGGGCTTTGGTGCTTACTGAGTCTGTCCCTTGAGTGTGTTGCTTGTGGATGTGTAGAGTTGTAATCTGGTATGGTCTGAAGCTGCCCACCTGGTGTACTTGTTCTGGGGCCTCCTGTAAGGTGCAAAGTCAGCCACTGTCTAGGGCCACTCCACAGGAACTACAAAGCTATCTTCAGATGGCTGCTACTTGTATTGGACTTCGAAGTGCCCAGGTGAGGCCAAGCTGTGATGCAAGGCAGGCTGGTGCTAGTGCTGAGTCTTGGGCCTCTTATTGATAGGTATGAGGCATGCTGACACCAGCTGCTGCTTGTTTGAGATCTTTTAGGAATGTCTGAAGCCTGAGCCATGACAGGCTATTCATATGGGAAAGCTGCTGCAAACAGCTTGGAAGGGGATGCAAATTGGGTGATTTTTGGTTTCAGGGAATCACCAGGGTGGAGCAAGCAGTGTGAGCCACACTAATGGAAACTCAGATATGGCTGCCAGTTACCTCTGTGATGGGGGAGGTTTCAACACAGGAACGATGACTCCTGTGAAGCACCCTGTCTGGTAGAAAGTTGCCCCCAAGTTCCGGTTTTGATATCAGACAATCCAGCTCCTCCCCGTATATCCCTGAATTCCCCTCCCCACAGCCATTGCCCCAGCACTGGAGCCCAGAGGGATTGAGTCTGAGTAAGTCCATGCACTGGTCCTTTTAAGAGGGACTGCCTGGGTCTCCAGCAGTCTCCCTGTCACTCAGCTACAATACCCCTTGGTTTTTATACCCCAAGATTTTGGGGACTTCTCTTCCCAGCTCTGGAACCCTGGGCTAGGGATCTGGTGTGGGGTGGGGACCCCTTGCTTCTCACGGGAGGCCTCCACAGTGGAGTTATTCCTTCTGATTAAAAACATGAAACATGTGGGTGTCGGACCATCCCATTCCATGGCTCTGCCCCTCCTGCTAGTCTCAATGTATTTTCTTCTTTACTTCTCTAGTTATAGAATTTCCATTTAGCCAGATTTCAGGTGGTTCTGAATGATGGTTATTCTGTATTTTAGTGGTAATTTTGATGTGGTTGTGGGAGGCGGTGAGTATTGGCGTTTACCTATGCCATCATCTTGGTTCTCCTAGTACTCTTTAGTAGCTCATAGGTTTTTACTTTTTCCATTCTGCCTTCCTATCTCTCTTCCAATGTTACTTGGAATCAAGCCAGAATGTTCAATTTTTTCAAACTCTTCCCTTGGGAACTTCAACGAATACCTTTTCCTCTCGTGGGAACATTGCTTCATTGTCTTTTTTTGAACCAAAAGTATAGCAACTTGTTCTCTCACTTTGTTCCAGGCAGCTTTAAAATAACTTTTGTTGATATTTGCTGTAAAATTTCTATGCGCAAAGCTGTATGATATTTGCTTGACACACATCTCATTGAGAGGTAGGTTTGTTATTATCTTCACAGGGTCACACAGGATTGTAGAGCTGATAAGTGGCAGAGCCAGGATCTTACCGTAAGCTAGGCATAGAGTCCAACTATCAAGTCCTTTCCTTGCAGGTTTGACAAATACATCATGTTTTTTTATGAAAAAGTAAGGTTATTCTTTCTGTTTTATTTTCAATACCTGTAAGAAAACATCTGATAGTAATCTTTTGGTGAGGGAATAATTTTGGCCTCAGAAACAAAATGGCTGTGAACTTTCAGCTGAATTTTTAAAGAATCAAAGAGGCAGATTCTTTTTTTTTTATGAAGTTACAATTCATACCTTTTAGGCTCCCATCTTAAACATTCTTTGATCCATAGCTTTGAGAGCATTTTCGGTAGTTTATCCACATCCAGTTAGCACTTCATCAGTTGGAAGTTAAACATGACTAATATATGAAATGTTAAGTAATCAGTCTTGGTACCCATCTCTAGGATATAGCCAATATTAAAACTTCTTCTTTTTCTACAATAAAAGAACCATTTAGCTTTCTAATTTCATCTTTAATATCAGTTCTTTACCCTTCATGTAACTGCTTGAGAATTCTGAGTGCTGCTTCTAAAAGATATCTTTTGATAATCTTATTAAAGGTTTATTAAAACATAGAGAAATAGTCCTGGCTGGTGTTTCACAGTGGTTAGAGTGTCAGCCCAAGCACTAAAAGATTGTGGGTTCAATTCCAGATCAATGTGTCTCTCTCACATCGATGTTTCTCTATCTCTCTGTCTCACTCTCTCTCTCCTCCAATGGAAAAAATGTCCTTGGGTGAGGATTAAGAATAACAAACAGATATATGTTCATTTGTGCTCTTTAATTTACATTAAAAAATAAGATGACTTTTCTTGTGTTGCTTTGGAAGAAAATTGATGACGTCAGATTTCTGTCCCTGCTTAGCATTTATTTCTGTGAATTGCTAGAAGCTTTAAAAACTGAAAGTTCTTTCATCAGGGGGAAGGGGATATTGAATTTGTAATATCTATTTGGATATTGTCAACCCCCTCCAACATGACAACATAATTCTTTACATATCTATTAAATAGAAAAAGGTAGAACTCCAAAGAAGAAAAATAGCAAGAAAAAAACACACAACACAACCAAAAGACATGCTTGGTTAATTTTCCACAAAATTATCATGAACTGTATCTATTCCTTGGCCTTATGTAACTAACACCATTTGGCTTCCCTGTTGCAAAAGGAAAAGTCAAGGTAATTTTGGATCCAGTTAGCCAAAGAGATTAGTTTGATTCTAAAATATATATGACCCAGACTTCTAAACTCTGTTCTTATACCAATTTGGTAACTCAAAGAGAAAATTATCTAGAATCTAAGCTTACAGGGAAAAACAAACCTTGAAGGACTAATGAACATGGGGAGATATTTCAGTCTGAGAAGTGCAATTACTTTCAAATGAACTTGGATTTGAGAAATTAAACTAAGAGAAATAAAAGAATTTTCAGATGTGTCATCCTAAAATGACTAGCCATTTAGAATTTTTAACCTAAAACACTCCTTTTCAAAGAAAAATACAAAGGAGATGGATATGTAACTTCTATTCAGAGAAAATTGTCATGGAATATCCATTTAAAAGATATGTAAGAGGAGATATATATAATACTTTCAACAACAAAGAATTTAAATTTAAAAAAGGTATGTTAGAATGAGAGGACATAGGAAAATGTCAAACTGTTGGCTATCTAGAACCAAATTGAGTTGATATGGGGGTGAAGTCAGAGAAAGAATTCCAGTCCAATGATGTATCATTGCTATAAATTGCTCTCAAAAAGCTGGTTTACAAAATTCCAGGCCAGAGGATGGCTTTAATGGGAAATTTGAAAACAGTCCTACTCTCTACCATTAATGCTGTCAGCTCATTCTCTGAGTGAATGTAGCAATATAGTTTTGTTTTTGTTTTGTTCGTTTTTTGTTTTATTGCTTAAAGTATTACAAAGGGTATTATATAGAGTATTACATATGTCTCCTTTTTTTTTCTCCCCTTGACCTTCCCCTAGCCTCCCATCCCCACCAGTATCTTGTGTCCATTGGGCAATATAGTTTTAAAGTGAAATAAAAATACACAGGACAGTGCCTGGCACAGAATCAGTACCCAAAGTCTTTTCCCTTTTTGATGGCAAATGGACAATTAGGCCACTTTTAATCTTATTAAAAGCTATTAAATGGTGATGGAAGGAGGCTTGACTTGGAGTGTGAACACACACTACGATGTACAGGTGATATATTGTGGAATTGTACCCCTGAAACTATATAAATTTATTAAGCAATGTCACTCCAATAAATTCAATAAAAATTAATTAATTACTTTTTAAAAAGCTATTAAACTTACAAAGTAGAGTGAAGGGGGTCTTTCCGGATTGTGTCATGTCCCTGTTTTCTCTGAGGATACAAGTGACAACCAGGGTACCTAGGAAGAGTCTCTGACAGAGTCTGAATATCAGAGTAAGAGGTTCTAGTTGGTCCTTCATAAATTTTGTGGTTTTGTGTGTGCATGTGTGTTCAGGACCTAATAGTTCACCATGTCATCTCTTTCCTTTTTAGCAAACCAGTTCAACATCTGTAGTTCACTTACTTTGTACCAGGTTCTGTCCCCAGCACTGGGATTAGAAAGATGAATAAGACATGACCCAGGCCCTCTACGAGTTTGGAGTCTAGGAGGGACAATTAGACGTAGGAAGACATCATCCAGGTTTTATAGTGTGATAAGTATAATAATCATGATGCAAAAGCAACCCTGGCATATGTGCTCAGTGGTTAGAGTGTCAGCCCGTGGACCCAAAGGGTTGTGGGTTCAATTCCCAATTAAGGGCATGTACCTCAGTTAAAGGTTTGATTCCTGGCTCCGGTTTGGGCACATGCAGGAGGCAATCAATCAATGTGTCTCCCTCACATCGATATTTCTCTCTCTCTCTCTCTGCCCCTCCCTTCCACTCACTCTAAAAAAAAAAAAAATCAGCCTGGCCAGTGTGGCTCAATGGTTGAGCATCAGCCTATGAACCAGGAGGTCATGGTTCGATTCCCAGTCAGGGCACATGCCCAAGTAGGGGATGTGTAGGAGGCAGCTGATCAATGATTCTCTTTCATCCATGTTTCTACCTCTCTATGCCTCTCCCTACCTCTCTGAAATCAATAAAAACATTTAAAAAATCAATGGAAAAATATCGTTGGGGTAGGATTAACAACAACAACAACAACAAAAAGATGCTGAAGCAGCCACAGGAATTTAGAGGTACCACCAAATTCAAACTGGAGATCAAGGATAGCTTCCTAGTACAAGTGGTGCCCGACCTCTCAACTCCCTTAGCCATGAAATGAAGATCTGAATGCCTGCTTCAAAGGAGTTTTGCAAGGAGTAATAAAGATATATATGTAAAGCACTTAGCAGAGTCCTGTTATTTACTAAATACTTGGAAAGTTGTGATAAAGATGATGATGATTTATGATGATGATCCATCAAGTTAGAGACAACAGCCCTAGCCAGTTTTGCTCAGTGGTTGGAGCATCATCCCTCAGACTGAAGGGTCCTGGGTTCGATTCTGGTCAAGGGCACCTACCTCAGTTGTAGGCTCCATCCCCAGCCCCGGTCGTGGCGCATGTGGGAGGCAACCAATCAATGTGTGTCTCTCATGTTGATGTTTTCCTCTCTGTCTGTCTCTCCCCTTTCCTTCCACTCAGTCTAAAAATCAATGGAAAAAATATCCTTGGGTGAGGATTAACAAAACAAAAAAAGTTAGAGGCAACAGCTGAAAAAATAGAAGTTCTTTTAATACTTGGACTTCACACTAATCCCAGGTAATCCCTTTTATTGAAAAGGTAGCCTAGAAATTGTTAATAGCGTCATTAATAAAAATGTCCTTCACAAAGGTATAGCTAAAAGCCAAAGCCTGCATTCTATTCTAATACATACTTCAAAATAGAATTAACTCCAACCTGAAATATCAGAAACACTGATGGAAAAAGCTTAATTGTTATAGAATTGTTTAAACCTTTATAGCCTTCAACACATATAACTTTGTTACATGAGCTAAATAAGCATTTTCCTGAGAACAGAGAAGTGATTAGAAGGAAAGTTAAGAAGTAAATGACTCAATCTCCTTGATTTTAGGAAGTTATCAGTTACTCCTGAATCTTTCTATAAGAAATCTGTAGTAGTTGTCGAGCGCCACAATAATGCTACATAAAAAGCATTATTAATAAAACTTTGATAAATTAATACAACAATAAATCTTTACCCAGCTCATGAGTCTGTGAGATTCAGCTGACATGAACTGCATTCATCTGATCTTGCCTGGCTTGCTTATACTTCTATGGTCAACTGTAAGTTGGCTAGGTGGCTCTGATGGTCCTGACTGGGCATGCTCACATTTCTAGGCATTTGCTGGCTCTTGGCTGATCTAGGATGGTCTCAGTTGGGTTGACTGGGATTAGTAGGGTAATTAGGCTAGCCAAGGTAGAGAAGGAGCAATCTGCGCATGCAAATACTTTTCAAGCCTTTACTTGTATCCTATTTGCTAATATCTCATTGCCAAATCAAGTCACTGGATGGATTTTGGAGTCAGACTGGGGAAAGCATTACAAAGTTACTAGACAAAGGGTATGGATGAGGGAGAGGTTAAGAATTAGGGTCATTTTTACAATATTACAATTTTCCCTTTGGCCAAAATTATTCAAATATTTCAATCGCAGAATATGCTCAAAAAGTCTCATCCAATCATGGAAGCAAGCTCAAAATCCAGGTTCTCAGGAGCTACCTCAGATCCAGGTGTGATTCCTCTTGATGCAGAGACTTATAAACTAAAAAAGACAGGTTACCTGCTTCTGTCTTTAATGGGAAATTTGGAAACCCTCCCAACCCAAACCATCCCCCCCCACACACACACAGTGGGGCATTTTGTTGTTTGTTGATTATACTTCAATAAAAATGCAAAAAAAGAAAGAAAGAAAAGAGCTGCACAAGTGCTTTTTAAGGTCCTGTTGTATCACTTTTGCTAGCATCCTATTGGCCAAAGCAAGTCACACGACCAAACCCAGCATAAGGGTGGAGGTCACTGAAACAGACATAGTGGAAGGCACTGAGAGGAGGGGATAAAGAACCATAGCCACATTTTTCGCTCTACCACACAATCCATGCAGGAAGGCCCAATGGTACACCTAGAATTAAGATATTGTAGTCTTCATTACACTCTCTTTAATGTTTAATCCCAGATTCATTACACTGCAGGCCTCTAGAATAAATCTGAAGAAGCTAATTCACCTTCCAGTAAGCCTGGTCTCAAAAAGAATTTTTACTTAGTTTGTGATTTTTCTTTGAAGATGGTTTGAGTTGGGATGATCAGCATCTATGTCTTAAAGACAGGTAGTTGTATCTCTGCATGGTTACTCTTCTTTCTAACAATGTAGCTCACAGCTTAACAGGGAAGCTAGATGCTTCAGGAACAAGGAAATTACGGCTGCCCCCTCACCTTTAATTTATTTTTTAATTACAAAAATAACATCTTCTATTGAACACTGAAATAATGCAGAAGTATACAAAGTTAACATGGCAAGTCTCCTTTTCCCTTAGCTATCTCAGCCCCAGAGATACCCACTATTATACTGTAGCATGATTACCTCTATAGCTTTTATTTCTAACATATATAAACATGTATACACTTCACTTATAATTTTGTTTTGTTTTGTTTCTGCACAAATGGGAATGACCTTGCATCCAATTATTCAATTTCATTCATGCCTCCCTCCGATGGACATTATCTTAGTTTGGGTTTGCCTCAAATCAGAGTTTGAATAAACGACTTGGGGTTAGGTAGTTTTTTTCTAGCTCTGCCACCTGCTGCCAATGCCCGCTATGTTCCACGCGCTCCCCCTGGTGGTCAGCACACATCATAGCGACCGGTGGTTCAGTTGTTTCACTGTTCGGTCTATTTGCATATTAGGGTTTTATATATATAGATTAGCTTGTCTTTAGTGACCTCCATCCTTGTGATACAGTTGGCTCTCATTATTCACATAGTTGTATTCTGTAATGTTACTGTGAACACTGAATTAGCAAATACTGAACTGTCGCTCCTCGGGGGAACACAAGGCTAGGTTTCTGCAAGTCACTGGTCACATTTTCAACTGATCAATACATACCTGGTTTTATGTATGTTTCTGTTTAAAGACACCTTGTTCAATATATATTATTGATTCATTAATATGAAGTCATGGCCAATAGCACTATCACTCATGCCTAAATGAAGATTTTCTAACATAGATGATTTCTCCGTAAGGCACATCACAGCCTTCCTACACTTAGGAACACTAGGACAGCACTTCAACACTACATTTGGGGGTCAGTTAAATGGCAAAATCACCTAGAAAAAGCACAAAAATGTGAAAAACATGGCACCAAATAGACTGCGAGAAGGACACATCATTTGCAGTACGCGAGTTGAAACAGGAAGGCAGAGCATTGCCCATGCACCTCAGCTGGGAATGTGTGCTGTCAGACAACTCAGGTCCTTTTTACCACTCTGCACATGTCAGCAAATGGCTCCAAAAGCTTTGTCAGTATTGATTTCAGGGCTACAAATAAATTTTAGCTAAGGGATGAATTTGTAAATTGAAACTCCTCATATA
>NW_006298266.1:187841-191162 GCF_000327345.1 Myotis davidii | reverse complement strand
CTTTCCCTTTAAACATACTCTTACCCTTAACATTGCTCTCTGGCCCATCCTATTACTGGAAAAGTGAAAGTTGGTTGGGACAAGAGGCAAGGTGAAGGGAGAACTCTCCAGTCCCATCTATAATAATAAAAGCATAATATACAAGCCGACCGAACGGCCGAACAGCGGAATGACCTTCCGGATGACCTTCCAGATGAAGCTGGGGCTGTGAGGGTCTACTCTTGCACGAATTTCATGCAAAGGGCCTCTAGTATATACATAATCTTCTGAAGCCTAAAGTCGTTATAAGATTGTTTCAGCTCTCACTTTCTGTGTTTGTTTTTGATGGAGGCTTCTTTGCAAGTCATACAGAAACAGTGTATTGACTCTCACTGCTATTATGTCTAGAGAGAGGACTATCCTAAATGTTGGTTTGATATAAATTACGGTGGAGAGAAATGCAAATATCAACAACAAAACAGGCAAAGTTTGTCAGAAGGAATTTCAAGGAGGGGTGGGAAGACAGTTAAATTTATATGCAATTGTATTAAATTAGAATTTTCTGAAGTACAGCAGAGATTATATTAGTTATTAATCATCTTGATGTTAGCCATTCTATTGTCTTCAACTGGGGTCTGCTCAATTTTTGCAATTTGTGCAAGGTAGTGACATCCTCTACCCTGAGGAAAACAAAATGGCAAGAAAAGATAAAAACTGTTTATATTCCTATTCCAGATAAATTCCAATCTGAATGAATTCCAATCCTGTTGAGTCATTTAACTCTCTCAGTTTAGTTCTCACAGAGTTAACTCAGGAATGTCATACAACCTCATCATAAATGATAATCTATATTTCTCCCAAATTACGGTCATTTATGTACACCGTACATTAGTGTACCCCAGCTTTCGTCTCCAAGTGCTAATATCTTGTCTCTAATGTCTTTTAGCTTTTAGGCATGCCATCATACTAGTAAGAATGTCCAAACCTGTAGGGAATTTTTATAAAAATTTGAGCCAACAAAAAGGATACACTTGGAAGCAAGATCTGAGATAAGTGCTTCTGAGAATAACAGTTACAGGTTTGGGGGGTTTTATTTTTATGCTTGAGATTAAGGGGGGATATAAGGAAGAGTACATGAGGATAGGAAGAAGCTAAAGCAGGGAAGAGATACCAGATAGTTAAGATTATATGCACTTTTGGAGGAGGTCATGTGGAAATCAGATTAAAGAGTGGTTAAACTTTTGTGCTCTCTTAGGGGTAGTTGCTTCTTTCTTTTTAAATAAAATCTACATTATATATTTGTTGTTTCATTAAACTCCATATCCACAACTATATTGATGCACAGAAACAATGGACAAAGCTTGCCTAAGGCAAAGATAAAGCTTTTACTAAAAGGGTTACAAGCCTGGGGTGTGACTCCCACCATGACCTGCTCAGTTAGGAATTTATGATCAGATTATCCTGTGAGGTTACTTTCCGTAGAACTCCTTTTTTTTGTCCACATGCTTAAGTACAGTAGGTCCTCGGGTTACGTCGGAGATCCGTTCCTACAGCGCAACATAACGCCGTAAGTCAGAACCCACCTACATCAGCACCTACGTCACTCACGTGGAGCACATACACAGCAGTAATGAAGTGAAACAGTAAAAAAAATTTAAAAGAAAGATAACAATTCCTGACCTTTACTTGTGGTACGTAAATAATAAAAAACACAAAGCACATATGTACATACATCAAAATGACGGAGCTTTTTTTAAAATAAATAAATGGTAGATTTATTTATTAACCATGAAATGACATACGTCGAGTCCGACGTAACTCAAGGACTGTCTGTAGTCCACTATCAGGCATAAATGTTTTCTGCCCTACTCGCACTAAAAATGTAATTAATCCTATATAATAAAGGCCTAATATAAAAATTGCTCCCTCAGGCAGTTGTTCGACCGGGAGTTTGACCGCTAGCTATGATATGTGCTGACCACCAGGGGGCGGTGTGGAACATGGCGGGTGTCGGCGATGCAGCGCTGGCAGCAGGCGGCAGTGGAGGTGCTGCTGGCCCTGATGGACCCCAATGAGAGTGGGACCGCAGCGGGATGGTGGAGCAGGTGAGCAGGTGGCACCAGGTCAAGGTGGGTGTGAGCAGGGGTGTGATGGCCCTGCCAATCACCCCACAGACTGCTACCACAGGCGGCATTGCGGGGGCAGGGCTGCCGCCTGGATCCCAGGTGCTGAGGAAGGTGGGCAGGGGGCCTAGCCCTGATTGATTGCCCTGCAGGCAGGATGGTGGAGCAGGTGAGGGAGCAGCAAGATGGGGTGTATTGACAGAAACACTGTACTGACTCTCACTGCTATTATGTCTAGAGAGAGGACTATTCTAAGTCTTGGTTTGGTATAAATTACTGTGGAGAGAAATGCAAATATCAACAACAAAATAGGCAAAGTTTGTGAGAAGGAATTTCAAGGTGGGGGGGCCTCAGTTAAATTTATATGCAATTGTATTAAATTAGAATTTTCTGAAATGCAACAGAAATTATATTAGCTATTAGTCATCTTGATGAGGGCTGCGGAGCTGTGAGGCTGGGGGCATGAGCTGGGGCCCGATCTCTGCAGTCCACCCTGAGGGACCCTACCCGTGCATGAATTCATGCACTGGGCCTCTAGTGAAATTAATAAAAGCCCAGTACCTTTTACAACATTAATTTGTAATATCATCAACCAATATTAATCATTGATGTTATCCCAGGCACTGGGCTGGGCCCAAAGTCACAATTGTCTTTTTCACTTTAGGAAGCTGAATCAACATTCAAATCTGGGCCCATGTGACCTCAAAACGTCTGCAGTTTATAATTCACCAAGATGTATCGTTCGTAAAACAAGTGACATTATTAAATTGGGATTAACTATGTTTGGAATGAGAAATGTGGCTTAAGAATGGATATAGTATCAACCATCCTATATTTCCTCTGAAGAGTAGAAATTATTCCACCTCTGAGATCAACTTCACTTTCTTGGGTCAGGCATTTAATCCCTCTGTTTCTAACTTTATTCATTTGTAAAATGAGGGTGTTGGACTAGACAACCTGTGTTAAGATTTTTATCCCCCTTTTTAGTGACTTTATTCAGAACTGGGGTATATCTTGAAACTGGTAAATAGAGATACTCCAAAGGCCATAATGCTCATTAAGAGTCTAGGGCAGTGATGGTGAACCTATGACAATCATTTTTTTCGTTGATTTTTTTGTTAAATGGCATTTAAATATCCTATCTAATAAAACAGAAACATGGTAATTGGCATACGACCGCTACCCTTCCCATTGGCTAATTAGCACGACATGCAAACTA
>NW_006298266.1:183546-185742 GCF_000327345.1 Myotis davidii | reverse complement strand
CAGTGGTCGGCAAACTGTGGCTCGCGAGCCACATGCGGCTCTTTGGCCCCTTGAGTGTGGCCACGAAGTTTCAATCGCACGTGGTATTTTGTGGAAGAGCCACACTCAAGGGGCCGCAGTTTGCCGACCACTGGTCTAGGGCTTTTAAAAATAAAATAAAAAGTAAAACAAAAAAAACAATGTATGTTCAGAAGACATGATTATAAAGTTCTTAGATACAGGGATCAAAAATGCTTGCTATGTGTCCCTCACTGCTTCCTAAAAAATGTACATGCATTATCTCGTTTAGTCGTCATAAAAACTGAGTTAAATTCTGTTAGTACCACCTCTAATTTTTAGTGATGGACACTGACACCTAAAGAGATGAAGTCACTTGCCCAAGGTCACACAGACAGCAAGTGCCAGAAGTGGCACTCCACCCTGGCAGTAGGATCCCAGAGCCCAAGTTCTTAACCCATATGCTAAACTGTATTCCAAAGAATAATTTACATTATAATGTCTTGCTTCCAAGGATAATTGTATTCCAACAGAGACTCTTGAAGATGCAAATGATTTAACTGGAAGGATGGGATTGGTAGAGATTTTTCGGGTTCCTTAAATTATGCCAACGTTGATTGTTTCTCCTTTTTTCTACTCTTCTCTACTTTGCAATACTTTTTGTACTGTGTATGTATTACTTAAATTTTTAATAGAATTTATTTTTAGAGCAGTTTTAGATTCGCAACCAAATTGAGCAGAAGATACAGAGATTTCCCATATACTCCCTGCCCTCGCTCATGCACAGCCTCCCCCATTATCAATATCCTCCACCAGAATTGTCCTTTTGTCAAAACTGATGAATGAATCTATGTTGACACTGTGGATGAAAAAAGGAGTTCTATGGAAAATAACCTCATAGGGTGATGTGATCATAAATTCCTAACTGGGCAGGTCATGGTGAGTAGTCAGACCTCAGGCCTATAACTTCTTCAGTGAAAGGTTTTAAGCCAGCCCTGTCCATTGTTCTTGTGCATCACAGTTGACACTCCTTTGAAATACCAGAAGTGATGTGCTGACAGCTAGGCAGTTAAACACACATGAGCAAAAACAATGGGCCATGTACAGAAGGTCACCAGGGCCAAAAGCCCAGATGCCTAGCAAAGGACAATTGTAGGATAGCACCTCATCCCCAGGGTGACCTTTCCTCCCCTAGCAAATCCCTGGTCATGTGGTTTGGACCCCTCCAACCTTTCCCCTCTAGAGACAACATCTAGACCTTAGTTGTATTTCAGCCCCAGGCCCAAAAAAAGCAACAAAAGCAGACCAGCAATCTCGTTATCTGCCCTCAGGACCAGCAGCATTGAATAATGACCCCTGACCAATCCATCAGTGGAGACCACAACCCTGAAAGGACACACCTGGAAAACTGCTGAGTGTTCTACTGAGATCTTCCCCTGGGGCCTCCCCTAAACTATCCACCCTTAAAACCCTTAGGACGGAGGACCAGTGGGCTCTCCCTCCGGAAGCATGCCTGAGCCTTTCTCCTTCCCTTTCCTCTGTGTATGTATTGTTTTAAATGGGGAAATATATGATAATTAAAAAAAAAAGATACTACAGGGGGGCCTTGATTTACGAGTGTCCCGACTAACGAGTTTTTTGAGATAGAGCCGTCTCTCCACCGATTTTTTGCTTTGAGTTGTGAGCTCAAATTAGGGTTACGAGCCAGCTTCAGATACCCCACCACTAGTTGGCGCAGCGAACGTCACAGTGAACACCACAACATCAGCCCAGCATCACGTGTCTCACTCGTTCACTTTTTGATTTGACATACGAGTAATTTGAGTTACGAGCGCCATCACGGAACGAATTAAACTCATAAGTCAAGGCCCCACTGTATCTTAGGTGGCTGTTATTCTCCCTTTAACACAGGCATTTTGCTAAAAGATGAGAGAGGTGTCAAGCTAGAACTGTTTGAATCAGTAGTTCTCAACCTTTGCTGCACATTACCATCACCTGGGAATCTTTTTAAAATCCTGATTTCCGGGTCTCATCCTCCAGCATTTCTGTTTCTTTGTTACTAATGTTGTGGCCCCACCCTATAACAAAGAAACAGAATTTCTGGAGGATGAGGCCCAGAAATCAGGATTTTAAAAAGATTCCCAGGTGATTCTAATGCGCAGCCAAGGTTGAGAACCACTGGTTTGAATCATCAGGTTA
>NW_006298266.1:180245-182360 GCF_000327345.1 Myotis davidii | reverse complement strand
CCCCCCCCCCCCCCCCACTGAAAGGAATTGGTAATATGTTGTTGTCAGAAAAAAAGTAAGCCAGAGGAAAAAATCAAGCCTGCTGGTAAGTGAGAAGTGATATGTAATCAAAGCTGACTTTAGAAAACTTATTTTTAGAAGAGTTCATGGGTCTTAAGAAGACTGAGTGAGTGGAGAATTCACTGGGAGTAATAACAAAGCCAGCATCACAGGAGCCTAGCGAGAAGATTTATGAAACTTTTAGACCCTCCAGAAAACCAGATGGTATATCCTGAGCTGAACACACTTAGCAGCTTTAAATTGCGGTACACTATGGCAGTTGCAACATGATATCTTGGACTCCCTCACAAGGTCACAGGTGGGGAGAGGTTGTTCATGCCCTTGTCACTGCTCCTCTGCAGGGGCAGTTGGGTTAGACCAGGTAAAAGCAGTGAGAAGTCAAGGTATTCTTCCATATCTCCTGCTGTCCCTTCCAGAAACGAAGTGACCTTGTGTCTCCGAGTAGCTGGAATCCTCTTTAGTTTCTGGAACTAATTTTCAGTTCAATGTCCCCCACTTGGTCTGCTTGCCAATTCCCTGGCTCTTTGGTGTTATCTTTTCTCTCCTCAGATCTTTCTTCAACCTTCAGTCCTGTCTTTCTCCCTATTCTCACTTTGTTCTACAGGCATGGGTTGTGGGGCCAGCTTGTGCCATTGTCCTATCACCACCTTGAAGGAGCTCAGAGGAAATTAGAAGGATCCGTCAATATTTAGATGTGCCCTCTGCTGGTTGTCGGCAATGCAACATCAACATTAAAGTCTGGAAATAAAGTTTCTTTGTTTAATAAAAATTTGGCGTGGAGGCACTCACCGATAAGATAAAACACAAATAAAATGTTGCTGTTTATTATAAAAGCCTTTAAATTCGACTGAATTGTGTTTGGTTTACGTGGCTTGCAGTAGTGCAGTGGTTCTCAACTGGGGATGATTGTGCCCTCAAGGGAACATTTGGCCATATCTGGAGGCATTTTTGTTGTCACTACTTGGGATAGGTTGTGCTACTGGCATAGAGTGGGTGGAATCAAAGAATGCTCTTCAACATCCTACAGCGCAAGAGAGCTCATTTCCCCACCTCCAAGTAAGAATTGTCTGGCTTCAGTGAACCTAAGTAATAGGTCTGAGAAAGCTGAAATTGGACTAATAGAATTTTGGCGTTTGGAGCAATTTAGATATTAGTTGAGTAGTTCTCAAGTTTGGTTGCCCATGGGATCACTTGGGAAGCTTTAAAATATTGACACTTGGGCCCCTAGAGATTCTGATGTAATTTAATTGTAGTCAAATCCTCATTTGTGGGGGATGAGGAATCAGGTTCTGGGGGATAAGGTCTCAATTTTACAAAGTGACAGAGCTGGGACTAACATTTTCTTGGGAAACAGAAGGTAAGGAGCCTGTCTACACATAACACTTCAAAAAGCAAAAGCTGAGCCCTGGCCTGTATGGCTCAGTGGTGAGAGTGTCAGCCCAAGCATAAAAGGGCCTCAAATTCAATTCCCGGTCAAAGCCATGTACCTGGGTTGCAGGTTCAACTCCCAGCCCCAGTTGAGTTGCACACGGGAGGCAGCCAGTCGATGTGAGACATTGATGTTTCTCTCTCTTCTCCCCACCCCTTTCATTCTCTCTAAAAATCAATGGAAAAAATATCCTCGGGTAAAGGTTAACAAAAAAATAAATTTAAAAAAAACAAAAGCTGAAAATATCTTAAGACTTAAAAAAACTTAAAATCATTTTAAAAAATTATATATTTTTTGGTTTCAGAGAGGAAGGGAGAGGGAGAGATAGAAACATCAATAATGAGAGAGAATCATCGATTGGCTGCTCCTACACACCCCCACCAGACATCGAACCCATGTTTTTGTCACAAGATAACAGTAAAACTGTGAGTTAAATTTCCTTAATAGCTACAGAGGCACCAAAGCAAGGCCTAAGCGATCTTGACTCTTCCCCGGCCCCGTTTCTGGAGGATGAGGCCCAGAAATCAGGATTTTAAAAAGATTCCCAGGTGATTCTAATGCGCAGCCAAGGTTGAGAACCACTGGTTTGAATCATCAGGTTAAGCGCCCCCCCGCCCCCGAAAGGG
>NW_006298266.1:166046-178577 GCF_000327345.1 Myotis davidii | reverse complement strand
GAGGAAGGGAGAGGGAGAGATAGAAACATCAATAATGAGAGAGAATCATCGATTGGCTGCTCCTACACACCCCCACCAGACATCGAACCCAAAACCCAGGCATGTATCCTGACTGGGAATTGAACCATGACCTCCTGGTTCATAGGTTGATGCTCAACCACTGACCCACACTGGCTGGGCCATCTTTCACCTTTAAAAAAAAATTATCTTTCACCTTAACTTTCTTAATTTCCTTGTGTATTTTCTTCTGCATTCACTCTGATTATTTCCTATATTTCCTTCATGACATCTATTCAAATTGTCATTGTTTCCTTCTTCACTGGGAATAAATTACCTATTCCAATCCACCCCTTTTAAGAGCAATGTGCTGTTTTCTATCCACTTTTCTACAAACCAAGAGTATGGGCATGGTGTGAGGATAGGAAAGAGCTAGTCTGAGCTAAGTGCAGTCTTTAGTTGGGTTCTGTGGAATCTCTAAAGGGTGAGATCACAAAGCTCACTCCACCCAGTCAATGCTCTATCCCACTTCTTATTCATTCCTCTGACTCAGCACAATGCCCTGAAAAAGTGACAAGCTCCGGCAGCCCTTCTTGTCTCTGCAAATCCTGACTTTGACTTTTCCCAGGGCTTACTCACCTCTCACTTCATTTACAATTGAGGATAATTAATGCGAGTTCCTATTGTTGCCTTATTTTTCTTCAGTGCTATGCTTCCCTGGTTTAAAAAAATTTTTTCTTCTATTTTTTGTTTTATCCAATAACCTTGTGAGTGAAGAGTCTCCAATCCTGCTTGGTTGTACCATCTTCACCTGGAAGTCTACTTGTGCCACCACTTAATATCTTAGGTCTGTTTTCTCATCTGTACAAATAGGAGGAAAGCCTACCACTACAGGAAACTTCCTGAGGAAAATTCTGGCTCTCTATCTATAAATTATTTGGGGACTAGTAATTCAAGAGTGGCTCCAATTAGAGAATCCCGTAATATACTTGTCTGGTTTTAAGTAGAGGTCTGTCATCAATCAGCTGTATATTTCAGATATTGGCAATTTTTTTTTCTACAAAGGGCCAAATAGTAAATATTTTAGACTTTGCAGGATACACAGTCTCTGTTGCAACACTTTCCCTCTGCTGTTGTAGTATGAAAGTATTCATAGACAAAATGTAAATGAATGAGTTTGGCTGTGTCAAAACAACTTTATTAATAAACACTGAAGTTTGAATTTAATATTTTTCTCACACGTCAGAAAATATTATTCTTTTGACTTTTTCCACCCATTTAAGAAATGTAAACACCATTCTTTACTTATGATCTATATAAAAGTAGTGTCCCAGATTTGGCCCATAGGCTATTGTTTACTGATCCTTGTCTGTATCATCAGCACTTCCAGGAACTTGTTAGAGAGAATAATCTGGACTTTTACAGCTCCTATTCAAATCCCCTTTGAGAGAGGTGCATTTAGGAAATATAACCCAAAGGCCATCCTATCTGTACAGTCTTCTACTAATTTTAGACCTGTCTTTGAATCAAGTTCACATACTAGAAGAATATTAACTTGGACCAACTCAGCTTAACTTTGAACAGAATCTCCTTCACTGAATTAAATTTTAATACTATGCTTTCTCCTTTTATCAATGGTCACTACAAAATAATACTATTTCAGCGTTTACACTAGCAAAACAAGTGCTGTTGAAAACCGTGTTCTCGAACAAATCGCTCAGTGTTCCTGTGTCTGTTCCCCTGCACGGACTGTCAGGATTCAGCACTAGGAAATCCTTTTTCCTTCCGGATATTTTCACAGTTCTTTCTCTTAGCTAAGTACAATTCTTACCAAACTTCCCTCTTTACACTGACTTCTGGGAAGCTTACAGTCAGATTTATTCTCACTCACAACAAAAGTATTCATCTAAGGCAGTGGTTCTCAGCCTTCCTAATGCCGCGACCCTTTAAAACAGTTCCTCATGTTGTGGTGACCCCCAGTTTCATTGTTACAAATTGAACATAATTAAAGCACAGTGATTAATCACAAAAACAATATGTAATTATATATGTGTTTTCCGATGGTCTTAGGCGACCCCTGTGAAAGGGTCGTTCGACCCCCAAAGAGGTAGCGACCCACAGGTTGAGAACTGCTGATCTAAGGCCGCTGTAAAGACAACTCCAGTGGCCCCAAATTAGGAGGCTACTGCAGGCAAATGTAGGTGAGAAAAGTAATCTCTGCAAAAATGAAGGACTTCTTTCTAAATCTGAGTCCAGATTCACTTTGAAGGCTCTCACTGCCCCTTACCCAAGTGTCTTAAAGGGCCACTGTTCCTTGGAAGAGAGCTATTTTTTATGCTTCCTTGAAATACATTATTCTCTTAGAAAAAATTAGTAAAGGAAATGTTGTCTGGGAAAGTGATGACCTGAAGAATCTCTCTGGAAGCTCATCTTGAAAGACTCACTTTCTGTGTTGGGTTAACTACACAGAGAAGTGCTGGGAAAAAAACAGAAGAAAAACTTGTCAGACCTGGCAGGCCATTACCCTGCTTTTCCTATGTCAAATCTAAGACACAGTGCACCTGTGACTTGCTTTGCACTCTGGGAGGCCGTGTGCACACAGGTCCAACCCTTACTATCCTGCATGTACATGCCTGTACAGGATCTGATAGTTCACACAGTGCTCTGTAAATTTCCTAGGGAATGATACTCATTGACTCATCAAAGATTTGCACAATTGGAATCTTCTAGCACTCACAGAATAATTTCAATATTTTCATTGTCTGTATTTCAGAAGGTGTTTGGTTGTGTGTGTGTGTGTGTGTGTGTGTGCGTGTGTATGTGTGTGTAGATTTGGGGGAAAAATCCATACTTTATTCTCATCTACTTTGAATTTACACTTTGTCTCTATGTTTGGGTGAAAAGCTGCATCTTTGCTTTTTCCTTTTCCTCTTATAAATACCCGATCATCTCTCCTGGGACCACAGTGGGACTCTGGTTGGTCACTCTGAATTAGGTTGTAGGTTTTCCATACTTCTAATTACTTAGGGCAGCTCTTAGTAGGTTAGTAGAAACATGATTGGTCTTTCTACTTTTGGGACTTGTCAATGTTTCTAAGATCTGAGCATTTCAGCTAATACTCCAGCTAGTTTTACTCCAGGAACCAAATGTATTGGATCAAGTTCAAATCAAAGGTTAAGAAAGTCCTTTCCCATGTTTGGAGTTTCCCATTCTCTCACCTGTAAAATTCCTGCTCCATTAAGTCCAACAGTTTTCCTTGAGTTGGCATTTGTTTGCTTCTTCAGCCTCTTTGTGGCTCACTGATCTACTTTGGCTTGTCTCTTGGCCATTTGGTACGCATGCTGCTACACTGGGAGGGCCTGAGCCCTCCACTTGGGAAGAAGTGCAGCCATTACCTGCCTTTAGAAAACCAAATGTGAACCAGAGAAATAGAAGCCTCTGGGCCGCAATTGTAGGACTTCCAGAGAATCCCCCTTTTTCGGTTCTTCCGGTTGGATTCCTCCTTTCCATGAGTTGAGGGCCCCAGGGGATTGGGCCAAGAAGTTGATTTGCCAGATTTTTTTCCAAGCCACTCATCTTGCTTCTGGCCTGGGCAAATAGAGTCCTTCCAGCACACACACCATGTGGTCCAGGTCTCTAGGTTTAAGGGTGTCAGTACCCAGCTAGTAAAAAGGGCAAATGTATGTTTAGAATCGTCTTCATCTTTCCCTCCAGCATCTGTGGTCAGTAAAGATGTGAGTAATCCTGGGATCATCAGTCTTCAACCCTTCTACCCTCTTTTCTCCCCTTGCCCTCTCCTTTTCTTCCCCTCTCCCTTTTTCTTCTCCTCTGCTGCTTAGGAACATAACTAACCTCATTCATCATATTCTCTACAGTTTTGCTCCTCCTATGCTGTCTGTCACAGTGGGTGACACCACTGTGTGTCTACGAGTTTCTGCCAAAACTAGATGCTGCATATTATCCATGCCTCTTCCCTTTCTTCATCTCAGTGTTTAGTCATGGAATCCCACCCATTTTGCCTCATTTTTAACTCTTGCTCCTGTCCACTTCTCTCATCTCTACTTGCAATCATTCCCACAGCAGCTCCCACTCCTGCCCTGCCCTTACTTATCCTCCAGGTCTCCCTTATTCATTCCATTCCTGCAATTAGGGGACTCTCATCTGTGCTCCCACAACATCTTGTACTTACTCATATGTAGAACTGCACCCTCCCCCCGCCACACACACACTAAACAATAAGCTCCCTTTTTCTCTCCTTCATTCTTTTTTTTTCTCACTCTTGTTTCCAGTGCCCAGCCCAGACCTGACACACAGTAGACACCCAATAACTATTTGATGAGTGAGCAAATGAGATATATAAAAGAAATGTGGAAAGTTGAGCTTTTAACTGAGGAGAGATATTGAGGCTGCTAAGATAGTTTATAATTTTTTCTTTGCACACATTTTGAGACATTATTAACATTTCCATGTCTTTATTTTTTTGTTTGTAGCACCAATATATAGAATTAATGCTTTAAAAATAACCTGGCTGGTATGGTCCAGTGAGCATCGACCTATGAACCAGGAGGTCATGGTTTGATTCCCAGTCGGGGCACTTGCCCAGGTTCCAGACTCGATCCCCAGTGGAAGGCATGCAGGAGGCAGCCTATCAGTGATTCTTTCTCATCATCATTGATGTTTCTGTCTTTCCCTCTCCCTTCTTCTCTGAAATCAATAAAAGTATATATTTAAAAAATAGTTGCTGCCCTAACCGGTTTGGCTCGGTGGATAGAGTGTCAGCCTGCAGACTGAAAGGTCCCAGGTTCGATTCCAGTCAAGGGCATGTACCTTGGTTGCGGGCACATCCCCAGTGGGAGGTGTGCAAGAGGCAGCTGATCGATGTTTCTCTCTCATGGATGTTTCTAACTCTCTATCCTTCTCTCTTCCTCTCTGTGAAAAATCAATAAAATATATATATATTTTTAAGTAGTTACTAAGTGCTCTTTTGGGTATTTTTCATTCTGTGATCCACATTGTATTGAAAGAGACACTTAGAAAGAAAGCATGTGTTTTGAATTCCCTTTTCTTATGTGAATTTCATGGTGTCCCCCACGGTGCTAAGACCTATTAGTAGGCAGGCTTGTTTGGATCTGGGCATTGCCAGAGTTGGCAGAGTTGGCTCTTGGAGGAGTTAGCCAGCTTGCTGGATTTGCTAGGTGAGAATGGTTCTTAGTAGGGATGCCAGTAAATGTTGGAAAAAGATCAGTGCTAAGGGATCCAAAATGGAGACAGCAAGCCAGGAACAGGAAGGAGCTGGACCACCTCAGGCACACAGGCTTGTCAGAGATACAGATGCAAACCAGGGTAGTGCAGATGGTATGACAGGGTCAGCCAAAGGATCTCACATCTGAACTAGGATTGGGCTGAGCATTTTAATGCTGGTTTATGCAAATGGTAGAGTCTTTTAAAAGCCTTGGCTCCGGGAAGCCTGCTTAGTCCTGTCCATTCTTAAAAGAGCCTATTCTGAAGATGGCCAGGGATTTCCAACAGGTTTGTATAATCCCTTGTATTTCATTAGATACTGTGTTCAGATCTGCATCTGTATCAACGTATTTCTCATGATATACTTTTAAAACAGGATTTGAGGTGGCTTAGAATAAACACATAGATACACTAAGTACTACAGATTAAATGGCAGAAATCCAAGCAGAGAGGGAGAAAATTATTCTATTAAAAACCTGTGGCTAAAGAAAGTAACATTTTTTCAAGAGCAAAGCAAAAGTGCTTTCTAGTAACTGCAACAAAATAGGAGCTATATGAATTTTGTATTTTTATATCTTCTGAAATAGATCTAAACTTTTATCAGCTAAAAAAAAAAAGACTATCTGTCCATCAGAACAGGACATTCTGTCTTGGCTATGAGCTCTGAGAGGAATTTGCCATGCAGATCTTTCTCTAAGAGGCATTGAGCAACCTAATAAATTACTCAGATCTGTAGTAGCCTTATCAATGCTCTATCTTATTGACAGGTACTGTTCTGAAAGCAGAGGATTAAAATCTCTTGATCATGGTTACATTTTTACTTTATATCTGTTTTTATTTTATATACTTACTAGAGGCCTGATGCACAAAATTCCTGCAAGAGTAGGCCTTCCTTTCCCTGGCTGCCTGCACTAGCTTCCCTCTGGCCGCTGGCAGGTACCCAGGACCCGGGCTTCCCTCGCAGCCCCAGCTTCCTCTGGTAGGGCGCCTGGAAGGACATCTGGTCTAATTAGCATATTACACTTTTATTATTATAGATTGCTATATTTGGAACGTAAATTCAGGACTAATATTTTTTGCATTATTAATTATGGCTTCTATTAATATAATGTCCTTATTTATTGCTCTAAATGCTTGTCTCTCAATGCTTTGGCTGTAAAATTGGCATTATCAGATACAATTATCAAACCCTGAAATTGTCATCAGGAGTTTGCTTAAATTAGCCACATTTTGAGTATTTATTATCACAAATCTGTGCTCAATTGGTTTGATTTTCTTTTCTTCCTCCTGTCAATGTTTTTATATTTTATACATGCATTGCTCTTATTTGTCAGTGCTGAACATTGTAGGTTTATGAATTTTTTGTGGCTCTTGGACTATCTATTTTCTAGATGGGCTGTGCCAGTTAAACTCAGCACCAGCATGATATGTACCAGCCTCAGGCAAAAGTTAATTTAGAGTGAAGCTCTGAAATGGCTCCTCTATTCTCCTGGTTTATATATAATCTGATAAACTGTGCTAAAAGTGAACTGTCTTTTGAAGTAACACCCATTTACCAACTTCTTTTAAATACCTCACCAAAGAGTTTTTTAAACCTCTGGCTACTAATACTTAAATTCCTAATCACAATCATTACTGGAGACCTCGTGCATTTTCTGTAAGACCCTTTGGACTCTAAAGTTTTTGCATCTTCTCTGTCAACAAAATTGTGTGATGAAATAATTTTGTTTATAAATAATTTTTGCATCATTTTGAAATTCTTGGGAGTCTTAAATGTACTTTTTCAACTTTATTACTGCTTGATATTGAGAAAGGGAATAGTTTTGACATTAGTGGCAAAGCTGTCAAGATATTGCATGATTTATTCCTAAGTTATCAGGCACAAAGTCTCACCAAAATGTACTACATCCAACATGTGGAAGTAACTTTAGCTCATTAAATGGATATTTCTGGATCCATTTTTGGATCTATAGGAACATGAAAAATCAGACAAAAGCAGAAATGAACAGAAATATTCACTAATTTATGGTGGCTGATGATAAAATTGGGCCTTTGGGGGAAGGTCATGGGAGAATGTTTCAATAGGCTGAAGAAATACGGGTAATGAAAATGTGGTTGCATACGAAGACCTTCCTAAACTTAAGGGTTGTTAAGTCTTCCAGTCACTTTTTAGGTGCCAACGGAATTTTTTTTTTCTTAAGAGAATAAGATACACATTTGGCCAAGAGGAGCCGTAGGGCTTTTCTATTCAAAATGTGATCCACAGACCAGCAACTTGAATATCTCCTGGGAGCTTGTTAGAACTGCTGGGACTCCATCCACCACAGAGCTACCGGTCAGAATCTACATTTTAACAAGATGCCCAGGTTATTTGTCTGCATGTTAAAGTTTGAGAAGCAAATTGCCTTGGAGCGCTGTTCTCAAACTCGGCTGCATATGATGGGCACTTCCAGAGATTCTGACTGAGTAGGTCTGAGATGTGTTCCTGATGTTGGGTATTTTAAACTCCCCAGAAAATTCTAATGTGTAGTGGTACTCACTGCCTTAGAACTGGCTCTATAGCTTATAGATATGACTCAGATACAGTTATCAGAGGGGAGGAATGCTGGGGTGCTGGATGAGATAGGTGAAAGGATTAAGCAAAATTAACCTCATAGATACAGACAACAGTATGGTGATTACCAAAGGGTAAGGTGGTGTGGAGGGAGAAGGAAGAGGGAAAATGGGGGATAAATGATGAGGGGAGGAGACTAGACTTTGGGTGGTGAACACACAATACAATATACAGATGATGTCTTATAGAATTGTAAACTTTACACCTATATAATTTTATTAACCATTGTAACCCCAATAAATTCAATAATAAGAAGAAAATAGAGGAAAGGAAGTTGAGCTCTGAAAGAGAGAATGAATATTGGTGGCAATCAATAGTTTTTGCCAGTGGTTTTGGCTATTGCTTTTTTTATTTCCTATGAACCTTTTCTGAAAATGTGTATAAAAAAAAAGAAGACATATATATATAAAGAAGTAATATGCAAATGAGGTCGGGACTCCATAATGGTCATGACCAGCTCAGGAGGAGGGGCCAGGCTTGGCCCTAAGCCTGAGAGAACAACACAGAGGGGCACCTGCTCCAAGCTTCCACAGTGTGGCTGGGGGCAGGTCCCCAGCAGACACACACACACACACACACACAAACACACCACCTGCTCCGAGCCTCCACGGCTAGACTGTGGCTTAGGCCCACTCCCCACAGGACATCCCCTGAGGGCTCCCAGACTGTGAGAGGGGGCAGGCTGGGCTGAGGGACTGCCACCCCCCAGTGCAAGAATTTCATGCACTGGGCCTCTAGTTTTACAATAAAACTCCCACTAATTAAGAAAAAAAGAAAAGAATGAATGAAAGGGTGCAAATCTTCCCATGACAGATATGGTTGCCAAATAAAACACAAGATGCCCAGTTAGATTTGAATTTCAGATAAACAATGAATAAACTTCAGATAAGCAACATCAATGTTTGTGACCTACACTAAAAATATATTCTCTCTCTCTCTCTCTTTTTTTTCTAAATTGGGCAACCCCAGTCATAGGAGATTCTTTAAAGTGAAAGCTATTCCTTAGGAATGTTTGAAAAGGTCTGAGAAGACGGAAATAGTCTGTGTCTGAGTCACTACACCTACCTTCTGAAGGTGGAAGAATTTATTTGCATTATAGTATGTATTTTGCAGTATTTGTATAACTTAAGCCCACAGGCTGTGTAGACAGGGCCACTCACAGGCCTCGTGGCCACTGGTCAAGGAACCTCAGCAGTGACCCTCCAGATAGGGGACTGGAGAATATATACCTCATCTTAATTCTCCTTCCTCCCTCTGTTCTCCTATAGGGGCTCTCAGGTGATCAAATCCAGGCCAGCCTCCCAGTTGCAGGGAGGGTGGAGAAAAACAGAGTCTGTGGAGAGGCACATGGAAGACTCAAGCCCAAATACTTCCTCTATGCCTGTTAATTTTACATAGTCATCTCCTTTGATTGACACAGCAGTTTTACAAATAAGGAAAGTGCTATTAATGACCTCTTTTACTGATGTAGTAAAGGATTAGTGATATTGAATAACTTACTTTGGGGTCACATAGCTAGTAAATAGTGCTAGAATCCAAAAATACCAATTCTCCTCCATTTCACTGTACAAGACTCCCTGGTGACATAGGAGGCAGCCGATCAATGTTTCTTTCTTGTCGATGTTTCTAGCTCTCTATTCCTCTCCCTTCCTCTCTGTAAAAAATCAATAAAATATATTTTTTAAAAAATTTATTTGAGCCAAACTATGGCATATGCTAGGAAACAAAATCTCAAGTGCTCCTCATTGTTATTCTTTTCTTTTTTTTTAGATTTTCATGGTGTTTTAAAATTTTCATTGTTTACGTCTTATTGCCAATTATTGAAAAATCACCCCAGACCTAGTTTAGCAGCTTGTATATGTGCTCACTGAGTGTTTATTAATTTTCTGTTCGATTTCTGTTGTTCAGGTGGCAGCAGTCGCAGGAAGTCCAGGTCTGAGAGTTAGGTCTGTCCGTTGTTTCCTTAAAGGAAAGCCAGTAGAAGAAGACACTTGACTCAGAGTCCATAGTTCACCTGGCATAACGGAAGGCTCATCCAGTAAAGAATCTCAGATATCCCAGAGTAATTTTATAGACTCTTAGACTTGGAGGGACCTTAGAGACCCCCTATTACTTTTACCTGAGGCGTGATTCCTCTTTGCTACTCAGTTCATCTCCTTGTACCCAGGGTTGTCTTAGTCTAAGTAAACATGCCAAGAGAGAGTCTGACCAAGAGGTTTAGGGAAGGGCCCACAACTTCCTTGAGTGATTCTGTTTACCACCCAAGAATTCTGTTTCACTGCCTAACTTTGATGAGCCTTGGTCTTGGTTTGTCCAATAATAACATGGATGTGGGTGATGTAAGATATATTAATCTTCTTGAAAATCTATAGTCCTTCCTGAAGAAGGTGCTGTTGTGCTGTTGAAATAAGTTGGAGCAAACTTAGACCCCCTAAGTTAAACTAGTTAAATCTCTGATATATATAAATGTCAGAAGATGGGATGTGAATTGGGAGCTTTTATTGTGAGTCAGAACATGGAAGATTATTTAGTTAGTGCAGCGATTTTCACCATCTGCTGCAAGAATTTGTAAAATATGCCACACCTGACCATTTAGTCAGGGACACTGACCTCTTTTCCCTTAGATTGCAAAGAAGGAGAGAGAGAGAGAGAGAGAGAGAGAGAGAGAGAGAACAGCCAACAAAACAATAGCCATCTTGTGTAAATGAATCAAAATTATACCTATTTTTTTGTCAGATTGGCAAAAAATATATTTTTTGTTGTGCTACAGGATTTTAGTAATTAGTTTATGTGTGCCATGAAATGAAAAAGGTTGAAAATCACTGAATTATGTGTAATACAGTTTGGAAAGTGGAAATAATGGAATGGAAACAGTTTTTATTTCTGGGAAATGAAACAGAAAGAGATAAAAGCCAACTAATTAAAAAAAAAAAAGTCAAGCCCATCACCCACAAAAGCAGGGTTTTTTCCTTTTACTTGGGTTTTTAATTAATTTATTATTTTTAATACACATATTTTAATTTATTGATTTGAGAGAGAGAGAAAGAGAGACATTGATTTGCTCTTCTACTTATTTATTCATTCTTTGTTTATTTTTGCATGTGCCCTGGCCAGAGATCGAACCCAAAACCTTGGCATATGGGCAACTCTGTAACCTACTGAGTTATCCAACCAGGGATCTCACTGAGGTTTATGAATCATTATTTTTGCAGTAAAGATATTTTTAATTGAGTGTGTAGTGCTCTTAGAATTTCCTGTTATTTTCATTATGAAATTTAATTTTATATATTTTGTACAATTATATATTTACTATTTTCTTTCCTCTTTGTGTTTAAGGTTTTTCTAAAAATATATATTTTATTGATTTCATAGAGGAAGAGAAAGGGAGAGATAGAAATATCAATGAGGAGAGAGAATCATTGATTGGCTACTTCCTGTATGCACCACACTGGGGATCAAACCCACAACCTGGGCATATGCCCTTGACTGGAATTGAACCCAGGACCCTTCAGTCCACAGGCCAACACTCTATCCACTGAGCCAAAGTGGCTAGGGCAAGGTTTTTGTTTTGTTTTGTTTTATGTTGTTGTTGTTGTTGTTTTAATAGCAAAGAAGATATTTTGAGTTCAAAGCTCAGTTATGTGAAAACTGAGTTTCACAGAATTGGCAGAGGGGGTCAATTTGGGAAGAAAGGTGTGGCTAAAAACTTTGATTCCGGTCAAGGGGATGTACCTGGGTTGCAGGCTTTTCCTCAGCCCCTACCCTGGTTGGGCTCATGCAGGAGGCAACCAATCGATGTGTTTCTTTCACATCGGTATTTCTCTCTGTCATTCCCTCTCTCTTCCATTCTCTCTAAAAAGCAAGGGAAAAGGATGAGAATTTTAAAAAAATAACAAAGGCTGTGAGATGTAATGGAGCCTGGACTAAAAGGGGCTTCCTTTCCAGCTTTGAGCTTTTTAACAAAGCTTCTAAAGATAATACCTAAGTCTTTAATGTCTAATTCTAGTTGAAAAGAAAAATAACTTAAGGAATGACTCAAATGGTGGAAACTGCAGGTTGGGAAAGTGGATAATCCCATTGGAGTCTGGGTGATTGGGGGGACAAAATGGCCATTATGGTAGCCCTCAAATCATACAAAGTCAATGAGTTAGCTTAGTCTGCCTGCTTGCAAGATCAACCCTGGATAACGCTGTGACTTACTGTTGGCAAATAAGTAAGGTGACCAACTGACTTGGTTTGTTGAAGACTGTCCCCTTTTTAACTTATCTTGGGGAATCCACAGTATTGGGCAAACCAGTGAATTTGGTCCCCTCTAAGACCCAAACGTATATAGATATTATATACATTATAAGAGAATTATAGTCTCTTAATTTTAACATTTATACAACTGCTAACTTGGTCTCCAGTACCTATAAGGAATAGAGAAATCTATATATATAAAAAGCCAGAGACCAGAACACTGTGACGACTGGAATGACCAGTTGCCATGACACCCACTGCGGCCAGCAAACCAGCCCAATTGGGGGTGGGACTGGCTGGCCAACCTCCTTTGACCCCTCCCCCTGGCTGGCCCCACTCTGGATTCACCCCTCCCTCCCCAGTCAAGGGTGGGGTGGCCGACCAACCCTTCCCCCCCCCCCCCCCCCCCGACGCCCCCCCCCACTGGCCCCCACCCCCTC
>NW_006298266.1:160729-165965 GCF_000327345.1 Myotis davidii | reverse complement strand
CTGGCCCCACCCCTGATTTGCCTGCCCTACCCTGATTGGCCCACAGCCCCTCCCCCCAGCCAGCTCCACCCCTTATTGGCCCCTCCACTCCAATCAGGCCACTGGCCCCTATCGGCCCCCCTAACCCCATTTGGGGGCAGGCTGGCCGGCCAACCTCCTGCCGGCACCTCCTCCCAACAGGCCTGGTCCCGATCCGCCAATTGGGGCTGGGTTGGCCGGACTCCACCCACTCGTGCATGAATTTGTGCACTGAGCCTCTAGTTATTAAATAAGTAAACAGCTAGCTCAGTTTTGGAGGATGTCAGCTCTGCTATCTCATTATGATAAGGCAATATCACAACCAGTAGAGAACTCCCAAATGTGGCTATATATATATATAACAACAGTTCTATAACTAACCTTCCTTGGCTTAAACCACTAAACATTGCCACATTTTAGCTTCACGTGTGGAGATAATGCCTTACATCTGGAAAGATGTTGCATTACACACATACAACAAATGATTTTTATTTTTCTTGTTTAGTATACTTTTGTTTTAATCACAGGTTCCATCAGTTTTCACCATATTAATAGAAGACAGTTGGTTTGCTTTTTGCAGAATACAATTTAAATGGATACCTGTTGCTATTGTTTACAAAAAGCACTACATATACTGTTATTTATTTTTAAAACATATTTAAGAAAACATCCTTTCATTTATAGCTCACCTGCATATAATATAAACTTTGGAGAGTTAGCATCATCTATGAAGATTATAAATAGAGAGAGAGGAAGATGAAGAGTGGAGAAGGAACCAACGAATGGCTGCATGCTGGTCTTCTAATGCCTGATGTGCTGCATTTATTTATCATGAGAATATAGAGACAGCAAAACTATCTATGAATCACAAATCAATAATAATTCCAACTAAAGTCATACATTTAAAAAATTAAAAGCACATTACTAAATATTGTGGGTTGAGAAAAGCAAATAGAAATTATAAAACATATAAAGATGAGTGGACACAAAAGCATTACTTTACAAAATCTGTGGATTATAGTCAACATGCTGCTTAGAAGGAAACCTATAGCCTTAAATATATGTATTAGAAAATAAGAAATACTGGAAATAAGCAAATTTTCAAATAAAAATTTAATAGCCTAGTCCAAGAATCAAACAAAAATAACAAAATGAACACAAAGAAAAGGGAAAATATAAAAAATCTAATGGCAGAAAATATGCAATAGAATAGGATAATGCCCTGGCCGGCTTGGCTCAGTGGATAGAGCGTCGGCCTGCTGACTGAAGGGTCTCAGGTTTGATTCCTGCCAAGGGCACATGCCTGGGTTGTGGGGTTGATCCCCAGTGGGGGATGTGCGGGAGGAGGCAGCCAATCGATGATTCTCTCTCATCATTGATGTTTCTATCTCTATCTCCTTCTCCCTTCCTCTCTGAAATCAATAAAGAAATATTTAAAAAAAAAAAAAAAAGAAAAGGATAGTAAAGTCAGCTGAACTTGAGGAAGTCCTCCTTTTATGTAGAACTCTCAGCTTCCCAGGCTTTGACTGAGATACTCACCTCACAGCCCAAAGGATATGGGTTATGTGTGTTGAAGAGGAGAAAGATAGAGAGCAGGGAATCCATGATTGTGCCTCTGCATGGAGGACTGCAGAAGGAGAATAATAACTAACATTTACGAAGATCTCTGTGTCAAGAAATAAACTAGGCAGGTTATATACATGTTTTTAGTTTGATAATATGTCTTCCTCATTTACAGGTGAAAGTATTGAAGCACAGGGTGGGTTAGTAGTTCCTTCAGTTCACCAGACAGTACGTAACGGAGCTTGGATTTGAACTCTAGAAGGGCTATTGGAGTTTAATTTACAACACGTCAGTTGCCATTGGTTTTAGAAACATCTTGTTTTGAAAACTCATACCTGTCTGGAAAGGTCATGGGGCTATTAGTCATTCACATTATTTATTTATTTTTTTACTATACTTTTTTTTATATTTTATTGATTTTTTTACAGAGAGGAAGGGAGAGGGATAGAGAGTTAGAAACATCGATGGGAGAGAAACATCGATCAGCTGCCTCCTGCACATCTCCTACTGGAGATGTGCCTGCAACCCAGGTACATGCCCTTGACCAGAATCGAACCTGGGACCCTTCAGTCCGCAGGTCGAAGCTCTATCCACTGAACCAAACCGGTTTTGGCCACATTATTTTTTTAATACCTCACCCGAGGATACGTTTCTATTGGTTTAGAAAGAGAGGGAGAGGGAGGGAGGAAGAGAGGAAAGGAGAGAGAAACATGGATCGGTTGTCTCCTGTATGCACCCTGTCCCAGGATTGAACTCGAAACCTGATGTGTGCCCTGATAGGGAATTGAGCTCCACAACCTTTCAGTGTATGGGATGACACTCCAACCAACTTAGCCATCCTGGCCAGCGCCAGTCATTTACATTTTAGAGTGAAGTGGTTTAAACAGATTGCTTTCTTCTTTACACCTAACTAACATTATCTGTATTGAAAGAATGGGGCATTTGAGGTGGTTTGAGAGAGAGAAGTAATGCAGTAGAGTGGTCCTATTTGGAGACGAAGTGGGAGTATAAGGCAGCTGAGGTCTGGGTGAGATGGTAAACAAGAGTACAAAAGGGGAAGTGGGAAGATGTCAAAGATAAATCTAAAGATTTCAAAATTCTGACTAGGGTTAGCCCCACCCTTAAGAAGAGAAAGACAGGTTCTTCCTCTTTCTTATACAGATCAGTCCAGTATTCCTAGGATCAAGAGGTCCAGGCCCACAAGACTTTGCTAGGGAAAATAGATTTGGAAGGGACTTTAGAGTCCATCCATCCCATTCTCTACCAGGCCTCCCCTACATCCATTCCCTACCCAAAATACCCCTGACCATTTTTGCTGAGCAAAGTGATAAGAAACTTGCTTCTTTACTGGCTAGCACATGTCCATTTTGGGCTTGAGATAATTGTTAAAAAGTCCTACCAATCATTAGCAAAATTTTGTCTTCCTCAACTTCCCCTCTTTGGTCCTACTTCTGTTCTCTGGACTTGCTCAGTCTGTGTGGTATTTATTTAAATGGAATTTTGTCTGTCATGTACTGTTGATTTTGGCTGATTTGCTAAGTTAATTAGATCCCTCAGTAAACTCAGTGATTTTAGATCAAGGTAAATTCTGGTAAAATGTTCGATTATCATTATTACTTTTAAACATATTTTTTACTCATTTCGGAGAGGGAGAGGGAGAGAGAGAGAAACATCCTCGACTGGGGATGAAGCCTGCAACCCTGACATGTGCCCTGGCTGGGAATTGAGCTATGACCTCCTAGTTCATAGGTTGATGCTCAACCACCGAGCAACACCATCCAGGCCTTATCAGTTATTTTTTCAGAAAGATTTTGACTCTACTTTGTTTAAAAGAGAAAAAAGAAAATGCTCTTACTTAGAGATTCATTTTTTGAGAATAGGTTTATGTAAAAATCCATAGAGTAATTCGCATTTGAAAACCCCTATAAGTATGCTCTTATTGATAGGCATTGCTTGAAAGCTACTTTTTTTGTGTGTGTGGTATAATAAAGTAAACATATTATGAGAAGAGGAGAACATGTTCCATGTCACTTTTATTTATTTTTCAATTACAGTTTACATTAAATATTATTCTGTATTTGTTTCAGGTCTACAGCACAGTGGTTAGACAGTCAAATACTTACAAAGTGTTCCCACGATATTCCAGTACCCACCTGGCACTATGCATAGTTCTTACAATATTATTGACTATATTCCCTGTGCTGCACTTTACAGCCCTGTGACTGTTTTGTAACTACCAATTTGTACTTTTTAACCCTTTTACCTTTTTCACCCAGTCACCCTACCCCCTCTTCTCTGGTCTGGCAACCATCAGTCTGTTCTCTGTGTCTATGAGTTTGTTTTAATTTTATTCACTTATTCTGTTCTTTAAATTCCACATATAAGTGAAATCATATGGTATTTATCTTTCTCTGACTTATTTCACTTCCACTTCACTTTTAATTTTAAAAAGTAACAATTAAAATGATACTGAGGTACCTTTTCATTTCTATCATTTGGTTGTAAAACAAAGCAATACCCATGGTAATATTCAATATTTGTTAGGAAGGGGTAAGACACATACTCTCATACATTATTATTGGCATTACAAAAGTCTTTTATAAATCAATTTAGCAATATCTATTAAGAAATTCTAAAATATACATATCTCTTGGCCAAGTAGAATCTTCTGGGAGATTGTACTAAGGAAATAATCAAAAGTTTTAAAAAATATCTGATGAAAGTTTGCAATCTGTTATAAGACACTTATAATAGTAAAAAATTGGTCACAGCCTAAACATCTAACAATAGGAAATGGTTAATTATATTATACCCACTCAATGGGAGATTAGGCTGCCATTACAAATAATAATTATGAAAAACAAAAACACTGTGTAATTTAGATGGTCCTACTCGGAAAATATTCCATTGGTATGGAAGCAAAAAATTATTGAGACTCACTAGTTTGTAGCACATGAAAAATTATTACAGTATATTGAAAATCATATATACAAAGAAATTCACTGAAATGATTATGATAGAAAGATGAGAGAATAGTTTTATAATTAACTAGAGGCCTGGTGCACGGATTCATACAATGATGAGGCCCCTTGGCCTGGCCTGCAGGGATCAGGCCAAAACCAGCTCTCCAACATTCCCTGAGGGGTCCCGGATTGTAAGAGGGCAGTTCTCGGGTGATGCACCCTGGAATCGGGCTCCCTCCTCTCTGGTTCCAGGTGCGTCACCTGAGAACCCGCAGCTGCCAAGTGAATGCAGCTTGGCAGCTCCTGTGTTCAGCATCTCCTGCATTCAGCGTCTGCCCCCTGGTGGTCAGTGTGCATCATAGCTACCAGTCGGCCAGTCGAACGGTTGGCTGGTTGGCTGGTAGCTTAGGCTTTTATATATATAGGTCAAGATAGTAACCCAATACCTCGTTTTTTAACCAAAAAGTGCTATATAAATTAACTAGATGCCAGGTGCATGAATTCATGTATGGGTGGGGTCCGGCAGGCCCACCCTGACACCCATCGGGTAGGGCTGGTGGTGAGGTCTAATGCTGGAAGCTTTAGCTTACCCCAGCTGGATCTGATTACACTTTAAGGATGGCCAGAAGAAAACCCACAACAGAACTGTTTTGCATTTCACATGCCGTGAGATGAAGTTGTTTTTGTGTTGC
>NW_006298266.1:152947-160702 GCF_000327345.1 Myotis davidii | reverse complement strand
GTGCAGGAGGCAGCTGATCGATGTTTCTCTCTCATCGATGTTTCTAACTCTCTATCTCTCTCCCTTCCTCTCTGTAAAAGATCAATAAAAATATATTAAAAAAATAAAAAAGATAAAGAGAGATTGAAAGCTCACCTAATCTGCAAGGCACCAAAATTTCACAAAATCCCCACCCAGCCTATCTACATTCCTCACAAAGGGCTACCATCCTGTTAATGCTTAGATGACCTTTTCGGTAACTTGGAAGGTCTTCTGGGGCTGCAGGCCATGGAGGGAGAATTCCACACTTTGGCTGCAGTATTAGCAGAGCCCTTTGGAGACTGGTTGGGGACAAAAGAGACTGATAATTATTTCTTGTGCTTTCACTAAATGTAGATGCACCAGGGAGCCAGACAGTGATTTAGGGGTGCTGGGGGTTGCTTGGGGGTGGGACTGGCTGGGGCGAGGGGCTGCGGTTATTCTGGTCTTTCTGCCATTTGGTCGCTGGGCTTTTATTATATAGGATTTTCCTCTGGATTATTGCCAAGAACTCCATCACTAACCTAGACCAGCAGAAATATGGAATTATTACTATAATCTTGTTGGAAATGTAACAAGAATGTAAATGTGAAAATCCCTTTTCTAAAAATTAAGGGTCTCAGGGATCTACCTAACCTTTATTCCTTCCCGTGTGGCTCCTCTAACAAAGCTGGAGAGAGACCAGAGAGTAGAGAGGGGCTTTTCCAGAAGCAGATTATTGAAGTATCAACAAAATGCTAACAGGTAACCAAGTCCCCTTCCCCCTTCTCTAGAATACCCTGCTCACTGTACTCTGGGAGGAAAAAGTTCTACTGTGCTTGGTTGCAAATGAAAGGGAGGAAAAGGTTAGAGATGCTGGGAGAGTGAAACTCTTCTGGCACTCTGACACCCAGAGAAGAATTCAGAGCTGGGCTATATGAGTCTTTGGCCAGTGAAGAGGAAGGCAGATTGCTTACTTAAATATAAGCCCTTTTCCCACTCTTGCTATTTCTACTGGGATCTTACAGAAACTTTAGAATTTTTACACATTTTGGTTGATTCTTTTACTCCATTTTTCTTCTCCAACTTTATTATGAAAGACCATCTAGTGTTTCCAATTTGTCTGGTCCCATTAATAGTAGTAAGAAACATTGTCTATTGATTATTTGAGTCTCCACAGCCCTTGGTCATTGCAGACTGTGAGACCGAGAGTTAATTTAAGGGCATGACTCTGCCAGTCAGTTTTCATGCATGTGTGTCACTCAACACACAAAAATTTGGCATATATTAGTCAGCTGTTGATACACTAAATCTGAGTAACAACCAGCCCCCAAACTCTGGCTTGTAATGAGCTAGGATTGATTGCTGTGCTTCTGTTGCAGGTTAGCTAGGCAGCAACTCTGACTTCTACAACTTTAGACCAAGGTCCTCTAGCAGGGTACCTCCCTGGGGTCATGTCTCGCAATCCCATTAGCTACTTGAGGCATATTTTTCTTTTTCCTGGTGGGTCAACAAGCGCAAGAGACCAAGTCAGACCACTTACTAAGGGCTGTACTCATGCCTGCCTTTATGCAGTAGGCCAAAGCAAGTCACATACATGATTGTACCCAATGTCAGTGCAATGGGGGAAATATCTCCCATCAGATGTTCACATGGCAGATGGAGATTTGAGAACAATGGTCTAAACTGCCACAGGGGACAATATGTAAATGAACTAATTCAAATATTCAAAAGGAATACCCACTGGCTTGCAGAATAAGTAGTATTATTTCCATGTGTGAAAAATTATCCCATTTTTACATATAGACTAATGAAAACTTAATAAATCAGCTCAGTTGCCCTATATTTCTTTCTTTTTTAATTTATTGATTTTTTAGAGAGGAAGGGAGAGAGAGAGAAACATTCATTTGTTGTTCCACTTATGTATGCATTCAATGGTTGATTCATGTTTATGCCCTGACTGAGGATGGAACCTGCAGCCTAGGTATGTGCCCTTGACTGGGAATCAAACCCTTCAGTGTGCAATCTGATGCTCTAACCACTGAGCACACCAGCCAGGGCTCCTGAACCTTTTTGAAGAAACTACTGAAGGATGAACCTCATAGATAAACAGAAACTATGACAAAGTGACTGGTGAATGTTGAATCTCTTTTGTTGTAGAATGAAGTAAATGTGGAGGTTATAGCTACAGAACAGAATGTAAATTTTTGAAAGAAACAATGTAAGTTACAAAATGGTCCTAATACTACCCATTTTTTTTAAGCTCAAATGACATCTACTTTAAGAGAACATCCTTTGTGGGGAGGCAGAGATAGCTTCAAATAGCAACTTTAATACTTAGTGGTTATATTATTTTGGGCCAGTTAACTTGGCTAAATTTCATTTCTTGTCTGTAAAATAGAGATAACACTTACCTAATAAAATGTACTATGGGACCGAGAGTTAATATAAGGGCAATAATGAAAAGTTCATTCATTCAATAGATATTTATTGGCTTCTACCACATTACCTGGCGCTGTCCTAGATGCTAGGTATACAGTATGAATACAATAAACATGGAGCTTACCTTCTACTTAGGGGAAGACAGACAAATAAATAAATGAAATATATTATACGTGAAATGATAATAAGTGCTATAGAGAAAAACAAAACAGGGGACTGGTGTGACATTGCAATCTCAATTGTATCACACCTGAACGAGGTGATGGAGCAAGCCAGGTGGATTGGAAAAGAGCCCAGGAAAGTCCCTGCCCTAATTCCTGGCTGTAAGTGTGGTTACTGTTATTTATATCTCTTGTAATGACCCATATTAGCATTCCTGAAGCAGCAGCTCTGACTTCTACAACTTCAGACCAAGGCTTTCCAGTGGGGTACCTCCCTGGTTGCACTCTGTAACCGAACCACAAGTAGCCCTGACTGGAGCTGTTTCCTACAGAGGCCCTGGATATATACGTATGTATTTTATCTGGCATGCCCTTAATAACAGCCCTTTCTCTCCATTCCTCTCCTAATTCTGACGCAGGGGCTAGATGGCTGGGCTGGAGGGAAATCTTGAACAAAACCATTCTGTGCTGAACTAAGTTATCGCTCATCCCACCTCCTGATACTTATCATGTTCTCCAGGCTAAATTTCTGCAACTCAAATTCTTCCCTTAAGGTGTGATACCTCCATATCTAGGCCTCTCTGCCCAATGAGTTAAGTGGTAACTTGTTTCCTGGTACCTTAGCGGTATTATTAGTATGGAGGATTCGGTCACCAGTTGTCATCATGTTCTTATTCATTAATTAACTTATACAACAGTTGTTTAGCACCTACTATGTGTCAAACTCTGATTGATACTGGATATGCAGTGGAAAATGAAACAGATAATGTTTCCTGCCTTCACTGTCTAAAAGAGTGTCTGGCCCTAACCGGTTTGACTCAGTGGATAGAGCGTCGGCCTGCGGACTGGAAGGTGCCAGGTTCGATTCCGGTCAAGTACATGTGCCTTGGTTGCGGACACATTCCCAGTGCGGGGTGTGCAGGGGGCAGCTGATCGATGTTTCTCTCTCATCGATATTTCTGGCTCTCTATTTCTCTCCCTTCTTCTCTGTGAAGGATCAATAAAATATATTTTTAAAAAATTAAAAAAAATAAAAGAGTGTCTGTGGGTTTTTATGCAATAGACTCTTCCTACACTTACCCTTCCAGACAAGAAACAGGTACGTTGCTTGAACTGTGTCATCTTTGCAACCTCTGTAACTTATAGGCCATGGTACTATTTAGACTTGACGATGGTATCTAATCAGTGATCTTCAGCATTAACATTCTGGGATTTTAGAATTTGTTTGATTTGTATTTAATGTACTCAATGCTATCTGACAAATTCATTGTATGTGATGTCTAGGGGCTCCTATATGGTAGCTACGCTTTCAAAGAAAAACAAATTTAATAGCCAAGAGTAATTGAAGAGAAAATTTGAGGTTTTGTTTTTCAAAGGCATGAAAGTAGCCCAATTTATAACATAAAGCAAAACGTTCCAAATTTCTCTTTTGCTATCCATCTCTAATTTCCCTCCACATAACTGCAGCAATGTGAAATAAAGATTTCTTTTTTCTTGTTCATCCCTTAAATCAGGTTCTATATTAGGGCCTTATGTGACTTTTATCCCCTCTTGCCCCACCTCCCCCACCGCCTTCTCTGTATCACCATTTATTAGGAAAGCCAACCTACGCTCTTTGGTTTATTTCTTTTCTTTTCACTTCCCCCATTACTGGATTCTCAGCAACAGTGGTTCTCAAACTTCAGCATGCATCAGAACCACCTGGAAGTCTTGTTTACAACACAAGTGGCTGGGCCTCACCTTGAGAGTGTGATACGGGAGGTCTGATTTGGAGCTCAAGAAGTTACATTTCGAACAAGTTTCCAGGTAGTGCTGTTACTTCTGGTCTGGGGACCAGATTTTGAGAACCACTGCTCTACAACTGATTTTTTATATGTTAATATAAAGCTTAAGAATTTAATGAGTCATCTTCTATCACCATATTTAACATTCTGTGAATAGGAACCTGTATTTGGTAGACTCTACCATACACAAGAATAATAAAGGAAATTCTATTTATTGCTTGATTGCCTATAAGGGAGATAGTAGAGTAGGGTTGGTAGGAGAGTTAGGCATGAAGCCAGGTCCTCTGGGGTTCCGTCCGGAGAAGGCAGGATTTATGGAAAACCCTGGAAAAGTTCTCCTGTGCCTCAGTTTCTTCCTTTGGAAATGAAGATATTGGAAGTAACCATCTCAGAGTTGTTGTGAGGTTCAGATGATTTAGTACATAGCCCCTGAAGAATGATTGGTGTGTGTTGTATGTGTTACAAGGTTACCTATTATTATTATTATTATTATTATTAGGATGAGTGTTTTCTTCATTATCTCTTTATAACCTAAAATTAGTTCTAAAAGGTGAGCACCTCCATTATTCTCCACAAATAGCCCTGACTGGAGCTAGAAAATAGAAAGTCAGAAAGATCCCCCAGCAAGTAAAAATCTCTGCTCTTTGCATTTCACCAGTATTTTCCCAAAGAAATTATTTTCTCCCATAAGAAAAATAGTAAAGGGAAACTAATTTCAAAAGAATATATAAATATGACTTCCTTGATCAAGATGATGAGTGAATTTTATAATCTAATATTGTTATGCCTATTTTAAAATGTATTAAAGACAAAAAAAGGCAAGGATAGGTATCATAGTGACTGAATCACACTCCAATGAGTGTCTAATATTTGCACAATTCCTGTCACATAATGTTTTTTTGTTTTTTTTTTAATATATTTTATTGATTTTTTACAGAGAGGAAGGGAGAGAGATAGATAGAAACATGGATGAGAGAGAAACATCGATCAGCTGCCTCTTGCACATCTCCTACTGGGGATGTGCCCGCAACCCAAGTACATGCCCTTGACCGGAATCGAACCTGTGACCTTTCAGTCCGCAGGCCGACGCTCTATCCACTGAGCCAAACCGGTTTCGGCAACATAATGTTTTTAATAAGTATTTGTTGAACTATTAGAAAGAATGTGATTTGGAATTGAAATCACCTAAAATTAAAGATTCATAATGTCCAGAAGTTAGTGAGATTACATATACAGAAATGGGCATTGGTATACTATTATGAGATTCTTGGATATCAATTTGGCAATAGCCACCAAATTTTAAATACTAGTATATATTTCCTTTGGCTCAGAGAGTCTAAGTGTCTATCCTGGTAAATACTTCTGTGTCCCATGAAATGTATGCATAGTGATGTTCATAATTAGCACTCTTTTTAATTGTGAAAATTATAACCCTAAATGTTCAGAAATAGGGGAATTGTTTAATAAATTATGAATCATCTATTTTATTGGACACTGTGTAAGAGATAAAAAAAAGAGAGGCAGTGATACATATTGAAATAAAAATATCTCCAGATGTGTTAACATGACAAAGTGGTAAAAGGAAAAGCATATAATGACCCATTTTGTTCACATAGCTCAAAACTACATCTATAAGAAACATATAGAAAAATGCTCAGGAAAAAATTGGAAAAATTACACACTAAATAGTTATCAGTGGTTACTTCTGGGAAGTCAAGAGGGTTAGGAAAAGAGGACCAAGGAGAACTTCCACTTTGTACACTTTATATTCTATATTTTTTGGACTTTACATAATTGGTATTTATTGTTTACTTGTAAGATGGAAAAAAAGAAAAAAGCTTTATCAACAAATATACTTAACAACCCTTTAATAAGGATAATAGATGCTAAGTATACAAGAGTAAGCTTTCACAAGCCTTAAAACATGTCTATTCTAATAAGTAGTAGTTATTTTTAAAAATTTCCAAAGTCATCATTCTTATTAAAAACTTTATTCCTTGTGATGCTGTTGATTCCCAGAACATTTCCTGTAAATAGTGAAAGAGCTGAATTGGCATCTGAGTGGAAAGCACACAATACTAAAATCCTTGTAGCATTAGAGTATCTCACCCAGGGAGTTTGCCTTAGGATTACTATTATGTTGTTTTATGCTTAACCAGTAAGAAATGAAGGTGACAGTGAAAAACAAATAAAAATCTAAAAAACTCAAATAAACAAAGGACCATTACACAAAAGGAGAGAGCAAAGAAACAGTATTGTTTCCCTCTAAATGAATGATTATATCACTGTTCAATAGGAGACAGTATTAGGTGTGGATAAGAGAAAGTGAAAGTTATTCTCAAGGCTTTCTTGGTTTCAATTTTAGGAATGTAGGGTAGTGTTTCAGTGGTTACTTCTGGGAAGTCAAGAGGGTTAGGAAAAGAGTATCAAGGAGATTCCACAGCCTGGGCAGGTGCCCTGACAAGGAATTGAACCATGACCTCCTGATTCACAGGTCGATGCTTAACTACTGTGCCACACTGGCCAAGCTAAAATAACTTATTTTAAAAGGAAACTTCCTATCATTTCCTAGACTGCCATAACAAAGTATCCCAGACTGGGTGGCTTAATGCAACAAAAAGTTATTGCCTGACAGTTCTGGAGGCTAGATGTCTGAATCATAAATTATGAGTCACCTATTTTATTGGACTCTGTATATGTAAAAGTTAAAAAAAAATGAGGGGCAGTGATATTTATTGAAATAAAAGATCTCCAGGGTGTGGTAAGTGACAAAGTAGTAACAGAAAAAAAGTATATAATTATCCATTTTGTTCACACAGTTCATCTGAGTTTGCTTCCCACTCAGATGCCAGTTCAGCTCTTTTACTATTTACAGGAAGTGTTCCGGGAATCAACAGCATCACAAGTTAGCAGGGCCATGCTCCCCCTGGAGCCTCGAGGGGAGATTCCTTCCTGGCCTCTTCCAGCTTCTGGTAGCCCCAAGTGTTCCTCTGTTGTAGATAGCATCACTCCAATCTCTGCCTCTGTTTCACATGGCTGTTTTCTCCCCGAGTGTGTCATTCTTCTCTTCTTATAAGATTACCAATCATATTGGATAGGGCATATCCCAGTAACCTCATCTTAAATGGATTTACCAGCAGAAACCCTATTTCCAAATAAGGTCTTCACAGGTGTTTAGGACTTCAACATCTATATATTTTGCAGGGGAGGGCACAATTCAATACAGATAGGTGGGTTGAAGTCTAATCAGTTATTAATAACTAGAAGCCTGGTGAACAAAATTCGTGCATGGGTAGGGTCCCTGGGCCTGGCCGGCAATCAGGGCCAATCAGGGCTTTCTGGCTGCCGGCCAGGGCCTTCCTTCTTTCTGA
>NW_006298266.1:145207-152401 GCF_000327345.1 Myotis davidii | reverse complement strand
CAGTGGTTAAACCTGCACCTATGAACCAGGAGGTCATGGTTCCATTGCCGGTCAGGGCACATGCATGGGTTTGGGCTCAATCCCCAGTAGGGGGCGTGCAGGAGGCAGGTGATCAATGATTCTCTCTTATCATTCATGTTTCTATCTTTCTCTCTCTCTCTCCCTCCCTCTCTGAAATCAAGAAAAATGTATTAAAAAGTATTTTAAACACTAGGAAGAAAACCAATCTCTTTTGCCTATAAATGTTTTCTAGACCTCTTCTCTTATTCATTGGTTCCCGTTTTACTCACGTGTAAGGGGAAAAAAGGTACAGCCTCAAAACCCTAGGAGAAAGGAGGTATCGAGGAAAAAACAAGGAGAAGGGAACAAAGGCCTAACGAAGGAGAAATTATAGACATTGGGGGTATGTAGCCAGGTAGGAACAGAAGTAAAAAATTGAGAACTGTTTCTTACAGCATTTTCTGGTCCAGCTATGTATTTCATAGGTAAAACTGAAATACACAGTATTTAACTGATTTATGTTTATGAGGCTTTAATATCAAATTGGAATCTTGCTTTGGTCAGTAGTATAGCTAGGGTGGAGTTACCAAGCGATTACTGTAACTACAGCCCAGAAGATCCCCAAAATTAAGTTACAGAGGAAGTAGAGTGAAGTGAGTGAGAAAAGAAAACTCAACAGTGGTGAGGGGGGGTGACAGTTGGGAAGAGGAGGGTGAGGGAAATTTCCTTGTAGGAAGTATCTATTGTGCTCAACGATAACTAACCTATGGGTTTGTGTAGTATCTTCAATTGTGACAAATACTTACACATAGTTATGCTTGGCTTTATGATTGAAGAAAGACTTTCAAAGTTTGTGGGTAAATTGGATTTTTAAAAGGCATACATTTTCCCTGTTGTTATCTGAGAGAGTAATTTTTTTCCTTTGTTTTTTACCAGTGTACAATAATAGCTGTCTTTCTCTGGGTTATTTTATTGCAAGAACTCTGAACACTGCTAGACCCAGCATAAGTAAAAAGGAGAAACACTTTCATAAGGAAGTATTTTCAAGATACCAAATACAGGAAGTTTCTTTGGGCCTTATAAGGAAGAGGAAACTAAAAAGCTATGAGGACTATTCCTGGTGCATGCTTTCTCTTTTTCTCGCTTCTGTCATTCTTTTCTCCTACAGCAAATCAGCTTTCTGTGCAACTCCATATACTTGATAAAGATGACAACCTCACAGTGGTTAACTTTAGAGCATGACAACTTTAAGTGAAAAGAAGTCTGAACAACCGGCTTAGTCAGGTGACAACTCTTGGTGCAATCAAGGGTGTGGGGGCTGGATCACAAATAAGAATGTAGGGGGCTAGAGGCAGGCTACTCTGGGTGAAGGGGACACAATCCTTAATCTGAATAAGGACTCAGGAATTAATTCTCTGTAACTAACAATTATACTAGGGGGATTTTTATATTTAAGGGTGAATCTTGGTATGAATCCTTTTATTTTAAAAAATTATCTTTATTGTTGAGAGTATTACATATGTTCCCTTTCCCCTCCCCCCACTAGCCCCCTCCAGCCTGCCCCTGCCCCCTGCTGAATCCTTTTACACAGAAAAATATTTTTAGTGAGTTGTTAACTTTACCTCTGTTTCAGTTAACCAATTTTGTAAAATATGGCATAATTATAATCAAAATTTTGCATAATGTGATTATCCTCACCTAACGGAGGTTATTAAGTCCTGGCTTACACAGGGGGACAATGGGTTTTCATGCACCAAGTTAAACTTACCTGGTCATCTCAAGGGAAGGGGGGACCTGTTTGCCAGGAACACATTTTTCTTGGGGACTATAAGGAAGGATGAGAGGATTGATATAGAGACACAGTCTGAAGTGCTGAGGAGGTTTTGGAAAATTTTTTTTGCCATATTCAACCAAACTAGTGTGTGTGTGTGTGTGTGTGTGTGTGTGTGTGTGTGTGTGTTTATTAACACATGTATGAGACCAAGTGTCCCTGGCAGCTATAGGAGTATAGCAGACAAGTATAGTGAAGAAACAACTTTATTTTCAACCAAACTTTGACATGAATAATCCTAAAAAATCTCAATGATTCAAAGTAAAAAACATTGCTTGATTCATAGCCCTACCTTTGCCTTATACCTTGAAAAAAGTATTTTTAAACCCTTAGCACAGCTATTAAATGCCTATTATGGTTGTTGTAGGGACAATTTACAGATATCACCAAGCTGGGAGGTATAAGAAATATGATTCATAGCCCTACCTTTGCCTTATACCACTAGACCTGGGATAAATCAGCCTCTCTTCATAGCTACTACCTTTCTGCCCTCAGAAAAGTACATCTTCCCTATCGTGGAAAGAAACTAACCACAGGATCTACCCCAGCCCTTTGCTTGGGCCTGTTTCCCCTTTCATGGACTCTCCTATATCTTTTTTGCTCTCACATTTATGCTCCTCTTAATACTGTTTTTATTATTTCATCACTTAATGGCATAGCTTTATTTTTTCAAATCCAAATGGAGGTATTGGCATTTATCTCTATTACAGCCTAGAATCATGCCAGCCCACAGTTATGTTAATGCAACAAATTGTGACAAATCCTTCAAGATTATGAAGAAAATTCAACATATTTCTTATACCTCCCAGCTTGGTGATATCTGTAAATTGTCCCTACAACAACCATAATAGGCATTTAATAGCTGTGCTAAGGGTTTAAAAATACTTTTTTCAACTAATCTTCAAAACAACTCTTCAAGGAAGATAGTATTATCCCCATTATACTCATAAGGAAATGGAAGTCTAGAAAATCTAAATGACTTCCTTAGTCAAAGCTGTGATTCAAACTCGGGTGGGCCAGACTCTCAAGCTTAAGTTCTTTTCTTTTTTTTTCTTCACTCTTTTTTTGTTTGTTTACTATTTTTTTTCATTTTGTTTTATTGCTTAAAGTATTACAAAGAGTATTACATATGTCTCCTTTTTCTCTTTTCCCCCTTGACATTCCCCTGGCCTCCCCTACCCCCCTGTTTCTTCTTGTGTCCATTGCTATTATAAATTGTGCTGCTATGAACATAGGGGTGCATATATCCTTTCTGATTGGTGTTCCTGGTTTCTTGGGATATATTCCTAGAAGTGGGATCACTGGGTCAAATGAGAGTTCCATTTTTAACTTTTTGAGGAAACTCTATACTGTCTTCTGCAGTGGCAAGCTTAAGTTCTTGAATCCTTTACCCTGGATTTTCAACCTTGGCTTTTTATCAAATCTACCTACGAACTTTCTTTTTTTAAAAACTTTTTTTTCTTTTTCACAATATACAAAATAAATCTATTTCCAGATTGTAGATACACAATAATTAGCCATTTACATGCAATAAACATTAATATTTCAAGAAAAAATATTTTAAATATAATATTACCAAAACTGCACTAACATAGTATAATATCACAAAAGTTGTAGGAAATATTAAAAATCTGCAAATGACAGGATTATTTCTATAATGTTCTAAAATATTTTTTTTCCTCTGGCTCTATTTTTGTTCGTCAGTTTATGTTGTTCATTATATTCTGAAAACAAGTGAGACCATATTTATCTTTCTTCAACTGGCTTATTTCACTTAACATAATGCTCTCCAGGCCCATTCATGCTGTTGCAAATGGTAAGAGTACCTTCTTTTTTATAGCAGCATAGTATTCCATTGTGTAGATATACCACAGTTTTTTAATCCACTCATCTGCTGATGGGCACTTAGACTAAAACTACATAAGAACTTTCAAAAGAGGTAGAAGCCAAGGTTCTGGCTCACACATATGATCACAGGTTATTTATTTATTTATTTATTTATTTATTTATTTATGTGTGTGTGTGTGTGTTTAAATCACCTGAGGATATGTTTATTAATTTTAAAGAGAAGGGAAGGGAGAGATAGAGATAGAAATAGGGATAGAGGGGAGAGAGAGAGAGAAACATCAATGTGAGAGGGAAACATGGATTGCTTGCTTCCTGTACACACTCTGACTGGGGATTGAACACCCAAAACCTAGGCATGTGTCCTGATTAGGAATTGAACCTGTACCTTTTTGGTGTATAGGATCTCACCCCAACCAACTGAGCCACTTGGCCAGGGCTGGTCACAGTTTTTTTGTAGGCCTGGGTGTGGGGAATGGCAGTCAAGCACCACTGCTGCCAGGTCCTGCTGCAGTGGAAGGACAGAATTTTGTTGCATACACTACATACTTCCCCATAGCTGACAATTAATTACCTGCTAATTTTTATTTTTAGAAATGGGCCATACAATCAGTTTTGAATCTAAATGTGTTGTCATTCAACCCACATTTCTTGTTTCTCCATATTGTGTAAAAGAAGGTTGTGAAAGACTTGGTCAATTTTTTTATTATACTCTTTTGTCTTTATCAGAGAATAGAGCAGACTTTCTGAAATGTTTGCCCCGGGAGAAAATTTCTAGCTACTAGGGGTCACGTAAAGAGCTAAAAAATTCTCTACAAGTGAAAAGAGCTAAACCTTCCAGGACAGTATTAGCTTAAAGCCCTAGTATTTTAGTGAGAAGAGAGGCTTTCAGTCTCTGAATGACAGACACTAAGCAAGTAATTTCATCGCTCTGCATAGGTATATTGATCTCTCAATTGGATAAGCCTATGAATATATATTTCCCTTGTCCACCTGTCTTCCAATCCAAATCTCTAATATAAGAAATAATCCATTTCCCCACAAGAAACCCTTAATACATATTCACTAGTGCCAAATGGCTTTTTCTTGCAAACAGGCAGTGGACAGTAGCAGATACCATGCCTGGTTGAATAAATACATCATTGCAAAATACAGAAACATCACTTATCTACAATGAATGTATCTGCACTTTTTCAGAGTTCTAAAACAGACATTTTTTTTTCTCTCACAAAAAAGAATGTTTCTATTTCCACAGCTCAGCTGCTTTTCATTTTAACTCTGACATTAAAGCCACATTCAGCACTTTTATCTTCTTTTGTGTGGGCCTGTGTTCTAGTTTCTACTACAGTCACAGATTTTGTTTGCAGGAAAAGAGAACTCTCATGATGGTTGCTGCTTATAATTTCAGCCTTAATAGTCTAAGGAGATTTTAGCTCTGCCGTGTGATTCACAACTTACATTTCCTTTTTTTTTTTTTTAAAAGAAATTAAAAAAGGGACTCTGCAGCATATTTTGTGTGTAAGACAGTAGCCATATGAACAGCGTTTCCAGACCCAATTCTATCATGGCTCCTCTCATACCAACAAACAGTTCTTGCTCAGACACCAGCTGGGTGTCCAAGAATTCAGCTTAATTCTGACACTATCTACCGGGAGCATCAGATTCCACAGTCACTCCCCCCCCAACACACACACTTTGGGTGCCAACAGCAAGCCCAGGCTCTTATCTGTGCTTCTGACCAACTGATTATAGATTGGAGGTTCCAAAGACCATCCAATTTAGAATGCTAATCTCAAGTTGTTACTTATACTTCTGACGGACCGGCTATATATCAGAGGTTCCCACAACCCCCTCCTTGGGCTTGATTAATTTGCTAGAATGGCTCACAGAACTCAGAGAAACATTTTACTGACTAGATTATCAGTTTATTAGAAAAGGATATGGAAGACTACAACCAGATGAAGAGACACCTAGGGCAAGGTCCTGAACAAAGGAGCTCCTGCCCGTGTGGAGCTTGGGGCCCCTACAAGGGGGCACTGGCATGGAAGTAGTCTAGTTCCCCAGCCTGAGAGTTCTCTGAAAAAGGAAAAGCTGTCTTCCTGGGTTTTTATGGAGGCTTCATTACACAGTCATGACTGACTGAGTCATTGACCACTGGCACTGAATTTAATTTCCAGCTCCTTTCCCTTATCCCAAAATGGGGTAGATGGGACTCAAAGTTACCTCTAAACATTTGTTTGGTTCTCTTGGCAACCAGATCCAACCCCTGGTTTGGGTTCAAAAGTCACCTTATTAATATAACAAAAGATACCTTGATCACTCTTGACACTTAGGAAATTCCAAGGTTTGGGGGAGCTGTGGATGATAAACACCGAATATTGTATATATCACAATAGTGCAGCATAGGAATGCAATTCCCCTATAATCTCTTTCTCTTATGAGAAAAAAGGACCTTAGTTCATTATTTACTTTAAAGAGGTCAGTGTGAATACAAGTCATTTTCTCTCCTGCTATCATTTGCTTAAAGACCTTTTGCAATGGGTCTTATGTAAGAAGAAGTGCAGGAGTTGCTGTGGTGAGGTTTATTTCAAGAAACCATTAAATACAAGCTAAACCTGAATGGCAGCATCATTTGTGTATGGAGAAACAGGGTCTGTAAATGTATCCATTCCTTCAACTTGACAGAAAAGAAAAAGGCTAATAATAAGTGAAAAAGACCCTACACAGTTGCTTAAAGGCTACTTCTTTGGCCTCACCTCTTACCACTGCCCCCTCCATCACTGTCCTCCAGTCACAGTGACCTCTTTCCTGGTCCTTGCTTGCCAAGCACATTCCCTTCTGGGGGTCTTTGCCTCTTTGCTAGCCCTTCTTCCTGGAACGCTTTTTCAAAATAATCACGGGACTGGCCCATTCTCATGCCTCAGATCTCTGCTGAAATGTCAGTTACTCTGGGAGGTCTTTCCTGACCACCCTCACTGAAACAGCACACAGACTGCTCACTTTCTACTCCTTCACTTTGCAGTATTATTATTATTATTTTTAGTGGCAATTATACACTTGCACATTATACATTTAAGGCATTTTTTTGGGTCACTATATCAGAATATTAGCTTCAGCACGCAAGGAATATGCAGTTAATTAGTATTCACATAGCACCCCCTGGGGAACCTAGTAGGTGCTCTGTAAATATTTGTTGAATGGATGAAGGAAGCTCTTTGGGATGGTGAGAGTTGTTTCTACTCAATCGCCCAGGCCTCGTGGTCAGTCTGCAAGCAGCTGGGAGCTTCACCCCACCCGCACTGCTACCCAGCAGAGGTACGAATTGGAGTCAGGCCCTCGGGATTGCACTGGCGAGAAACGGCGCGGCTGAGCACGCTGCGCCAAACCCCCGGCGCCACTTCCCCTCGGTCCTGAGGCCAAGACCGGGGAAGCGCAGGTCTGCAGCACCCGGAACGTGGAAGCAGAGGCAGCAAGAAGACAACAGTGCGCGGGCGGGGAAAGTCTGCGCGGTGCCGGGC
>NW_006298266.1:142112-144744 GCF_000327345.1 Myotis davidii | reverse complement strand
GGACGCTCGGACCCGAACCCGTGCCCGCTGCGGGGGCTTCGCAGACCTCGGCCAGCCGGAGGCGCCCGGTAGGAGCAGCCTGGGGTCTGGGGGCGCGTCCTCGTCGCCCGGTCCGAGCAGCGGGTGGGTGTCATTGCCGTCTGCTCCCCGGGTGGGGACAGCCCTGGTGTCTCCACCAACCCTCCCACCTCCGGGTCCCCGCTTCCCCCCCACCGCTGGTGGCAGTAAACTTGACAGCAAGGAAAACCGTTCTCTTGGGGAAACGACGGAGTGTTTTGCTGTTGCTCTTTGCATTCATGTGCGCCCGATCCCCACCGCCCACTACCCCTCTTTAAAATCTTCCAGACACCCAAACAGCCTAGAGAAGAAACGAGCATTTCCCCTGGATTTCTGCGGTAGTAACTTCTTTTCTTTTCTTTTTTTTTTTAGGTTTCAGAAACAGTCAAGGGAACAAGATGTGAACTGTTTTCCTTCTGCAGAACAAGAGGCCCTTCCTCCCCTTCCCGCGAAGGTGGGTATGCGATCTTGGCTGCTGGAAAGGTGAGGGTGTCGCGAGCCGCGAGTGCGAGGGTAGGAAGGTGGGGAGCGTGTGTAGACCGGCAGGACTCGTGGCTTCTTGCTCCTCTGAAAATGGCAGAGCTGAACTTTTAACGTTGGTCTGGGAGGGTATGTTGGGGAAAGGGGGCGGGGGGTTGTTTATTGTTGTTCTGGGATCCTTTAAGAAGCATTCATTGTTTCTTTCTCCGCTGACTATACAAATAAACGTGGCTTTGCAGAAAAAAACACACCACATTGTCAGTTACTCTTTCTCTTCGAGCAGCCAGAGAGTCTTGATCTTTCAAAGAGGAACATTTTCTAGGACTGAGAGATACCTATTGAGAGATCACGTTAGCCGTTGTTGCTGGGGTTTCTGCTGCCACATTGAATGCTTCCTGTGATGGTTTTATCTGCCTAAGTTTGCTGTGTCGGTTGAATTTACCCCGTTTGCTTTCCGGTGGTTATTAATCTGACAGGAGAAACTCTTTTCTTTCTTTCTTTTTTTCTGAATGAAGCAGCTAAGGTGTGTCATGCATAGTGGGAAGGAGAAATGTGGAGAAGGAAGCAAGAAGTGGGAATAAGAGAGGTGACGATTGCTTTTGGTTTCATAATAGATTTGTGTTACTGAGTTGTTGGGCTACTGCAAATATTCTGATATCACACCCAGCAGATTCGAAGGTGGATAATCAACCTTTGGTCTCCCTCTCCCCACTCTCTTCACCTTTTTACCACTTAAAGTGCGAGAATCATTTGCTTGTATACGTACATATGTGTTAGTGTATAACAAACATATCTGCAAACTGGATGTGTCCAACACTTGCCTTAATAGTACATGTATTTACCTGTATAGGAAAGTTCCACTATATAAGCATATGATGCTTGTTTTTGCTCTAGTAGAATGACCTGTGTTTGGAGCTTATAGTGTTTTTTTTAGAGGCTATTTAAGGAATAGTAAGGGGGGATATTGGAGGACCATTGTTTGATTTGAGACAGTGTCTCAGGTATGGGATGGGAACTGATATCTTTTCTCTACCTTCACCTGGCTGTATTGCTGAAAGATGGCAGAATAGGAAACAGCGTTGGCTTTGAAGTCAGGTCTGGGTTGAATCCTGGTGTTGTGTTACTTAAAATCTCATTGAGCTTCACTTTTCTTATGGTTGTTGTGAAGATTGAATAAGAATATGCATGCAAAGTAGAACATTGCTTGGTTACTATAAAAGTCTTGGCTGCTATCATGGCTGGACAGGCCAAGGAGACTCAGAGAAGGACAGAATGACTCTGCATAAGGTGATCTGCCAGTGACCAGTATTGTTTCCTCTTTAGTAAAAGGACAAAAAGGACTTTTGGGTCTTACTGGTTCAGGGATTTTATAATCTCTTTATGGAAAGATTGTACTCATCTCCTTGACGCCCCCTCCCACATTGTGCTGTCCCCACCAGCTTTGTGCTGCCCTCTTGTGGTTAATTATGCTAAGAACTTTCTTTTGCTCCTCCCACATTGCATTTTTTTGGGTCTCTTTTTAGGCCCCTTCCCTTTGCTCCCAGTTTCCCAAATTGTGCACTGAGTGAGGTGCCCCACAGTACCAGTGAACTCAGGCCTGAACTATTTGTTTGAGGTAGTTCATAGTTTTAACATTAAATTAACACATTCCTTTCTACAATGCCATGTCTTTGCCAAGTTGTGTTTTTAGAGGTTGCTGTGATAAAAAGCAAATAGTGCATGAAAATTAATGATACAGGCAAGGAGAATGTGATGTCCGATTTAATTCCAAGGTTTGAGAAGTTGTACAGTGCCCAACACTACGTTTTAAGGACATTAATACTTAGGTGGTTTGAACCTACCTACCTGCTTAAGCATTTCTTTTGGCCTAGGGCGCCTATGAAAAAATTACTAAGACTGAGGACTCCCTAAATGGAGAAAGTTTGAGAACCTCTGCTTTATCTTTTGGTTGGCTCTTCTGATTTAAAAATTTTTTAGTTAATGGAAAAACTGCATTTTTAAAATGTTGGTCACTAATGGATCCCCTCTCCACCAAAATTATTGATACCATTATTTTTTTTCTTTTTTTTTTACAATTATTTATTATTATTATTAT
>NW_006298266.1:132932-141591 GCF_000327345.1 Myotis davidii | reverse complement strand
TAATTAGTGACTTTGAGCAGGTTTTCATATGTCTTTCGGCCTTCTGTATGTCCTCTTTCGAAAAGTGTCTATCTAGGTCCGTTGCCCATTTTTTTATTGGATTGTTTATCTTCCTTTTGTTAAGTTTCATGAGGTCCCTGTAAATGTTGGAAATTAAACCCTTATCGGTGGTAATTGATACCATTGTTGATACAAGGCTAGTATCAACTGATCATGGCCTAATATAGTTCCTTTCCTATTCATTATCTTCATAGCTTCTGCTCATTTCTTTCACTTTAAAGCTAATCTTGTTGCCCATTTGTCATCCTAGTCATAGTACTGGTTTTCTGGTATATTTGATCATCTCCTCATACTCAACATCCCTCAAACGAAAATTATTATTTTATATCCCTTTGTGATTTCCTTCTCTCCTGGTTATATAGGATTTAAATTAGGGATCATTTTAAAACTATCTCTTTCATATTAACCCATTCAACATTTCCTGTCCATATTTCTTTGTCTCTCTACTCTGCTTCCCTCACTTTACCACCTGAATCCCAGGACTCATTTCCTCAGCCTAGACTATTGAAAGTCATAGCAACCTCCCAGAATCCAGCATCTCTTCCTTCTAGTTATCTTTAATAAAAATGTCACTATAGCTCTAGCCAGTTGCTCAGTGGTTAGAGCATCAACCTTTGGACTGAAGGGTGCCAGGTTCAATTCCAGTCAAGGGCATGTACTTCAGTTGTAGGCTTGACCCCCCGTCCCCGTCCGGGTATGTGTCTCTCTCACATCGATGTTTCTTTCTCTCTGTCTCTCCTCCTCTCTTCCATTCTCTCTAAAAAAAGAAAGAAAGAAAGAAAAAATATCCCTTGGTGAGAATTAACAAAAAATAAAAATATCACTCTATTACTCCTTATTGTTATTGTTCTCTTGCCCCATATCTTCACTAGCTTCCCACTTTATACCTATTAAATTTAAGTTCCTTTTTCTTGCTTTCGAGATACTCTATCATCATTCCTTACCCTATTTATTCAGTGTTTTGTCTAAGGACCCTCTGTAAGCATTCTCTGCTATTGACTTGCAAGCTGCTTTTCACACTTTCTAATAGCAGCTGTGCTTATTTCCAACTTTTAACTTTCATTCACTTTTTTCATACTTTTCCACCAAGGCCCAGTTCTGTATCCTATTCCACTGCTTACTAGACGTGGAATAATTGAGCAGGGATTCAGTCTCCTCATCTGAAAAATGAGGAGAATTATAGTATTTTTTCCTTAGGGTTGTAGTGAAAATTGAGTTAACACATGAAAAGTTCTCAAGACCAGTGCCTGGCACATTAAGCACACGTTCAGGTTTAGGAATTATATAATGATTTATTACCACTCCTATTATTACTACTATTATTATCACTGTACTTCCAGTTAAAATTCTCTCATTTGTGAAACTGTTTCACTAAATATGCTTTCCCCCTTCACTGTATTTCTATAATTTCTATTTTTGCATAGTTTACTTGTATACCATGCGTTGGTTGTTTGATAGTTATTTCCCTAGAGTAGTAATGGCGAACCTATGACACGCGTGTCAGAGCTGACACGTGAACTCATTTTTTTGGTTGATTTTTCTTTGTGAAATGGCCTTTAAATATATAAAATAAATATCAAAAATATAAATCTTTGTTTTACTATGGTTTCAAATATCAAAGAATTTCTCTATGTGACACGGCACCAGAGTTAAGTTAGGGTTTTTCAAAATGCTGACACACTGAGCTCAAAAGATTCACCATCACTGCCCTAGAGTTAACCATATTTTTTCAGATCGATAGTGTGTGCTTTGATGAACAATACCTAGAATTAGACCAGCACATTCACAGCCCAACCAGTGTGGCTCAGTGGTTGAGCGCTGACCTATAAGCCTGGAGGTCCCAGGTTCGATTCCTGGTCAGGGCACATGCTTAGGTCGCAAGCTCGATCCCCATTGGGAGAGAGAGAGAGAGATAGAAACATCAATGATGAAAGAGAATCATTGATCAGCTGCCTCCGTCACCCCCTCTCCCCCCACTAGGGACCGAGCTTGCAACCCAGGCATGTGCCCTTGACCAGAATCGAACCTGGGACTCTTCAGTCCAGAGGCTGACTCTCTATCCACTGAGCCAAACCAGCTAGGGCCAATAAAAATATATTTTTTTAAAAAGCACAGAGTGCTAAGCACATGGGGAGCATTCAGTAAATGCTGTGTATTAAAAAGGAACTTTAGTCGTCACCAAATATTTATTAATACTTACAATGTAAAAGGTACATTGCTAAGTCCAAAAGACTTGATTGAAATGAAGTATTGTATGGAGAGTAGTAAGAAATCTGGTTGAAAATGTAAGTTGGAATTAGATTATGGATGCCTTTAAGAGCTGGGATGAGAAGAATGTACTAGTACTTGTATCTCTAGGTAACAGAAATTTTTAAAATTTTGGATTGAGAAAGAGCTTGGTAAAAGAAGTATTTTAGGAAAATCAGAGAGGCTCCAATGTGAGGCATAGTATGTGTTGAAGTGATATGTGAGAAGTGATAGAGTAGGAAAATAATCTAGGCCTGAAGTAATGAGGATTTGCACTTAGTGGGGGTAAAGACAGAGATGTCACACAAGATTTCGTTATAGATTGTATAGGAAAGGAAGATGTGGGGCGGGGTTAAGGGAGGCAGGGAGGAAGAAGAGTAATCAAAGATGACTTTGAGATTTTGATCTTCTGTGACAGAGGAAATGAAGTGTTGCAACTGTAAGACATCTGGGCCACAATATATATATTTTGTGCGTTAATATGAGAACCAGAGAGATTTAAGTGTGTCTAAAATTACTCAGCTAGTTAGTGACAAAGAAATAGCTAGAATTTTATTAATGGCAGTATTGACAGAAATAGGTATGAAAGTATTAGTAGATGGTTGAGAAGATACAGATATAACCTGGGTTTATATTTTGGATATGTTGAGTTTGAGATGACAGTGAGATAGTCAAGTGAAAATAGATAGCTAGACAGTGGGACACATAACTAGAACTTGTTAGAAAAATTTAAGGCTGGGATTGTAGTGCTCAGAGTAAAGAGCTAGACCTGAAATTGAGTCTTGGGAATTGCTGGTAATTAGAGAACTGGCAAAGGAGATGAAGAAGGAGCAGTTAATATGAGAAGTAAGGGGATAGGTAGGTTAAGAAGGTGAGAATGATTAAAAATGTTGATTGTTGTTGATTATTGGCAACAAATGAGAAGAATCAGAACTGAAAAATGGTCTTAAAAATGTGTGCTAGTATTTTACCTGGCATGAAATCTAGAAAAGCAGAATACAGAAGAAATTGTTTATACTTTCCTCATGCAGAAATAACTGCTATTAATATTTTGTTCTTTCTAGTATGACAGATGATCTTTGGATTTGACAGTTGGCTGAACAATGGAGACTTCTATCCAAAACTCTTATCACTGGGACTAATGATGAGAATTTTGGGCATAATAAAGACTGGGAGGTATTTTCTACAGAGTGTTTGTCATTTTTCTGTGTCCTTTCATTTCACACAACATAGGTATTGCTATTCCTTGTGGACATTAGCCCTGCATTTGTATTATTTGAGTAAGTAGACATTCAGTGATTAGCATTAGACATTTAGTGATCCAGTAGTTAGGAAGTGATCTCTGGGTGCTATTGTACTGGTAAAATCTGAATAAAGCACTAATGGATGAGTTTCTAAAAGGAAAAGGAATTTACCCTGGCTGGTGTGGCTCAGTTGGTTGGAGTGTTACCTGTACAAAGGGAGGTGGGTTCGATTTCCAGTCAGGACACATGCCCGAGTTGTGTCTTGATCCCCAATAAGGGCATGAATGGGAGATAACTGATCAATGTTTCTTTCTCATGTTGTTTCTTCCTCTCTCTCTCTCTTTCTTCCTCTCTTTATTTATTTTTTATTTTTATATATTTTTATTGATTTCAGAGAGGAAGGGAAAGGGAGAGAGAGAGAGAAAAACATCAATGATGAGAGAGAATCATTGATCAGCTGCCTCCTGCACGCCCCCCACTGGGGATTGAGCCCACAACCCAGGCATGTGCCCTTGACTGGAATCGAACCTGGGACCCTTCAGTCCCCAGGCTGACGTCCTATCCACTGAGCCAAACCAGCCAGGGCTCTTCCTCTCTTTATAAAAAAAATAAATAAAAAGCATATCCTTGGGTGAGGAAGAAAGTTAAAAAAATAAAAAGAAGAGAACTTCTTGATAGATAACTTAAAACTGAAGTTAGCATGATTGAAAATATTCAGTTTTGGAGACTGAAAGCATTATCTGTTTTTGAAGCCCGTGTGGTATAGCTAACAGAGGTGAACTAGGTTGGGATAGTCCATGGGCTATTTGTTTTGCTTGAGTGCTTATTTTGATTTTCCCGAGGACATCTTTCAGCCTTATTTTTTGATATCAGTCCTTGTGGATAAGGTATTCATTGTTGCTTATTAAATGATCTTAGTTTAATAAATTCTGACTATGAAATATAGTGCCACTAGGCAATATTTTTGTAATACGCGAGGTAATAAGATGTTTTGGGAATCGGAATTAGGGACTGCCTCTGCTGTCAGCATGGTATATGATTTTGAGCCAGACCCATAATCATTGAGTCTTCTATTTTCCTTATTTAGATAATGAAGAATGGACTAAATATTTTTTTAAACTTTATTTTAAAAGGGTGGAATCATGTAGTAAAATGTGTATAAATTTCATAACAGTGTCTTCTGGTGTTTACCTCTATATTTCTAAGTAACAATCTACCATCAGTATCCCCCCTCCCTCATTCTGTGTCTGTACCTATACTCTGCTTTTTTCCCCTTTGCAATGAATGAACTGCTCAGTGCCACATCTAAGGCTTCTCCATCTACTTGTATAGAGGAATCCATCTCCGTTTGCCTCCAAGGACTTTGCCATTCTACTTCTCCCTCTTTTTCTTATATCCTCATTTTTTTTCTCTCTACTAGATCATTTCAATCAGTATGTAGTCTGATTGCTATTGCTGCATGACATAACTACCCCAAAACTTGCTAATGTAAAACAACTATTTTGTTAGACTCACAGATATTATGGGTCAGTAATTCAGATTGGGCATACCAATGATGGTTTGTTTCTCCTCCACAATGTCTAGGACAGTGATGGCGAACCTTTTGAGCTCGGCGTGTCAGCATTTTAAAAACCCTAACTTAACTCTGGTGTCATGTTACATATAGAAATTTTTTGATAATTGCAACCATAGTAAAACAAAGACTTATATTTTTGATATTCATTTTATATATTTAAGTGCCATTTAACAAAGAAAAATCAACCAAAAAATGAGTTTGTGTATCATCTCTGACACCCGTGTCATAGGTTCACCAACACTGGTCTAGGACTTCAGATGGGAAGACTCTTTGACTGGGGGTAACCTGAAGGTGGGGACTGGAATCATTTGGAGGTATCTTCACTCATATGACTGATAGTTGGTGCTGGCAGTTAACCAAGATCTCAGCTGGGGCTGTTAATGAGCATGTACATGTGGCCTGGACCTCCTTACAACATGGAGGCCTCAAGATAGTTGACTTTCTTGATGAGTCAGGATTTACTTTTTTTTTTTTTAATTGATTTTTTTACAGAGAGGAAGGGAGAGGGATAGAGAGTTAGAAACATCGATCAGCTGCCTCCTGCACACTCCCTACTGGGGATGTGCCTGCAACCAAGGTACATGCCCTTGACCCGAATCGAACCTGGGACCCTTTGGTCCGCAGGCCGACGCTCTATCCACTGAGCCAAACCGGTTGGTAGGTCAGGATTTAAAAGCTAGTGTTTTGGTGAACATGGTGATGGAGGGAGGGGTCTGAGGATTAGACTCCACTTATTAATAGGCGGGTGGCAAGGTCACATTATAGAAGAAAACATGTGGAATGGGAGGTATTGCTATGGCCATCTCTGGACAATACTATTGCCATAGTTTGCCCTTTTGCCACACTACACATCCCTTCCACACCCAAAACATGCAAAATATACTAACCTCCGCCTCAGAGACCTCTAATTCACATCCCTTTATGACTTCAGCTCAAAATCTAGTATGTCATCATCCAAATCAGGTCCAGATACAGATCAGGTTCCTTCGGTATGGTTTCTTGAGAATGATTGCTCTTTACTTGTCTGTGAAGAGACAAGTAATATGTCCCCACATAATTACCATATGAGATTAGAAAGGCACATGTTAACCACAGTACACTTTCCTGTTCAAAAAGAGAGACGAGGGAGGCACACAGCAGTCTATAGCAATTCTAAAACATGGCTCGGTGCACATTGGCAGTTTCTTGATTGGAGCTCAGTCCTACTTCCTAGTTCTTAGTGTGCCATGGCTGCTTCTTTTGGTCTTTGGTCTCACCTTCTGAATCATTCCTTTTTCCCCCAGAAGAATTTATCTGTGTTTGCAGCTGAGTAATCTTCTGAGTTTGCTTTATGCCTATAGTGTGGTTTAGGGTCCAAAGCCTCTTTTTATTTTATATAGTTACTGTCCCTTTCATTCTAAGCTAATATAACTCCTTTAAAAATTTTGTGTACTGGCTGTGTATTAATTGACTCCATCAGACAAAAGCTATACCCACAAATCTCTTACAGCAATCTTTTTCCTATTTTAGGCTCCCTGTGAGGCTGCTGTGGAACAGCACTCTTATGATCCTTGGATAATTTTGTGTCTGAGAGAATCTATGAGGTACTGACTTAGATCTTGCTGAGGTTTTAACAGTGAATCTTACAGTCCCAGTCTAAATGGATCTTTGCCCTGAGATCTTTTTTTACTTCAAGAACACTTTGCTGGCTGAAAAGACTGTTCTGAGTCCTTTACATTTCTTGAAATTCCATTCAAAAAGTGAATAGCTCATTCTTTAGTTCATCTCTCTCTGCTCTCTTAATTATAAAGGCAGCTAGAAGAAGCCAGCTGCTTCTTCAACATTCATTAAGTACAGTTGACCCTTGATCAACACTGGTTTGAAATGGGTGGGTCCACTTATAGGTAGATTTTTTTCAATAAATATATCAAATTTTTGGAGATATATGGTAATTTGAAAAACTTGCAGAAGAACTGTGTAGCTTAGAAATATTGAATAAATTAAGAAAAAGTTAGGTATGTCATGAATGCACAAATATATGTAGATACTATCTTATCATTTTATGATATTAATGAAGTATACACAAATCTATTATAAAAACTTAAAATTTATCAAAACTTGGGCACACAAACACAGCCTGTACATGGCACCATTTGTTGCTGAAATAAATGTAAATAAAAGAAAGACAGTATTAAATTATAACTGTATAAGATTAACTGTAGTACATACTGTACTACTCTAATAATTTCATAACCACCTCCTGTTGCTATTGCAGTGAGCTCAAGTGTTGTATCTGCTTAGAATGCTGTGACACTAATTATCTGCATGTGAGCAGTTCATCTCTCCAGTAAATTGGGTATCGCAAAGTGATCTCTTGTGGTTCTTGCCTATTTTTCATTGTTTACTGCAATACTCTGAACCTTGAATAACACTGGGAGACCCATACAAAGTGCCGTGTTAGAAATACTCCTCACAACAAGTTGACTTGCTTGACATGTACCAGATTGAAGTATGCAGCTACAGTTGACCATCATTTCAAGAAAAATGAATCCAGCATAAGGACCACTATAAAAAAAAGAAAACATTTGTGAAGCTAACACTGAAGCTACGCTAGCAGGTGTGAAAACCATGTACTTTTTGCTAACTACCGTCTTATCTCATATAGAAAATGCACCTTTTATGTGAGTGCAGGCTTGTTATAAGAAAGACATAACTATGAACTGTAATATAATTCCAAAAAATGTTAAGTCATCATATGAAAACTTAAAGCAAAATTAAGGTGAAGAATCTAATGCTGGAGAATTTAAGGCCAGCAAAGGAAGGTTTTGATAATTTTAGAAAGAGATTTGGTGTGAAAAATGTCAAGATAACAGGAGAAAGAGCTTCTGCCGAATAAGAAGCAGCAAACGAGTTTCTGGATGCTATTAAGAAAATCGTTGAGGAGAAGGATATCTGCCTGAACAGGTTTTTAATACAGACAAAAGTGCCCTATTCTGGAAAATGCCAAAGGACTATTAGTTAAGGAAGGGAAATGAGCACCAGGCCTTCAGGCAAGGGTAGGCTAACTCTACTGTTTTGTGCAATGCAGTCAGGTTTATGACCAGGACTGCCCCAATCTATAAAGCTGCTAACCCTGGAGCCTTGAAGAGAAAAGAAAAACATCAGCTGCCAGTCTTTTGGTTGTACAAGAAAACCTGGACAACAAGAACCCTTTTTCTGGATTGGTTTTTTTGGATGCTTTGTTCCTAAAGTCAGTACCTTGCCAGTAAGAGTTCTTTTGATATTGGACAATGCCCTTGGTCACCTAGAACCTTATGAATTCAACACCAAAGGCATCGAAATGGTCCATTTGCCCTCAACCACATTGTTTCTAATTCAGCCTGATTAAGGGGTCAGAAGGACTTTTAAGGTTCACTACAAATGAGTATTATGGAAAGGATTGTCAGCACTATGGAAGAGAACCCTGATAGAACATCATGAAAGTTTGGAAGGATTATACATCATTGAAGATGCCGTCGTTGTTATAGAAAAACTGTAAAAGTCCAAGCTGAAA
>NW_006298266.1:126091-132894 GCF_000327345.1 Myotis davidii | reverse complement strand
CTGGAGAAACTCTGTCCAGATGTTGTTCATGAATTCATAGGATTTATGGCAGAGCCAAAGAAGAAAATCATGAGATTGTGGATATGGCAAAAAGGGGGCAGGGTGATGGGTTTTAAGATATGGATCTTGGAAAAATACAAGAACTAATAGGCACCACACTAGAGGAATTAACAGAAGATGACTTGATGTAGATGATGCTTTAGAACCAGTGCCATATGATGAGGAAGAAGATGTAGAAGAAGCAGTGCCAGAAAATAAGTTGACATTAGACAATCTAGCAGAAGGGTTCTGATAATTCATGACTGCTTTTGACTTATTTTACGACATGGATCTTTCTATGATACGGTCAGTGAAACTAAAGCAAATGGTAGAAAAAAAATTGGTACCTTGTAGAAACATTTTTAAAGAAATGAAAAAGCAAAATAGTCAGACAAATTATGATGTATTTCTGTAAAGTTACATCGAGGGTGCCTGCCTCTCCAGTCTCCCTTTCCACTTCCTCCACATATTCTTACTCTGCCACCCCTGTGACAGCAAGACCAACGCTTCCTCTTTCTCCTGCTCAATGTGAAGACGGGGATGAAGATTTTGATGATGATTCACTGCCACTTAATGATGATCCACTGCCACTTAATGAATAGTAAATAACCATCAGACGATGTAAACTTACTGTATTGATAAAGACAGTGCTATAAATGTATTTTCTTTATGATTTTCTTAACATTTTCTTTTCTCTAGTTTACATTACTATAAGAATAAAGTATATAAAACTTACATAAAAATATGTGTTAATCAATTATATTACTGGTAAGGCTTCTGGACAACAGTAGGCTATTAATAGTTAAGTTTTTGGGGATTCCAAACTTAAATGCAGATTTTTGACTGCACAGGGATCAGCACCCTTAATTCCTGTGTTTAGAGTCAACTGTATATTTTATTTTCTAAGTTACTGTAGATGATAGTTTCGCCAAACTTTCCACTACTATATAACACAGATCTCCTTCAATTCAGCCTTCAATAGTATTTTCCTCACTTTCCTTTAAGCCCTCTTTGATAGCCTCCTTGAGACTTGTTAGGCTTCTATTAAATCTCCTCAAGGCCCTTTATATCTGTGAACACAAATGTCAGATGGGTCCTCATCTCTTCTTGTCTATTCTAGAACTGTTCCCTAACCCAGGGGTTCTTATCAGAATTACCCAGAGGGCTGGTTGGAACACAAATTGCTGAGTTTCTGTTTCAGTTGGTCTGGAGTGGGACCTGAGAATCTGCATTTCTAACAAGTTCCCAGGTGATACTGCTGATGTTGGTTTGGGGACCAGACTGAAAATCACTGATGTAAACCAGGGTTGGCAAAATTTTTCTAGTAAGGACCAGATAGTCAATATTTTAGGCTTTGTTGGTTGGCAAGATTGTCCCTATTGCAACTACTCAATGCAGCCTTTGTGGTGCAAAAGCCACCAAGGAGAAGACAAAAATGAAAGGATTCAGAAGCTTTATTTACAAACAGGCAACTGGCTGAATTTGACCTGTGAGCATTAGTTTGCCAATTCCCAATTTAGTACCATTACTTGACCCATTTTCTTCATGGTACTGCTGCATTTTCTACTTCCCTTTAAAGCAAAGCTCTTTGTCTCTTCTTTTTATTCTCTCAAAAATTTTATCTACTCTGAACAGGTGGCATTTTATTTTATTTTGAAATATATTTTATTGATTTTTTACAGAGAGGAAGGGAGAGGGATAGAGAGTTAGAAACATCTATGAGAGAGAAACATCGATCAGCTGCCTCCTGCACACTCCCTCCCGGGGATGTGCCTGCAACCAAGGTACATGCCCTTGACTGGAATCGAATGTGGGACCCTTTGGTCCACAGGCCGACGCTCTATCTACTGAGCCAAACTGGTCAGGTGGCATGTTAAATGTTTTAGAATTCAAAAAGTAGTGAATATCTCTGTAATGTAATTTTGCGTGTGTAGGACCATAACTAGGTTATATAGAAGAGGAATTGCTGATTCAAAAGCTATGTTATTAATTTCAATAAATATTACCAAATTGATCTTCATAGAAATGACAGCTTATACTTTTCTACACCTGTTTTCAGTTAGTTTGATATTTGTCAATTTGAGATGTGAAAAATGGAATATCATAATTTTAATTTGCTTTGAATTTTTCTTTTCTGGGAACTATTCACTCATATCCTGGCCCATTTTCTGTCTTGATTGTTGACCTTTTACTTTGATTTTAGAAGCTCTTTCTCGACTAAAAAAATAGCTCTGTGTTTGTGAAATGAATTGTAAATATTTTCCCCAGGTTATCTTTTTATCTTTTTGACTCTGTTTATAGTGTGATTTTTTTTCTCATGCATACCTTTTTGTTTTTATGCTATTCTTTTTGTTAGTCATTCTTTTTGTTACAAAAAAAAAATCCTACTTATGTCCCTGCTTAACCCTGAAATTCTATTTTGGAAATCTCTCGTTTTCTTGATTTATCTGGAATTTATATTGGTGCAAAGTATAAGATGGGATCCAACTTTTTTCCTTCAGATGGTTGTCTAGTTGTTCCAACACTCTTTGTTGAAGAATCCATCTTTTCTCTGCTGCTGTGAAATAGTAGTGTTTTAAATTATGAATATAGTTAGGTCTATTTTCAGACTCTGTTTTGTTCCAACATTGGCTGCTGTGAAACTGTACTGTGATTTCTGAGTCAGGGAATATTTCTATATTGGTATTTAAAAATTACATTTATTGATAAAAGGGGCAAAAAGAATTGCAAGTGCTTCTTATGACTGACAGAACTTCCTTAATAAGTTTTAAACCTTTCTGGTTGTTTGTGTATAGTGACATTTAAATATAGTCTTAAATGAATAGGACCATCCTGTAGGGTCATCACTCACTCAGTCATTTATTCAGCTGATAAGTCAGTCACTCAAGCCACTCACTCAGTGGGTCAGTTGTTTACTTAGTAGTCACTCAGTTTGTCAATCAGTCACTCACCCACCTACATACTCAAGCAATCCCTCAGTGTTTAATCAATCACTCATTAAATAAACAGTTAATGTAATCAATTACAGTGAGGCCTTGACTTACGAGTGTCCCAACTAACAAGTTTTTCGAGATATGAGCCGTCTCTCGGCCAATTTTTTGCTTTGAGTTGCGAGCTAAAATTCGGGTTACAAGCCAGCTTCAGATACCCCACCGCTAGTTGGTGCAGTGGTTGTCATAGTAAATGCCACAACATCAGCCCAGCATCACATGTCTCACTCGTTCACTATTGATTTGACATAGGAGTAATTTGAGGTACGAGCTCCATCATGGAACGAATTAAACTCGTAAGTCAAGGCCCCACTGTATTCAATAAATACTTGGTGTCCATTTTGTGCTATGCTAAGATTAAAGTGTAAGCCATAGGCCCTGGCCGGTTTGGTTCAGTGGATAGAGCGTCGGCCTGCGGACCAAAGGGTCCCATGTTCGATTCCGGTCAAGGGCATGTACCTTGGCTGCAGGCACATCCCCAGTGGGAGGTGTGCAGGAGGCAGCTGAATTGATGTTTCTCTCTCATTGATGTTTCTAGCTCTCTGTCCCTCTTCCTCTCCCTTCCTCTATAAAAAGTCAATAAAACATATTTAAAATGTAAGCCATGGATATCATTTTTTAATGTCTTCATACTATTTTATTGGCTATGTATACCATGGTGTACTTATCAGATCCCTTTAATGTCATTTTCCATTATTACTAACTGTTTCAGAGAATTCTTAGATACACAGTCTACTGCAGTGCTTTTGTCCTCTTTAAAAGGAACAATTCTTAGATATTCTTTTTTTAATATTCTTGCCAACACTATTGCCAATCTTAATTTTTGCCAGTGTGATAAGGAAGAAATAATATTTCATTTTTATTTACATTTCTTTCATTATTAATGGTGTTGACCATGTCTTCATATTAGGAAATATTTGCATTTGTTTTATGAAATGCCTATTAATGTCTTTATTCATTTTTCTCATTGATTTGTAAGGGTTACTTATATAAATATAGTAAACCTTTGTGCATTATGTTTTTTCCTCAATTAAAAAAAATTATGATGCTTATAATTTTATGTAGTCAAGTTTATCAGTCTTTATTTCCTTTATTTTATTTTATTTTTTACTGAGATGTTAGGTTTGGAAAGGATGTACACGTGCAAAAGAGTTTTTGGTAAAGAAATAATTGAAGTGGATGTATTTAAAGAACCAAAGAAATGACTGAAAATGTCCAACTTCAAATATGTAAGGAGAGGAGTCAGAACAATAAGAGCTAACAAAAATGATTTTTAAAGAGAGTATACAAACACTTGAAATTATTTTGTCATTTTGAAAGAATAGAATATAAATATAAAGAGAAATGAAATAAAGGCAGATATAGTCATTGCAAAAATAGTTTCCTAATAGCAGTTATTTTAAATTGAGGTAACTTTTTAGATTTTGTTATGTTTAGTTTTAATTTTCTTTCTTTAATTTTGAGCATATGTTTTCTTATGGTTAATTTTTGTAAATATTTCATATGTGCTCAAAATATATTTTTGGTGGAAGGTTGTAATAAATATTTCTAGTATTGCCTTTTATCAGTTTGTGGAGCTCTTTGTATATTGGAGATATTCCTTGTTTGACAAATGAAATGCAAATATTTTCTGCCAGCCTGTCTTTTGGTTTTGTTTCTAATTCCTTTTCTGTAGAGAAATTAAAAATTCAATATAATATTTTTCTTTATTGTACAGGTAAAAAACTTCATTGATTTCCATGTCATTAGTGTGTATAAAGATAAAGAAACTTGTTATGTAAGATTGTAGGGAGAAGGGCAGACTAAGGGAAACTGTCCGTGCATTTTCTGCCTAAGGCATCGAAATTCAAGTGGGAATAAAAATCACTTTATTAGCCAAAGAAAATAAGGACTCAGGCAATTTATGTGACTTTTATTATATGGATTTTGGTTTTTTTCAGTTTGCATAAGAAAGCTTTTCCATTCCAGATAGAAGTCATCTCAAAGGTTCTTTCAGTGTTTTAATTCTCTAATATTTTACATTAAATATTTAATTAATATATACTTTATTTTTTACTTAAGTATAGGTTTAGCATGTTTTCTCTAGTTGTATTGTCAGTTATATTAGTGCCATTTGTAAACACATATACTTTTCCTAGTGTATCAAAATATTGTTATATTAAATTCCCGTACATTCTTGAATTTATTTTTAGATGCTGTTTTGGTCTACTGATCTGTCTATGTGTATATCAATACTATCTTGGTTTTAAATGACTATCAAAAGCATTCAAACAGAATTTAACAGGATTTCTATATATTTTTTAAATGCATAATTTGCCTTTAGTCTTGTTTATAAGAGATACACATGTTTATGTAATAAATGAGATTCTTATATTATTCCACATACTCAATGTTCCTCTTCATTAATCCAAAAGGGGTTCTTTTGTGCTATTACAGCTTTTGTAGGTGTATTTTGCATGAAGAAAGAGTCTGTATGCACAAATAACAATAGATTGCTGTTGTTTTAATCAGATTCACAAGGATCTTTTACTTTAGCATGCCTTCTAAGTTTTGGATGAAAGTATATAGCACCTCCCCTCCTACAACCAAATTATTTTGGTTTTAAAACGTCCAAAACCCCTGTTTTTTAAATATTTTTTAAATTGATTTCATAGAGGAGGGGAGAGGGAGAGAGAGTTAGAAACATCAATGATGAGAATCACCGATTGGCTGCCTCCTGCATGCCCCCTACTGGGGATTGAGCCCGCAACCTGGCATGTGCCCTTGGCTGGAATTGAACCCAGGACCCTTCAGTCTGCAGGCCGATGTTGTATCCACTGAGCCAAACCACCTAGGGCCAAAATCCCTGCCTTTACAAAATTTACCCATGGCTTTATACTAAATGTGCTTAATAGTCTCTACTATTTCTGACTTTATAAAATGTTTAATGTTTATATTCAATGAAATGTGCAGCATCATAGATTAGATGGTGTGAATATAAGATAAAAACACTTAAAAAGCTATCTTTTTAAAAAATCTTTTTGTGCTAAATTAATTTTCCTGCTGTATCTAGAATCTATTTTTCTTACGCTGTGTGAGGTGGACATTCCATTTTGACAAACCAGAAATGATCATTCTGTATTTAAAGACCATACAAAATACATATGAAAAAAAAGGGAAGACATTTGGTTCGTTCAGTTTAATGTAAATTAATTTTCAAGCAGAAATTGAGGAAGAACAAGTTCTGAACTAATTAGCCAGTAGAGCTGAGACCATACATATCATCTCCTTTTCTCCTTTTGTTCTGTTTAATAGCAAAATTATATAGTGTGGTAGCTGAAGCTGATGTCGTTTATTTCCCACCCTTAAACCCTATCACCTTCTTTGTGCTTTAGCAAATAAATTCTGTTAGTATTTGCATCTCTACCTGCTGACTTTTTTTTCTTGGAACTATGGGAAGCCATGCTTCCAGTGTTTGTGGCGGGGCAGAAATGTTGAGGAATTAACACTATTGGGAGCAAGCCCTCACTCAAACAGTGAGTAACTCTCAGGGGTTTGTACTGTATACCGTATTTGCCGGCGTATAAGACGATTTTTTGGCCCTGAAAAATATGCCTCCAAGTGGGGGGTCGTCTTATACGCCAGGTACACTTCAGATAGACTGCCCATAGTGCTTGCCCCGTGCCATAGTGGCCTCCCGATGCCCGCCCACTTCATTCCACATACCGTTCAGGCATCAGCAGAGCTGCTGGGTGTATGCTCGGCTGTTATGCGATTTTGCTGTTATGCGATTTT
>NW_006298266.1:124591-125868 GCF_000327345.1 Myotis davidii | reverse complement strand
ATGAAGAGGAGTTTGAAGGCTTTTAAGGTGAAACTGTCACGCCAGCAAACTTGCTAGGGACTTGCCCGGCACTTGCTCTCTCCCTCTATTTGTTATCTTACTTCTATCATTGACAGTCCCTCTAGGTTGTGGGCTGCTTGCCTGTGTTCCTGAGAAGCATCTACGGTACCAGTCTATAGAGTGTGTTTTCTTTAGTGAATTACCGGTATGTTTACCGGTAATAAACTTGCACTGTTTTATGTATATGTTTGATTACATACAGCCTTGTGACAGTTTTCCTGCATGTCATATGCATTTGAATATAAATTAAAATGTTAAAATCAAATCTGATATTGTTTTACCTTTTATTTGGTGTGTGGAAGGTGTGCAGAAGAGGGGGTAGTCTTATACGGCGAGTATATAACAAACTCTGTATTTTGAGTGGAAATGTTAGGGGGTCGTCTTATACGCCCAGTCGTCTTATACGCCGGCAAATACGGTAAATACTGTAGTGATCCCCTGGGTGGAATAATTCTAGATGTTTTATACTGTTTCCTAGAGCTTTTCCAAGGAGTTAAGCCTGCTGTGGTAGCTGGTGTAAAACTGCAGTTTTATTGGCTGCCTTCTCTTCCCTGTATCGCTTCTTTATTTCTCTGTTCATGTTACCTAAATTTCAAAAAAACTAGTGTTTCACCAAATCCTTTACCATACCAGGTTTGGCTTTTAGGAATATTTAAGACAGTATGTCTTTGGTGGTAATGTAACCAAACTTTAGTGAGAAGTTTTACTTTTTAAAAGTAGTTTCTATTTTTCAACATATATGAATTACCATATGTTTTAATCCTCACAGCCTATATGTTTGGGGGGAAAAGTAAAAGGAGGGAAAAAAAGAGGAAAAAAAGCCTGAGCATCCTATCTAATAAAAGAGAAACATGGTAATTGGCGTACCGCTACCCTACCCATTGGCTAATCAGCGAGATATGCAAATTAACTGCCAGCCAAGATGGCCGCCAGCAGCCAGGCAGCTTGAAACTAATATGAGGCTTGCTTGCTTCAGTGACGGAGGACTCAAACATTCCCCGCCTGCCGCTGCCAGCCTCTGAGCTCCTGAAGCAAGAGCTCCAAAAGATACAATGTTTCAATTATAGAGCTCAAAGATGGTGGTTAATTTGCATATACCAGTTGTGAGGGAAGACTGAGGACAACATGGAGGCTGAGCGGTACAGAAGGGAGCTAAGTAGAGGCCTCGAGGACAGAAACGGAGCCAAAGCTGCAGAGGTGGGAGGGAGGAGGTGGGA
>NW_006298266.1:119605-123690 GCF_000327345.1 Myotis davidii | reverse complement strand
GTGGTCAGCCCCCGAGGGGTCCCAGACTGTGAGAGGGCACAGGCCGGGCTGAGGGACCTCCCCGTCCACGTATACTGTTGGGGTCCAGGCCCAGCTGATCCAGGGGTTCCCAAAGGTGTGGACGGAGTCGGCGAAGAAGAAATGACAGACAGCGTTCAGTTGATTAGCAGCCTAGCCAGGTTCTCCAGCCAGTCTAGCCAGGGGATCTCCAGCGAAGTTCTGGTTAGAATCTCCAGCTAGGTTCTGTGTCCATGTTCTCTCGCTAGGTTCTATCTCTAAGTTCTGTTGCCAGTTTCTGTCCAGGATCTTCAATTTCTATTACAAAGGTTAGGGCGTTTCTTATCTCCATTCCAGGGAGTAAAGATTATGTAGTTTAAGCATGATTGTTTGTAGTGATTAACTACCCGCCTGGCACTTAGTTAAGGAGTTTCATCCCCTCCCTGACTTCAGGGAAAAATTCCTACCTGGGGAAACAACCTTTCTCGGAGAGGTGACCTTGGTTAAAACACACAGCACTAAAAATGGGAGCAAACATATTAAGAACAGTATGCCATATATGCCAGGTCCCTTGAAACATATGCTGTGCAGATGTTTCTTCCCTGCAGTGACTGTGTCAAGCAGCAAGTATGGACCGGCTTCTGGCAAAGTACTAGTCTCTGGGTGAGATTATTTCAGATAGATTGTCTCATTTAATCATTACAATAATTTATGAAATAGTAGATGTTATTTTTTTTAAAAGATTAGGAAACTGAGGCTCAGAAAGATTAAATAATTTCTTCTGAGTAAGAGCATAGAGATCAGGATTCAAATCCAGTCCTATTTCAACTTGGATCCCAAAGCAAAGGCTATATTCTCCCTTTTCTCTTTTCATTTTAATATTAAAATGTTTTTTAAAAAATATATTTTATTGATTTTTTACAGAGAGGAAGGGAGAAGGGGAGGGATAGAGAGCTAGAAACATCGATGAGAGAGAAACATCGAGTTAGTTGCCTCCTGCACACTCCCTACTGGGGATGTGCTCGTAACCAAGGTACATGCCCTTGACCCGAATCAAACCTGGGACCCTTGAGTCTGCAGGCCAACTCTCCACCCATTGAGCCAAACTAGTTAGAGCTTAAAATGTTTTTGAAATATGCTTAACATACAGGAAATTAGAAAAAACAAAATAATTCATTTATCTATATTTACCTTTTAGTTCTAATAATTTTTGGCCACTTTTCGCTTTAGATCTTTTTTTTTTGAGAAATAAACATTATAGTTACTGTTGAAACTCATCTACCTACTCTTACTCTGATATCTCTCCCATTTACCACACCAGAGGTAACCACTAGCCTGAAGTTAGTATCATTTTCATGCATATTTTAAACTTTTACTACATATATGTATCCATAAATAATATACTACTAAACTGAATTTAAACTTTAAATGCTATCATGCATAAATATCAATCTGCAAATTTTTAATCCCCACTTATTTTTATGACATTAATTTAACCATGTTTTGATATCCATTTAGTTCATTCATTTAAGTTTATGAATAGTATAGTATTCCCATTGTATGAAACTCCACAATTTACATACCATTTTTATCAACTGATGAACATTAAAGTTATTTGTCTTATTATTATTACAAATAATGCTACTTTGAAAATTATGCACTAGTATATTTATTTCTCTAGAAATAGTGGATGTTATTTTTTTTTAAGAGATTAGGAAACTGAGGCTCAGAAAGATTAAATAATTCATACCTAGAAATGAATTGCTGGATTGTAAAATAGGTATATCTTTAGATTAATTAATGCAGCCTAATTAATCTTCCAAACTAGTTGTCTGAAGGGTTCTTCTACTCTATCTACATCCTCTCTATGATACTTGGTATTTTTAGACTTCTCAATTTTGCCAATCTGATGGTTATGATTTAGTCTCTTTTTTTTGTTTTGTTTCTTTTTTTGTTTGTTTCTTTTTTTTTATTGTTTAAAGTATTACAAAGGGTATTACATATGTGTCATTTTTTCCCCCCGCCCTTGACAATCCCCTGGCCTCCCCTACCCCCCAGTGTCTTATGTCCTTTGGTTATGCATATATGCATGCATACAAGTCCTTCGGCATCTGCTGATGTGCACTTAGGTTGTTCCCAAATCTTAGCTATAGTAAATTCTGCTTCTAGGAACATAGGGGTGCATATATACTTTCTGAATGGTGTTTCTGATTTCTTGGGATATATTCCTAGAAGGAGACCACTGGGTCAAATGGGTGCTCAAATTTTAATTTTTTGAGGAAACTCCATACTGTTTTCCACAGTGGTTGCACCAGTCTTCATTCCAACCAGCAGTGGGCAAGGGTTCCTTTTTCTCCTCATCCTTGCCAGCACTTGTCGTTTGTCGATTGTTGATGATAGCCATTCTGACAGGAGTGAGATGGTACCTCATTGTTGTTTTGATTTGCATCTCTTGGATGATTAGTGACTTTGAGCATGTTTTCGTATGTCTCTTGGCTTTCTGAATGTCCTCTTTTGAAAGGTGTCTATTTAGGTCCTTTGCCCATTTTTTGATTGGATTGTTTATCTTCCTTAAGTTGTATGAGTTCCCTGTAAATTTTGGAGATTAGGCCCTTATCAGATATGACATTGGCAAATATGTTTTCCCACACAGTGGGATGATTTAGTATCTTATTTTAATTTGTATTTTCTTTTTACAAGTGGGATTTATCATCTTTTATGCTTATTTATCTATTCATATATTTTTTAACCCTTTTAAAATTGGGGTTTCTATTGCTTATTGATTTATATTTTGCAGACTTCTTTGAGTTTGTAGCTTGGCTTATAATCAACAAGAATTAATGCATTTTGCACCTGTCAAATTGAGAAAAATGTCTTTTTTTGGTTAACTTTTCTGTATGGTTTTATCTGTCTCTTCTAAGTATTGTATACCATGATTTAAAAGGATTCAGTCTGATGTTCTTTGTCTTTTATAGGGTTGGCTTAATTGGCTTATTTATATTTATTGTATGTATTGACATTTGGACCTAAAATTTTTTTACTATCTTATTTTTTTGTTTGTCATTGTTTTTCTTTTCCTCCTTTTTAAAAATTACTTAAAGCATTACATATGTCTCTACCCCCTCCCCCCCCATTGATCTTTCCCTGCCACTCCCACCCCAGGACAAGCTCCTACCAACCCAGTGTCCATGTCCATTAGTTATGCTAATATGCATGCATACAAGTCCTTTGGTTGATCTCTTACCACCGCCCCTCCACCCTCCCCTACCTTCCCTCTCAAGTTTGATGATCTGTTCAGTGTTTCTCTGTCTCTGGATCTATTTTTGTTTATCAGTTTATGTTGTTCATTATATTCCACAAATGAGTGAGATCATGTGATATTTATCTTTATCTTTCTCCAACTGGGTTATTTCGCTTAGCATAATGCTCTCCAGCTCCATCCATGCTGTTGCAAATGGTAGGAGTTCCTTCTTTCTTAGAGCAGCTTATTATTCCATTGTGTAGATGTACCAGTTTTCTAACCCACTCATCTGCTGACGGGAACTTAGGCTGTTTTCAAATCTTAGCTATGGTAACTTGTGCTGCTATGAACATAGGGGTGCATATATTCTTTCTGATTGGTGTTTCTGGTTTCTTGATATAGTTATAGAAGCGGGATTGCTCGGTCAAATGGGAGTCCCATTTTTAACTTTTTGAGGAAACTCCATACTGTCTTCCACAGTGGCTGCACAAGTCTGCGTTCCCACCAGCAGTGCAGGAGATAGAAGAAGACATAAGCAAATGGAAGAACATACCATGTTCATGGATTGGTAGAATCAGCATCATTAAAATACCCATGCTACCCAAAGCAACCTATAGATTTAATGCAAACCCAATAAAATACCAAGGGCATATTTCAAAGATCTAGAAGAAACTCTCCAAAAATTCATCTGGAATTAAAAAAAGACCACAAATAGCCACAGAAATCCTGAGAAAGAAGAGCAAAGTTGGAGGGATCACAATACCAGATATCAAGCTATATTACAAAGCTACTCTTCTCATAACTGTCTAGTACGGGCATAAAAATAGACACACAGACCAATGGAACG
>NW_006298266.1:113468-119181 GCF_000327345.1 Myotis davidii | reverse complement strand
TTTTTTTTATTTTTAAAGTTTTATTCATTGATTTTAAAGAGAGAGGGAAGTGGGAAAGAGAAACATCAATTTGTTGTTCCACTTATTTATTCATTCATTGGTTGACTCCTGTATGTGCCCCGGCAACCTTGACCTATCAGAACAACACTAATCAACTGAGTGTGATTACCTTTAGCATTTTTGACATATGTTTAAATATAAGCATTTACAACAAAGTTCCAAGTTATTTAGTAAATGTCCTACTAAATAGGCAAGGAGGAATCAAACCCCTTTTACCTTATTCTAATTTAAAGTTCCAGCTTCATGTGTTTCTTTTTTTAACAGGGTGTTATTTTTATTTCCATTTTAAAAAAATTTACCAATACTTTATCAATTTTGGTGTTTGCTGTTTTAAGTAAATGCTCTCTGTCTGAATTCTGTTTCCTCTCATAAAAGTGTATCTATTAATAGTTCTTTTAGTAAGAGTCTGTGGGTGGTTTAACATTTTGTCTTTATATGGCTTTGAATGTCTGAAAATGCCACCTCTCCCCCTCACCCCCTCTTGTTTCCTGGATTATTTTCTGTAATCAATTGGAAGATATTACTGCATTGTCATCTAGTATTGATTGTTGTTGAGATGATGCCAGTTTAATTTTTATTCATCCTATATAATAAAAGGCTAATATGCAAGTCAGCGGAACAACTAGTTGCTATGATGCACACTGACCACCAAGGGGCAGATGCTCAATGCAGGAGCTGCCCCCTGGTGGTCAGTGCACTCTCACAGGGGGAGCACTGCTGAGCTAGAAACCCGGCTTATGGCTGGTAAGTGCAGCAGTGGTGGCAGGAGCCTCTCCCATCTCCACAGCAGCACTAAGGATGTCCGACTGCCAGGGAGTAAGCCTAAGCCATCCGTTGGACACCCCCCAGGGGCTCCCAGACTGCAAGAGCGTGTAGGCCGGGCTGAGGGACCGCCCCCTCCCCCCAGTCCATGAATTTTGTGCACCAGGCCTCTAGTTTGTAAATAATCTCTCACTTGTCTTTGTTAGCTCTTCAGTTTTTTCTTTATGTGTGATGTTCTAAAGGTTCTGTAGTTTGCCTATAATGTATCTAGGTGTGAATTTTTGAAATTTATTTTAGTCCACTTAACTCCTGATAATATCTTCATTTGATTTTGGAAAATTTTCAGCCATTATTTCTTTCAATGTTTGTTCTTATTTGCCTCTTAGATGCATTCAGGAGCCTCACAATCCTTTCTTTATGTCTCTTAAGTACATTTTCAAATTTTTTTTTTAATTAAAAATATGTTTTTTAATGATTTCAGAGAGAGGAAGGGATAGGCACAGCAATGCTGAGAGTGAATCACTGATCGGCTGCCTCCTGCACACCCTATACTCAGGATGGAGCCAGCAACCCGCACGTGCCCTGACAGTATCGAACCCTGATTTCCGGGTTCCTGGGTTGACGCTTAACCCCTGAGCCATACTGGCCGGGCTCCTGATATTTTCCAGATGAGTAATCTGAAAACACTCTTATTAGAAAGTGCTAGATAAAATATAATAAAATCCTTTAAAAAAACCTTTTTATAGGGAGAATTTTGAATATGCAAAAATGTACATAATAGTACAATACACTGATCACTCAACCTTAATAGCTTATAGTTAATTCTGTGCCATCTAGTTTTCACTACTGTGAAAAGCACATCATAGACTTATTTCTTTCATTAATAGTTCTGTGTGTATCTCTAAAATATTAGAACTCTTTTATTAATAAGAAGATAATCATAATTCCTTAATTCTTTAAATAATTCAGCAAGTAATCAAATTTCTAATTCTTTGATATATCATAAATGCTTTTTCTTTTTTATAATTTTTTAAAACCAGGATCCAAATAAGGTCCACACATTGCAACTTTGCAGTCTCTGTTTGTTTTCTGCATTACTTCTCTTTTTCTTTTTTTAACCAGGTTGGTTAGTTTCCCACAGTCTAGATTTTGCTGATCACAGCCTCATGGCAAAGTTTAATGTGTTTCTCTGTTTATATATTTTCAGAAAACATTTTCTTACATATCCCTATCTTACTATTTCTACTTCTTCAGCTGATTGCCTTTCTGTTTAGAAACCATAATTAGTTCCTTAGTGCTTTGTAGGTGACTAATTTGTAAAAACAATAACATTGCCTATAGTATAATGAGGATTATTTGTTACAGAGCCAAGGAGTATCTATACTGTTATTTTCACCCCCTTTCAAGTTTTCTTCCATTAGAATTGACTTTTTCTTTTCTGTCACTGCTTTCCTTATTATATCACCTGTAGGTGTTTATGTTTTGTTTAGCTTTGTTTTCCAGTCCATCTTAGCAAACAGACTAGCACCACTTTTTTCTCAGGTCTTTCAAAGGCCTTCTGCTCCTGCCTGAGGCCTGCTGCCCAGCTGTTATCATACTAGTATGCCTTGACTTTACTGCTTTCCAGGTTTGGATCTATTTTTTGGACCAGATGTTATACTTCTTAATTTACTCCTTTGGTTTGGTATGTTGTTATAGCTCAGAAAAGTAACTTGTTAAATGCTGCTTTTGGGGTAAACTTTGAATCTTCAAATGTTTGAAAATGCTTTTTTTTTTTCCCTTATGGGTCAAAATTCTAAGCTGTAAACTGTGTATGAGACTAGAAAATTCAAAATAATGATACAAAATAAAAAGGAATAGCCATCCTTACCTTTCAGATCCTTTTCCTATAGGTAGTCTTCTTTTAACTCTTAATTGCCAAATCCAGTGGATTCGTTTCCCTTTGTTTCTATCTTATTTAACCTCTTAGTAGTACTTAATAACTCTCCTCATAAAACTCTCTACTCTTCTTTATTTAAAAAAGAGAACCTTATTTTCATTAAAATATACATACAAAAAAGCACACGAATCTGAAGTATACATAGAAGAATGAATTTTTATAAAATGAATACTTACAGTCTTTCTATTTCTCTGGCTATTTCTTTGCAAGAGTTGGCTACATTCCTCTCTATGCCTCCTATCTTTGTCAGTTCTTACTAGCCTCAAAAATTTGTTGTGACCTCAGAGATTTAGTTTCTGATCCTCTTCTCATCTTATACCTTATATCAGGATAACATTGTAAGACTATGATATAGCTTCCTTCTTTTTGCCTGATTACTATGAAATCTGTTTTAAAATTGTGCACATTATTTTCCTTCAGATAAAGAGCTTTTGAGGCAAAGGGTTATATCTTTCTTTGGGAAAATGTTGAATGAGTAAATGAATAGAGGTAAATTAAAATGAAGGCAGATAATATAATGATATATGGACAGAAAAGTGATGGAATGCATTTAGACTCGAAAATTTGACATGAACAAATTTTAAATTTCTAAAATTTCTCATAAACTAACAAATATGGTACACTTGTGTTTTATCTAGGTCTTAGTTGAATTATTCCTAAAATAATTCTGTAAAGACATGGGGAAAATATAAGTATGTATGGTATAATGGCATTTTATCTTGTTTTGTCAAAAATTCATAAAGCAGCATTGTATATTTTACTGTATCACCAGGAAATTTCTATGTCACAGATTATTGTAGTATACTTTCAAAAATAGTCTCCTTTCTCTTAATGTTTATTTTGTTTTAAGTGATTTTTTTCTACTTTAACTTTTTACAAAGAATAATATCGAACAATGGAAATCAGCATTCACATAAAGAAAATATAGCTAAATTCCAACAAATTAATTATAATAAAGTCTAAATATTATAAATAAATACAAAAATATTTATAAACTGTATAATAAAATAGTTTAAGATTAGCTCAGAGGCTAATTAATGAAGCAATTTTAAAAAATGTATTTTTATTGATTTCAGAGAGGAAGGGAGAGAAAGAGATAGATAGAAACATCAGTGATGAGAGAGAATCATTGATAGGCTGCCTCCTGCATGCCCCCTACTGAGGATCGAGCCCACAGTCTGGACATGTGCCCTGATTGGGAGTTGAACCATAACCTCCCGGTTTATAGGTCGACACTCAAACATCTGAGCCACACCAGCTAAGCAATGGGATATATTTTTGTAAAATTTTTATTTCAGTTAAAATAATTTTTTTAATCCATACCCAAGGATATGTCTATTGATTTCAGAGAGAGAAAGAGAGAGAGAGAGAGAGAGAGAGAGAGAGTGAGAGAGAGAGAGATGAAAGAGAAACATTGATTGGTTCCCTCCTGTACACCCCTTTACCGGGGATTGAACCTACAACATGCCCTTGCTGGGAATTGAACCCTTAAGCAACCTTTTTGGTGTACGGGATGCCGCTCTAATCAACTGAGCTACCTGCTGGGCCTGAGGCCTTTTAAAAAACAGTACTTGCTGAAAAGTAGATCCAAGTTCTTATCACTGATGATATTTGTTAGACATGATGTTCCTAATATCATTGACAAGAAGCTTGAATTGGACTCTGCCCTTGTGCAATTCATGTTATGTAACTTTTCTTGGCTGTGCCCTTACTTGGATGTTTGATTATAGTTTGGAGATGTATTGCATTAGATATAATTGGCCAAATGTACACTTGAAAATATGTTTTGGTAGCCAAATATCTGGTAGAAACCAACTAACCTAAAGTACACCTGAGGATAGATAAAGACGAGAAAAGTTTGTTCGATGCTAACAGGTATCTGGGGGGATATGTTTAACATATATGAAAAAATGCTGAACAAAATACTAGCATATTGAATCTAGTAATATTTAAAAAATAATAAATCTTTTTAAAAATTCTTTATTGTTGAAAGTATTACATATATCCCCTTTTTCCCCCCATTGACCCCCTTCAGCCAACCCCACTTCCTCCTTCTCTTCCCCAGGCCTTCAGTACCCTATTGTCTGTGTCCATGGGTTATTCAGGTCTTTGGTTGATTACCTCTCACCCACCCACCCTCCCCTGCCTTCTCTCTGAGATTCCGCACTCTGTTCCATGCTTCCATGTCTCTAGGTTCATTCCGTTCATCAATTTATTTTGTTACTTAGATTCCACATGAGTGCAATCTATATCTATATAATAAAGAGCCAGGGCCATAATGACTGAAGGCTCAACCAGACCGTAAGTCAGTGCTGGGTTGCCCTGCTGACCCAGCACTGACTGGGGCCGCTGCGGGCGCTCCGACCCAGCACTGACTGCCTAGGGCAGTGGTCGGCAAACTCATTAGTCAACAGAGCCAAATATCAACAGTACAACGATTGAAATTTCTTTTGAGAGCCAAATTTTTTAAACTTAAACTATATAGGTAGGTACATTGTTATTAACTTAATTAGGGTACTCCTAAGCTGGCCTTTGCTAAAAACATCCTCAATCTGATTAAGGTACGTTCAATGAGGTCGACCGCTTCCAACTCTCCCATCCACACTCGTCTTGTATACTTGTTTCGTCTGTCTCCTTTCGTTCATCCTCTCTATATGTCCAAACCATCTCAACATAACTAACCACTGCACAATGAGACTGCTGACTGACTGGCCCACTCAACTCGTGCATGAATCGCTCGCGTCTCCCCCACGCTGCGTATCCCGTGGCTGTGTCTCCCGTCGACCCACTGACACCCCCCACTTCTTCTAATGCCACTTCTTCAAAATAGACTCGCCCGGGCTGAAAACCGACTTCTGCGCATAGGCCACGAAGTTTCAATTGCACTGTACGTGCGTGCCCGCACCTGGTATTTTGTGGAAGAGCCACACTCAAGGGGCCAAAGAGCCGCGG
>NW_006298266.1:112034-113331 GCF_000327345.1 Myotis davidii | reverse complement strand
TGTGGATCAGAACTTGCCTCTCCTTCTCTCCCGGCCTGGCCAACAGCCATGCCTCCATTTCTCTCCAGGCCTCCACCAGGGCTGCTGATCAGCCCTGCCTTTCTGATTAGGTCCCGTTGATAGGCCCAGAGACACTGACTGGCATAGAAACTGACCAATCAGAAACAAATCTGGGTAAATGTAAGGAGCCAATGGCTGCCTAGGAGGCGGAGCTTTTGATACTGACTGGCATAGAAACTGACCATTTAGAACCAAATTATCCAGAGGAGGGCAGATGGGGGCGAGATCAGGCCTGCAGGGCAGGGCAGTTGGAAGTGAGATCAGGACGGCTGGGAAGGGCAGTTGGGGGCAAGATGACACTGGCAGGGGAGGGCAGTTAGGGGTGATCAGGCTGGCAGGGGAGAGCAGTTAGGGGTGAGATCAGGCTGGCAGGGGAGGGCCATTGGGGGCGAGATCAGGCCAGCAGGGGAGGGCAGTTAGGGTTGATCAGGCAGACAGAGGCAGTTGGGGGCTTGATCAGGCCAGTAAGGGAGGGCAGTTAGGGGTGATCAGGCAGGCAGAGGCAGTTGGGAGCTAGATCATGCTGGCAGGGGAGGGCAGTTAAGGGTGATCAGGCAGGCAGGCAGAGGCAGTTAGGGGCAATCAGGCAGGCAGAGGCAGTTAGGGGCGATCAGGCAGGCAGGCAGAGGGGTTAGAGGCAATCAGGCAGGCAGGCGGGTGACTGGTTAGGAGCCAGTGGTCCCAGATTTTAAGAGGGGTGTCCGACTGCCGGTTTACCCCTGTGGGATCGGGCCTAAACCGGTGGTTGGACATCCCTTGAGGGGTTCCCGATTGGAGTGGGTGTAGGCTGGGCTGAGGAACCACCCCTGCCCCGGTCCGTGCATGAATTTCATGCACCTGGCCTCTAGTGTATGTGTGTATGTGTGTACATCTACACTAATAAAAGAGAAAATGGTAATTGGCGTACGACTGCTACCCTTCCCATTGGCTAATCAGTGAGATATGCAAATTAACTGACAGCCAAGATGGCAACCGGCAGCCAGGCAGCTTAAACTGAACATGAGGCTTGCTTGCTTCAGTAATGGCGGACTCCAACGTTCCCCTCCTGCGGCTGCAGGCCTCTGAGCGGGCAGTTTGAAACATAGTAACATATAGAAGCTAAAAAAAACTCCAGAAACCTGCTTTCAGCAAGTGGGATCTCAGAGCTTGAGTCAGAACTGGAGTTATACATTGTTTCGATTACCTACTTTCAGCAGCGGAGGCCTAAGAGCTGGAGCCTCAGAGCTAACGCTGGCCC
>NW_006298266.1:110606-110984 GCF_000327345.1 Myotis davidii | reverse complement strand
GACCATTTGACCGTTCGACTGGTAGCAATGATGTGCACTGACCACCAGATTCAGGTAGGAAGAGAGTGAAGGGGAAAAAAAACAAAAGGAGTCACCCTCCTTTTAAGGTGTGTTCCTGGAAGTATAATCCAACAACTTTCATTTAATCTTATTTGCTAACTAGAGGCCCAGTGCACAAAAATTTGTGCACTTGGGGGGTCCCTCAGTTCGGACTATGCCCTCCTGAAGTCTGGGACCCCTCGGAGGATGTCCACCTGCTGACTTAGGCCCGCTCCCTGGGGGAGTGGGCCCAAGCTGGCAGTCAGACATCCCTCTGGCAGCCCGGCAGCCCTCGGGAGATGTCCACTTAACAGCAGGGAGCAGAACTAAGCTGCAATT
>NW_006298266.1:103361-109973 GCF_000327345.1 Myotis davidii | reverse complement strand
GTTGGGTTAATTTGCATATAGTCGCTCTGATTGGCTGGTGGGCATTGCTTAAGGCATAGCGAAGGTATGGTCAATTTGCATGTTTGTCTTTTATTAGTGTATATACTGGTTCATGTGGCTATCCACCTGTGGGGAAGTATAGTGTATTGTTTTGTTTTTCTGATAGATTACTCTCCTCAACAAAATTGGGCTTCAGTATCAAGGAAGAAGGAAAAATGCAGATTAGGTATGTATCAATTATCCTAAATGGTATAACTTCTCAAATTCTATACTTCTGCCCAATAACTTACTGAACATATTTTGTATTTTTCTACTCTTCAGCAGTTTCATTCTCTTGGAATGTTTTTCCTCTTCCATCCATTTAAATCCAACCCATTGTTCAAGATCAGTTTTAAATATTAACTCCTCTCATAAAAATCATCAATTAATCCTATATTGAAATGTTGTTTTTCTCCTCCAGACATTAAAAAGCATTTGTCAGAGTAATTCATTTGTTAAGAAATCATGTTGCCTCACAGGATCTCTTCTGTGGGCTACAACTGATTTTCTCTGTTTTGTGTTACATATTTATATTATGTTTCCTCAGTTAAATTGTAAACTTTACAGTTTTATAGTCCTTGTCTACAGGAAGTTTATAATCTTGATGTTTTTCACAGTCATTGATTAACTGTGTTGTTTTCTCTTACAGGCAAATGTTCTGACAAAGACTCTGCATGGAAATGGCTTGTCTCACAATGACAGAAATGGAAGGAACATGCACACCTCCTATGCATCAGAATGGAGATATTCTTGGAATTACTGATTCTGTGAAGCAAATAGATCCAGCCCTTCAGGTGTATCTTTATCATTCCCTTGGGAAAACTGAGGGAGATTACCTGAAGTTTTCAACTGGGGAATATGTTGCAGAAGAAATTTGTGTTGCTGCCTCTAAAGCCTGTGGTAACTATTAAAAATATTTTTTCTGTTTATTAATAGATGATTGCTTTAATTATGCTACTCTAATATAACATACACATAGAACATGCATAAAACATGAGAACATCACTAGAGTAGAATTTAAGGCAAATCTGCCTTGGTCTAGTCCTATAAACTGAATTTTTGTGTTCCCCTTTAAATTTATGTTGAAATCTATTCCCCCAGTGTGATGATATTTGGAGGTAGGGCCTTTGGGAAGTGATTAGGTCATCACAGGGGGGGTCCTTCATCAGTGGAATTAGTACCCTTATAAAAAAGACTCCAGAGAGCATCTTTGCCCCTTCAGTCATGTGAGGAATAGTAAGAAGATGAACCAGAAGATGAACCATCTATGAACCAGGAGTGAGTCCTTATTAGAACCTGAATCTGCTAGTGCCTCGATTTTGTACTTTCTAGCCTCTAGAACAGGGGTGGGCAAACTTTTTGACTCGAGGGCCACAATGGGTTCTTAAACTGGACCGGAGGGCCGGAACAAAAGCATGGATGGAGTGTTTGTGTGAACTAATATAAATTCAAAGTAAACATCATTACATAAAAGGGTACGGTCTTTTTTTTCAATAGTTTTATTCATTTCAAACGGGCCGGATCCGGCCCGCGGGCCATAGTTTGCCCACAGCTGCTCTAGAATGATGAGAAATGTCTGTTGTTTATAAGCCACCTAGTCAATGGTATTTTAGTTGTAGCATTCCAAATGGATTAAGACAAAAATTGGTACTGAAAAGTGGAGGAGGGGGGAAGATGTTGTAACAAATACCTAAAAAAGTGGAAGTGCCTTTGAAATTGCATAATGGGTATTGGAAGAGTTTTGAGTGCATCTAGAAAAAGCCTTCATTGTTGTGCAGTCTGGTGAGGACTCAGAAAGAAAAGAAGAGAGCTGTAGAGAAAACCTCAATCTTCTTAGAGAATACTTAAGTAATCGTGAACAGCATGCTGGTAGAAATATGGATGGTAAAGGCCATTCTGATGAGGTCTTAGATGCAGATGAGCAACATGTTATTGGAATCTGGAGGAAAAGTGATCCTTGTTTAAGGTGCCAAAGAACTTTCCTGAGTTGTGTTTATATTTTACTGTTTTGTGGAAGGTAGAGTTTTGTGAGCAATAAAATTGAATATTAACCTAAGCACACTGTTCAAAGTGTGGTTGACAAATCTTGACTGCTGCTTACAGTAAAATGTTTGAGAAATGACTTAAAGATGGAATTGTTAAAGAAAAAGGAAGCAAAACTGAAGATTTGGAAAATTCTCAATCTGTCTTGTGAAAAATGAGAAAGTGGTGTCTAAAGAAAACAATATTTGATAATTAGTGTGGATCAGCAATAGCAACAGGTGCCAGGAGCTATTTCCTAACACAATAGAAGGATGACACTAAAGGCAATTTAGAAATCATCTGGGCTGCCCCTTCTTTTGCAAGGGCCTGATGGCAGAACAATTTCAAAGGAGGAGCTGCCAAATCTTAGCGACCTCCTGCTTGCTTCCTGGTGCTGCCTCATATTGAGGGTTCCTCTGGTGCTCTGCAGTGCTGAGCTCCCCAGCTGCCCAGGTTTAGCTCTGGTAGTCCTCAGTGCAGAAGCTGCCCCTCTGTAGGTTGCACGCTGCAAACTTTGGTAGAGTAAGCTGTTTCTACCAGCTGAGAATGCACAGGCCCAGAGGCATGGCTGCCTCCACCTAGATTTCAAAGGATGGAGTCACCCAAATCCATGGGGCAGTGCGTCTAGAGCAGGGGTGGGCAAACTTTTTGACTTGAGGGCCACAATGGGTTCTTAAACTGGACCGGAGGGCCGGAACAAAAGCATGGATGGAGTGTTTGTGTGAACTAATATAAATTCAAAGTAAACATCATTACATAAAAGGGTACGGTCTTTTTTTTCAATAGTTTTATTCATTTCAAACGGGCCGGATACGGCCTGCTGGCCGTAGTTTGCCCACAGCTGATCTAGAGCCTTGGGGGCCCAAACTCTGCCAGGCCTAGGAATTACAATTTGTCTCTTAAATTTGTAACAATCTAATTTGAATTAATACCACCTTAGCTTCAATAGTAGCCAAAACTTTCCTTATATATACCTCTGTATCTTCTCATTTATGATACTGTTTTACTAATTATATCTTTATGCATTGTGTGCCCATTCGTATAGATTTATAATTATTGGTTTATGCATTTGTCTTTTAAATCATCTAGGTAAAAAGAAGAATTATAATAAAAATCTAATAATACTGGCTTGTATATTTACCTATGTAGTTAACTTTAATCAGAGTTCTTTTTCATTACTTTGAGTTACTCTCTAATATCTCATCATTTCCACTAGAGTTATTTCTTATAGGGAATATCTATTAGATGTGAACTCTTTCAGCTTTTGTTTATCTGAGAATGTTTTACTTCTTCATTTTTGAAGGATAATTTTGCAGATACAGAATTCTTGTTTGAGAGTTTTCTCTTTGAATGCTTTAAGTATGTCATTCCATTGCCTTATGACCTGAATGGTTTCTGATGAACAGTTGGCTTTGAGTCTTATTGAGGATTCCTAATCAAGAATTTCTTGTATGTAATGAATCACTTCTCTCTTGCTGTTTTCAAGGTTCTCTATTGTTGGCTTTTGATAGTTTGATCTTAATGTGTTTTGGTGTATATCACTTTGCGTTTGTTTATCTTGGAACTCACTGATCTTCATGGATTTGTGTATCTGTGGGTTTCATCAAATTTGGGGAGGTTTTGCCCTGACTGGTTTGGCTCAGTGAAAAGATCATAGGCCCTCAACTGAAGGGTCAAGGGTTTGATTCAGCTTAAGGACATATATTTTGGTTGTGGGTTCTATCCCCAGTAGCGGGTGTGCAGATGGAAGCTGATCGATGTTTCTATCTATCCCTCTCCCTTCCTCTAAAAAATCAATAAAAATATTTTAAAAAGTTAAAACAATGGTAGGCTTAGGCCATTGTTTCTCTAAATATTCTTTTATGTCTTTCTCTATTTATCTTCTTCTGGGACTCCCATATTATACTCTGTATAATTTCAGTCCTCTGAAATTTTTGACTGTCATGTGATTCGGGTTATCAGGCAAGTTTTTAAAAATGTGTTATATACATTTGAAACATCTGGGTATAGTGTTCTCTAAATTTAAACTAAGTTTAAGGTGGTTAATAATTTAAAATGTTTGTGTCCTTTTATTTTTTGCCTTCTCCCATGTTTATAGATTTTGCATTTGTCTGTTTCTATTCTGGTTCCATTTACTTTTGCTTCATATTTTGATGCCTTGTTATCAGTTGAACACAAATTTAATATTTTTTGTCTTTCTGTGGAATTGACTCTCTTATCACCATGAAGTGTTCCTTTTTACTTTAACTAATACTTCTTTCTTAAAGTTTAGTGTTCTTACCAGGTTTCTTTTACTTTGTGTTTGTATGATATATCATTTTCCTTCTTTTTAGCTTCAACTTATATATATCCTTGTAATTAAAGTATATCTTTTAAATAGCACAGAGTCTTTTTTATAATCCAGAATCATAGGCTGTGTGTTTTAATTGGCTTGTTTACGTTTATATATAATGTAATGTAATTACCAATATAATTGTGTTTAAATCTATTATCTTGCTATTTGCATTGTTTTATCTGTTTTTTATTTTCCTTCTTTTTTAAAAATATATTTTTTATTGTTGATATTATTACAGATATCTTTCTATTTTACTTCTTTCCTAATATTTTTAAAGGTCAATCAAGTATTTTTTTAAAAAATTTATAGCTTCCATTAGATTTTTTGTTAGTTTTTATATTATTCTATTAGCGGTTACACACTAATGGGATTTTGCTCAAGGCAGGCTAGAATGATTAGATATCACCTGGTGGCAAGTAGAGAAAAGGAGTTTGATGATATATCAAAGATGGGGAATTCTTGCTAAAGGGACTTACCAGGATTCTTGCTAAAATTGGAATCTGTGAATAAGTACATGTGGTCCTTGTTGGGCAGTGGTTTCAAAGGAGCCTGACTAAAATTTGATCCAGACAAGAAAGAAACCATAAACAAAACAAGAAAGCCCACTGCATGAGAGAACTTATTTTCCAATGTTACATCCAGTAAGGGTTTAATCTCCAAAATTTATAGGGAACTCATACAATTTAACAGAAGGAAGATAAACAGTTCAATAAAAAAAATGGGCAAAGAATCTAAATAGACACTTTTTGAAAGTGGACATACAGAAGGCCAAGAGGCATATGAAAACATGCTCAAAGCCACTAATCATCTGAGAGATGAAAATCAAAATGACAGTGAGGTGCCACCTCACACCTGTCAGAATGGCTATCATCAACAAATCAGCAAACGACAAGTGCTGGAGAGGATGTGGAGAAAAAGGAACACTCGTGCACTGCTGGTGGGAATGCAGACTGGTGCAGCCATAGTGGAAAACAGTATTGCTTTTCCTCAAAAAATTAAAAATGGAACTCCCATTTGACCCAGTAATCCCACTTCTAGGAATATACCCCAGGCAATCAGAAGCACCAATCAGAAAGGATATATGCACCCTTATGTTCATAGCAGCACAATTTACAATAGCTAAGATTTGGAAACAGCCTTAGTGCCCATCAGCAGATGAGTGGATTAGAAAACTGTGGTATATCTACACAGTGGAATACTATGCTGCTGTAAAAAAGAAGGAACTCTTACCATTTGCAAGAGCATGAATGGACCTGAAGAGCATTAATGCTAAGTGAAATAAGCCAGTTGGAGAAAGGTAAGTATCACATGATCTCACTCATTTGTGGAATATAATGAACAACATAAACTTATGGACAAAAATAGATCCAGAGACATAGCAGCATCGAACAGATCATCAAATCTCAGAGGGAAGGTAGGGAAGGGTGGGAGGGAGGGCCTAAGAGATCAACCAAAGGACATGTATGTATGTGTATAAGCATAATCAATGGATACAGACAATAGGGGGGTGAAGGCCTATGTTGGGGGTTGGTTTGGGAGAGGGCAATGGGGGAAAAAGGAGACATATGTAATACTTTCAACAATAAAGAATTAAAAGAATACCACCTCTCCTCTTTATTTTTATGTTTTCTTGGGTCTTCACCATCATACTTATTCTCTTGAATTATAATTTTCCAAAGGTTTCTCTGTACCATATACTACACTGTGAGATCCTTCAAGCTAGGCACTATTTTTCATTTTTGTATTTCCCACACCCATCTTGTGCTTATTATAGAATAGGAACTCCATTAATATTAGTGGAATGATGACTTTTCTTACTCTAGAACAGCGGTTCTCAACTTGTGGGTCGCAACCCCTTCGGGGGTCGAATGACCCTTTCACAGGGGTCACCTAAGACTATCCGAAAACACATATGTAATTACATATTGTTTTTGTGATTAATCACTATGCTTTAATTATGTTCAATTTGTAACAATGAAAATACATCCTGCATATCAGATATTTACATTACGATTCGTAACAGTAGCAAAATTACAGTTATGAAGTAGCAACGAAAATAATTTCATGGTTGGGGGTCACCACTACATGAGGAACTGTATTAAAGGGTCGCGGCATTAGGAAGGTTGAGAACCACTGCTCTAGAATGATAGGAAACTACACCACAAATCTGGTAATGACTTGGAAAAGAAGAAACACATCGAAGTGATTTTAATAAA
>NW_006298266.1:98468-103321 GCF_000327345.1 Myotis davidii | reverse complement strand
AGGGAAAGAAAAGGGAATTAAGAATGACAGAGAAATTTCTTTGAGGTCCTATTATTTCAATATAATGTATATCTCAAATACAGTGTCACTGCCTTTTTTCCTTTCTAGAACAACCCAAGTCAAAATGAAATAAGTATTAATATATAATTGCCACTTTGAAATAAGTATTATTGTGACTAAACATGACTATAAGCATTGTCTTTTGTAATCGCACGGCTGATCTAACCATTTCTTTTGGTATATACTCCCTTTTTTCTGACCCCTTTGTACCAATTTATATGGATACATTCATTTTCCTATTTTGATACTTATAATTAATTAAAGGAGTCTTTCTTACGTTAAGAAATCATTATTAATCATTAAAAAAAATCCTGATGACTCATAGTGTGAATTCACTTTTCCTTCTTTGTGTAGTTAATCTGTTGTTTGAAAATCATTACATTTTGTTCTGAAAAATACCTTTATCAACACATGCTAAGAATAATAGTTCCATATATAATTTTGTTTATCCTATATAATAAAAGGCTAATATGCAAATCAACTGAACAGTGGAACAACTGGTCGCAGAATTTGTGTGGATCAAAGTAATATTCAGATAAAATAACTATTTGCTATCTACTTATTGTTATTTTTAAATTTAAAAATTACAAGTCATTATTCTCTAGTTTCAAGATAACTTACATGGTGAACCCTTATTTTGGTATGGATAAGTCTCTTTTTTTCCTCCCCTTTCACCTTTCTTTTTCTTTTTGACTTGAGGGCTTACTGTTTTTATTTAATAAATTCTTTGAAAAAGTTTTTTGTTCACTGTACTCTTACCTTTTTTCTTAGTTCCATCCTGTTAACTTTCATTTTCTTAGTTCCATCCTGTTATGCTCCATTCATAATCTCTTATGATCCTTTTATACTTTTCTCCATGATCATATAATCACATAATGGTCACACTATGTCACTTTCTCCCATAAACAGTCATTAGGATTTTGAAGCTATTATTTTATAAAATGGAATCATATTATATATTTTTGTGTGTTTTTTGCTTTTTTATGAATATATACATTGTGAAAAATCTATTTAAGCCAACTGCTTTTGCACTAGCTCATTCTTTTATTTAATTTCATAACAGTCCATGGCATGGATTTTACTACCCTAATTTTTTTCTTCTGCTCTTGAATTTACATTTTCTTATTAATCTACTGCACTTTTAGGAATACATAGAAAAGATTGCTGGATTTAAAGGTTTTAACCATTTTTTACTGATACTGATTTCTCAAATTTACATCAATATTGCTTTCTCAGAAACTCTACCAGTTTACATTTCTAGCAGTTACATAACAGTACCCTTTTTCACTATTAATCAGCAATAGATATTATTTCTCTTACTATTTTTCCTAGTTGAGTGGGTATAAAGTGATGTCACATAATTTTAATTTGCATTTTCTTCAATACTAGGTATTAGGTATTACCATCCCTTCACATTTTATTAGTCTTATAAACTTGCTCTACTGTGAATAACTTTTTTCCATTTATCACTTTAATTTTTTATTTTGCTTTTTTAATTTTGATTTCAGTATTATAAAATATTTTAAGTAACCCTTTGTATAAAATTATAATACATACCAGTGTACTCACTCCCCAACTTTTCAAATCTATGATTTTGCCATTTTACTGCAGATTTTTCTCCAGTACATTATTGTGATAAATTATATTAATGAAGTTTTCTAATTTAGTCATTTTTTGCAATCTTAGGGTGAATAAACTTCATTAATAAAATAAAACCACATTGTTGGCTTTGGTTTGCTAATATTTAGTTTAGGATTGTTAGTAACTATTTTGGTAAGCGAGATTATCCTTTTATGATGTCTTTGTCTGGTTTTGGTATCATGGTCAAACTAAATCCACAATATGTGCCATTTTTTCTGTTCTCTTTTTTAATTCTCTGTAATTAAGATTCGAATTGTCTTTCATGTTTGGTTGAACTCATATAAATTTCCTCTGGGCCTTATGGAGGTTTCCTTTTCTTCTTTCTGATTCTTATTTCTCTTTCCTTCTTCCTCCTCCTTCTCTGTTTTTTTTTTTTTTTTTTAAGGGGGAGATTTTTTTTAATGATTATAGTTCTTTTGAAGTTTAAACCCATTTTTAAAGTTATATATTTTTAAACTGTTAATTTGTCTACATTTTCAAATTTATTGGCATAATTTATTTTAGCACTCCCTTTTTGTCTTCAGAACTTATATTTAAAAAAATTCTTAGTGTTTATCTGTGTCTTCTTTCTTTTTTGATCAGAGTTGACAAAGGTTTGTTTATTTAGTCATTGCAAATAATCAGCTTTTATCTTGTTTATTATCTTTATTAAATTTTTATCCCTATTCCTATTGTGTCATGTCCTTCTTTCAGCTGTCTTTGGATTATTCTGTTGTTTACTGACTTAATAATTTAGATAAGTCTGTTATTTTTTAATGTAATCAGGTTAGAGCTCTAATTTTCCCTCTTGAGTATCACAGTTATATTTTATAATTTTTAACACATGGTATTAGTGATCATTTATTATAAATGTTCTTTAATTTTAGTGACCTGTGAGAAATTTAGAAGTATTTGTAGCCTCTATCAGTGGGTAGAGCGTTGGCCTATGGACTGATGGGTCCCGGGTTTGATTCTGATCAAGGGCACATACCTTGGTTGCTGGCTCCTTCCCGGCCTGGGCCCTAATATCCCAGTCAAGGGCATGTACCTCGGTTGCAGACTCCTTCCCGGCCCTGGTCAGGGCTCCCGCAGGAGGCAACCAATTGATGTGTTTCTCTCTGCCTTTCCCTATCTCTTCCACTCTCTCTAAAAATCAATGGAAAAATATCCTCAGGTGAGGATTAAAAAAAAGTATTTGTAAATACAAGGATGAATACAAAGATGCAGTTTCAGAGTTTTTACTGAATAAGCTTTTTATATGTAACTTATGGAAATTATTATATATCTATGAGTAGACAGTTGTTTTAATAATTTAGCTATAAATTTAAAAATTTTGTTGTCAGTGTGTCAAGTTGGTGTCATTTTTGCCTACAGTGGAAAAGAATGAAAACGTCACTAAAATAAAAATTCTCTCTTATTTTTTGAGGCTTATGTTTAAAATAAATTTTAAGTATTTATTTATTTCTGAATTAAGTCAAGCATGATTAGAGAACATGCTATGTATGATTATTCTCTGGCATTTTGAGAGACTTATTTTTAGTCTCCATATGATTGGTGTGTCTATATGAGTGTGTATGTGTGAATGTTCTATATGTGCTGGGAAATAAAAAGCTTTATTGTGTGGCTTAGATATTTTATATGCTTTTATAAAATTCAGTGGCCTTCAACTTTTTGTCATGCACTAGTACATCCTAAAATATCTTTGAAAAAAAATTACATACTCCTGCATTTTAAGTTGACAATTAAAAATTTTTCTAAATTTAAATAGGGCAGAGAATTAAATTACTAGTGTATTGTGTAAAAATTGATATATAAAAATAAGGCTATTTCACTGTTCTCTTAAAAGTATCCAATGAGTTCTAAATATTAATTACTTGATGTGATGTCCTTATTATCAATTTAAACACACCGATTTAAATCAGTTTATCTGTAGAGACATCAAAAAATTGAATAATTAAAAAAATTTGTTTGGAAAAGTCCCAGCAGTCATGTTTTAAAATATAGGGCAAAATGATATTTAATTAAAAATTCAGTTATAGTTCGTGTTGAACCAAAAAATTTCAACTGCTACTGCCTTTTGTGCTGATTTTGAATTGTTACTTTAGACACACTATAAATTATAGATGTTATATAAATGTACTTTTAACTATCTGTACTCATTTCTTTTTCTGCTTCTTTCTTAGGAATCACACCTGTGTATCATAGTATGTTTGCTTTAATGAGTGAAACAGAAAGGATCTGGTATCCGCCCAACTATGTCTTCCATATAGATGAGTCAACCAGGCACAATGTACTCTACAGAATAAGGTACTTTCTTCAATAAAGTGATTCACCTTACTGGCAAAAGAACAAAGTGGGAGAAATTTTTGAACAGTTTTTAAATTGTAAGGTATCTAATATCAGAGACTACAGCTAATGAGCATTTAATTTTCTTCTTCTATGACTATTTCTCTATTAGAGGAATAGTCCATACATGTTTTTTAACTAGAATGCTCTGAAAATAAAGCTGTTCTGGTGAAATGCTACTTTACCACTTATAATTACATTAGAGGCCTGGTGCACAAAAATTTGTGCACTCGGGGGGTAGGGGGAGTCCCTCACACCGGCCTGTGCCCTCTCGCAGTCTGGGACCCCTCGGGAGATAACGACCTGCTGGCTTAGGCCTGCTCCCGGGTGGCAGAGGGCAGGCCCAATCCCTAGGTGCAGCCCCTGGTCGGGCTCAGAGCAGGGCCAATTGGGGAGATGGGGCACCGCCCCCTGTCATGCACAGAGCAGGGCGGATCAGGAGGTTGCGATGCCACCCTCAGTCACGCTCAGGGTAGGGCTGCTTGGGGGGTTGGGGCACCGCTCCCTGTCACACTCAAGGCAGGGTCGATGGGGAGGTTGCGCCACCCCGTTACACACAAAGCAGGGCCCATCAGGTGGTTGAGGAGCTCCCCCCTGTCACTCAGAGAGTAGGGCCGATAGGGGAGTTGGGGCACCGCCCCCTATCACACACACAGAGCAGGGCCAATCAGGGGGTTGGGACGCCACCACTTCACACTCAGGGCAAGGCCGATGGGGAGGTTATGGCTCTACCCCGTCATACACAGAGCAGGGCCCGTGGGGTGAGGGGGTTGGGGCGCCGCACCCTGTCACACACAGAGCCGCAGGGCAATCAGGGGTTTGGGATC
>NW_006298266.1:84484-97886 GCF_000327345.1 Myotis davidii | reverse complement strand
CCCCCCCCCCCCCACTCCAGTGCATGAATTTTCATGCACCAGGCCTCTAGTATGACTATAAAAACAAATAACATGTCATTTAAGTACAATGCAATAAAATGTAGGTGGCTTTCGATTATTGACTAAAAGGTATAATGTTATTCCAAAAGACTAATTGGATATCCTGGGTTGAACAAAGGGTAGACTGAGAGTTGGGGAACATTAAATACAAGTCAAAAATATGCAAGGTAACATCCTATATAATAAAAGCCTAATATGCAAATTGACCGAACAGCGGAATGACCAGTCACTGTGACGCACACTGACCACCAGTGGGCAGATGCTCAGTGCAGGAGCTGCCCCCTGGTGGTCAGTGCACTCCCACAGGGGGAGCACCACTTAGCCAGTGCCAGGCTCACAGCTGGTGAGTGCAGCAGCAGTGGCAGGAGCCTCTCCCACCTCCACGGCAGAGCTAAGGATATACAACTGCTGACAGCACAGGGAGTGGGCCTAAGCAGTCTAGTTTATTTAATAATTTATGGTAAAATTAGTGAAATCCAGAGGTACTTTTCTACTCAAAAGGATGAAACAAAGAAGTTTGACCCTGGCAGGTGTGGCTCAGTTGGTTGGGCCTTTTCCCATGCACAGAAAGGTTGCTGGTTAGATTCGCCAGTCAGAGCACATGCCTATGTTGCAGGTTTGATCCCTGGTAAGTGGCATGCAAGGAGGTAGCCCATTGATGTTTTGCTCTCACACTGATGTTTTCCTCCCTCTTCATCCTCTCTCTCTGAAAATTAATAAAAAATCTTAAAAAGTTAAGTTTGATCTGTGGCTCGTACTTATGAAATAGATCCATTCAATGCATAGAGTCAATGTTGCAGTAAAAAAGAGCATGGACTTTTTCATAACTTTAAAAAGAAAGGTGAAGGAATCCTTAATTAACTAAGACTCAAGAGAGATGTCCTTACCATGATAAAGGGTATCTGTAAAAAACATGTATCAAATAATATTCTTAAATGATAAAATGTTTGTTAGAAGCAGTCCCTTTAAAATTAGGTAAAAGATAGCCTTAGTTACTGCTTTTGTTTAGGATTTTAATGGAGTTCCTAACCAATAACACAGGAAAAACAGTTTAATAATTGAGAACAAAGAAGCAAAAGGTCATTATTTGGAGGTGATATTATAAGCATATTTCTACATTTCTCTGCTTTCTATTATTACTTCTACAGTCTATGCATGGAAGAAGGCAGTATATTGATTTTACACTTAGATTTCTTGTATTTTCTACCTATATTTTAATTATTGTTTTATCCAGATTTCCTTTTGCTGTCAACTTGTATAGGGCACTATTAGCTGTGTTTTCTGTTTATGGGTATGTATTAATCCCTTTCGTTATGTTGGAAGTGGTTATATGTACACAGTATGTTTATATTTGATTTATTTGAAGGCTGACAGATTGTTTTAACTGTCTTGTAGATTTTACTTTCCTTACTGGTATTGTAGCGGCAGCAACAGAACTTATCGTCATGGAATATCTCGAGGTGCTGAAGCTCCTCTTCTTGATGACTTTGTTATGTCTTACCTTTTTGCTCAGGTATGATATATTATCTACTTTTCACGTGTTAAATGATAAATACCTCGTAGTCAGGAAAATCTTCATATATGAGAAAATTGTTCCGTCTTGCATAGCAGGTATAGCTAGGTAACAAAATGAAGTATTTATTATTAATTTTTAATCCTATAGTTTATGGTTTATGGACAATAGAATTTATTTCATAGAGATTCATTGAATTGGCCATTTTGAACATCCTTCTTCTTTTTTTGGTGCTTTACGTTATTTTAAGGATTTCACAAAGTTTAGACTGAGTTTTATAACATGATTCATGTAAACATAAGTGGCTGGAACATAGGACAATAAAATATGTTTAGAGAAGTTTGTTTTTTAATTTCTGAACAAATTCAGACTTAAATAGTGGGGAGTGAAATGTAAAGAAACTTGGTAACTGCATAAAAAGTTGAGTTATAATAGCTGTGTAGCTTCTCAGGGGAGGTTGGCTAGCTGATACTGAGTCTGAGAGCTTTGTTCTAGTTATTTGTTTATTAATACTATTATGTTAATTTTTTGTAGTGTATTTGAACAATGCTTTTTTTCTCTATTACCTTGATTTAAATAGTAATTAAAATGTTTTATCATTAAATAACTTTTGTTTTTATGTGCTAGAAGACTGAGTAGAAACTAAAGAAAGAAAATATATTTGTACTTTTGGGTAAAGATATGTTCTTGTTATTCCCCATTAAACAATAAGTTTCCATACCCCTCTCCTCTGGCCCCTGACAGCCACCTGTATACTTTATGTCTCTATGAATTTGCCTATTTGAGGTAACTCATATAATTACAGTTATATAATATTAGCTCTTTTGTGACTGGCTTATTTCTCTTAGCATAATATCTTCAAGGTTCATTCATGTTGTAGCATGTGTCAGAATTTCCTTCCTTTTTAACCAGTTAACTGCCACACGTCCAAAATAGAAAGCATCCCCACATGCAACGATTTTTTGAATTTAATTGCATCTATAGATGCTTATGGCGTACACAGGTTAAGGCTGACTATTCCCTTGTACACAGTATCACGTTTTGTTTATCCATGCATCTGTTGATTTGAGTTGCTTCTACCTTCTGGCTCTTGTGAACTGTGCTGCAGTGAACATGGACATACAAATATCTGAGACTCTGCTTTTAATTTTTTTGAATATACTAGTATATCCAGAAGTGGAATTAATTAAATGAAATGGTAATTGGTTTTTTTAAAATTTTTTTTTGAAGCACTGCTATACTGGTTTACATAGCAGCTGCATCATTTTATATTCCTAGTATCAGTGCACAGAGCATTTCAGTTTCTCCACATCCTTGCCAACACTTACCTTCTATTTTTTTTAATAATAGTTATTCTGGTAGGTGTGAAGTGGTATCTCATAGTTTTGATTTGCATTTCCTTAATGATTAGTGATGTTGAATGTTTTTTCATAAGCTTGTTGGCCATTTGTATATCTTCTTTGGGGAAACTATTCAAATCCTTTGCCCATTTTAAAATCAGGTGGGTTTTTTGTTGCGTTATAAGTGTTCTTTATACATTCAAGACATTTACCCCTTAATAAATATATGTTGCAGATATTTTCTCCCATTCTATAAGTTTACTTTTCACTCTGTTGATTGTGCCCTGTGGTGTGCAAAAGTTTTTAATTTTTATGTAGTCTAATTTATTTTTTTCTTTGGTTATCTGTGCTTTTGGTGTCATATTTGAGAAGTCATTCCTGATCCAATATCATGCACTTTTCCTCTACATTTTTTTCTTCCTTTCTTTTCCTTCCTTCCTTTCTCTCTCTCTCCCTCTTCCTCTCCCCTTCTCTCTCTCTTTCATTAACATGTTATTGATTTTATTTGGGGTGCTTTCATGTTTCTAAGCTCAACTGGGACAAGCTAGGACCCAAGGAAAACTAGCTGGTTTCCACTTCCTCCAAGGGCACCAATAACTGACCTTGATACAGAAATTTGGCTCAGGAGACTTAGAGGATAGAAATTTCAGGCCATGATGAACGGTAGAGGGATTTTTTCATATAGAAAGAGAGAGAGAGAAACATCAATTTGTTCCACTTATTTATGCATTCATTGGTTGCTTCTTGTATGTGCCCTAACGGGATCAAACCTGAAACGTTGGCTTATTGGGACGGCACTCTAACCAACTGAGCTATCTGGCCAGGGCCCTTAGTATAATGCTTTGAACATATTTGGGACTCAGTACATATTTAATTAGTATATATTTTAGTTTAGGCAGTTTTGATATAGAAGATATAATTTGAAGATAAAAGCAATGAAATAGATTGATATATATACTCTCTAGTTGGGAACCAATTTTAATCAGTTTCCATTTGCAAAGTAACTTATTAAAATTTTATGGCAAAATGGTTGAAAATCAAAAGAGGTGGTATTCTTTTTAAATATATGTGTTCTGGAAATTATATTATCAGTTAAAATATGATAATAGATTAAAATATAATATTGAAACTTATGAAATATTTCCGTCTAAATATTTTTTCCTTTAGTGGCGGCATGACTTTTTGCATGGATGGATAAAAGTACCTGTGACTCATGAAACACAGGAAGAATGTCTTGGGATGGCAGTCTTAGATATGATGAGAATAGCCAAAGAAAATGATCAAACCCCACTCGACGTCTATAGCTCTATCAGGTAATTTCCTTATGTAAATTCATATACATAAATGGAACTGTTGGACTTTCTATATGATTTATTTGTATTTAGTGACCTTCCCCATACTTTTTTATTTTATGATTAAAAGTTGTATGGGTAAGCTTTCCTTCTGTGCACAATACGCACTTTCTTCCAGTTTTATTGAATATTGACATAAACACTGTATAAGTTTAAGGTCAAGGGGGGAAAAAGGAGACATATGTAGTACTCTTTGTAATATTTTAAGCAATAAAACAATTAACAAAAGTTTAAGATATACAGCATAATGACTTGACTTACATATATTGTGAAATGATTACTACTATGAATTCAATTGTAACATCAATCATTTCATATAGATAGAAAAACGAGAAAGAAAAAAATATTTTTTCCCTTGTGATGAGAACTCTTAGGATCTACTGTCTTAACAACATTCATGTATACCATACAGCAGCATAAACTGTAGTCATCATATTGTACATTGTATCTAAGTAGTACTTATTTATCAAAGAAATTATTAAAAGAGTTGGTATACTATAGAAAATATAGGTGTTCAATACCTATTTATTATTTGATTTATTTATTCTAAAAAGGTTAGGTAAGGTCAGAGGACTGAAAAGAGCACCTGGAGTCATAATTTCTACCAGCAGATCCTCACATTTTCTGTATAAATAATTCTGAATCAGAATGTCTCTAATACTGTCCATATTTTACTTGAATTACTATCACCTGAGGTTCCTGCTAAAATGGAAAATTCTTGGGCTCTAACCCAACAATTTGGATTTAGTAAATCTGAGGTGAAGTCTACAAATAGGAATTTTTATAAGTGATCCAGGAGGTTGAAAAAAAAAGTTGTATTGAAGTATAATTGACATATAAAATTGTAAGATATAGTTAATGTAAAAACATTCAAACCTGTAAAGAATTTTTTCTAAGTGTATTTGAGCCAAACTGTTGACAACTGCCAGGAAGCAGTATCTCAATGGATTGGGATAATGCTCCAGAGATTGGCGGGTTTTTTAAAATCTATTCTTATATATTGTAATCAAAAAGAGGGGATGCAGGTGGGTTACATGATAGATTAGAGATGTGTGAGAAAGCAAAGTGCGGGTGGAGGGGTGGGGCAGAACCTCTGGGATTGGATAAAAAGTAAAATGATAGACACTTATCTGTCCTCATGCCCAGGTACATTCGTTGTGCCCAAGGGGTCTGGAAAAAGAGAAGTTGCAAGTTACCTAGACATTTCAAGGATAGGTTATCATAGGTGCAAAAAGACAGATAGGGTCAGTTAAGGTAAAGATTGACCTTGTCAGTGAAGATACCGGCCTAGGACATAACTACCCAGCATAACTGCTTTTAGTTAAAGTTTAATTTCAGGCCCTCCTTTGTGGTTACTTTTCCCTGAGTTTGTTAAGGTTAGCATGTGGCCTCTTTCATCCACAGTATTTAAACTGTACATCATCATGATTTGATATACATTGTGAAAGGATCCCCTATGAAGTTTATTAATACATCCACCACCTCACATATTTATTTTTTGAGTTTTGTTGTGTGTTTGGGGGTGGGGGTGGCAGCAGGGAGAGACTTTTTAAGTTCTATTCTCTTTAGCAAATTTGACCTATACATATATAGTGTTGTTAATTATAGTCAGTGTGTTGTACATTAGATCCTCAGACCTTATTCATCTTATAACTGATTCAGCAGAATCTGCCACAAGTGAAGCATACTCCACACACTTCAAATTATTCTTCTGCACATTGAATTTTGACAATCATGCCAAATATAATTTTTTTAAAATTTCTTTTTAAAATAATTCTTTATTGTTGAAAGTATTACCAAATACAGTTTTTGAAACACTACTCTGCAGCCCAGCTTTTATGGCTGGAAAACTTCCACTCTTTTTAAAGATATATAGGAATATGGGTATATAGTATATAAGATTGCTTTGGGGTTTTTTTTAAGTTTGAATACGAAATAATATGTCTTACCTATTGCATATTTACCAGAGTAAAAGTTTGAAAATGCCATGAATCTGGTTAAAACTCCCTTTATTCCTTGAAATGCTTCTTTCAATGATGGACTTAAGTCGCTGAGGGTGTTCAAAACAGTTCATATGCAATTTGCAGGATATCGATTTCTTGTTTCCCTCTTTGGTTTTAAGTGTTCCTTTCTTGCTTTCAGATGTTCATTAAGCCTTAACTTAAGGGTAGGAGCTATAGGGTATGATTTCAGGAACTCACTGAGGAATCTAGAAGATTTCAAAGCCCAAATGAAAAACAAAACCATTTCTGTTTTCACTAAGGCCTCATTCATTTGTTCGTTCATTCACTCATTAACAGCATTTATTGAATACCTGCTATATGCCAGACCATAGGAGAACAGAGTCAGGGGAGGAGCATTTTACATACCATTGATGGAAACTAAAGGAAGTGAGGGGAACACAGTTGAGGAACAGAGAAACTTTGAATTTTATAAATATGAAGCCATCTCTAGGCTTATGCTTTGGCGGAACACTTCTGCTTTGGAGACCATGATATTGCCCAAAGTCTTGGCACAATCCTGTGGTTTCTTAATGTCAGGAATGATGCCCTCTCTTCCTCTCCCTATATTATTTAGTCCAGTGTCCTCAACTCAGTGAATGTTTAGTAATGGTATTTCTGTGGTTTTTCTTAATCAGGATATAAATGCATCTGCAAATTCTGCATTATTTTTCTTTTAAAATTATACAGATATCAAACATTCATTATAAAATTTCATGGTATTTTAAAACAATTTTATTGATATATATTTCACATACTGTAAAATTCACACACTTAAAATGTACAATTCAATATATTTTTACTGATTTGTAAGGAGTCTATATTTGGATATAAGACTACATATATAAGTTATCATATATATGTTTTGCAAATATTTTCCCATTCTGTATATTGTTTTTTTCACTTTCTTAAAAGTATCATTTGTAGCACAAGAATTTAAATTTTGAAGTAGTCTAATTTTCCAGCTTTTTCTTTTGCCTGTTGCACCATGATATTTTAATATTCGATAAATAATTTATGCCTGTCCTGAAGTTAAAAACATACCTGCCTTGCTTGCCTTGTTAATATAATTTAACTCACTGATAGTTTCTGAATTCTCATTTAGTGTTCATTTCTGAGAAATAAAGACTCTGCTCAATGTTAAAATATTCAAGATTAATGGGAAAACAGATGAATTATTAGTTTGGGGCAGAATCTGTAATAACAAAAGGGTAATATGCTAATTAGACCAGACATCCTTCTGGACATCCTTACTTCCGGACAAAGCCGCAGTGGGCAGGGGCGAGGCAGATGTGGCAGAGGGCCCCGGCCGCGGTGGTGGCAGGCAGGGTCCAGGCCAAGGCTCTTGCATGAATTTCGTGTATCAGGCCTCTAGTTAAATAAATAAGCTGCTTTGTTCCCAGAAATATCCAGTAGAGTATGGAGCTCTGATTAGTATAACTAAATACATACCCTTTCCCAGACTTAAAAAGAAAATACATGAAAGGTGCACCTCTTTGTATCTGTGCCTGTGCGTTAGGTATGTCTGTGTCTGTCAGCACAAGACTCTGTGTGCATATGAACTGCATGTGTTTGTGCATCTGTATGTGTTACATACTTAATTGTTTGTTATTGTTAATCCTCACCCAAGGATATTTTTTCCATTGATTTTTAGAGAGAGTGGAAGGAAGGGGGTAGAGAGAGGAAGAGAGAGAGAGAGAGAGAGAGAGACAGAGAGAGAATGAGAACACACATCGATTGGTTCCCTCCCACACATGCCCTGACCTGGCTTGGAATCAAACCTGCAACCCAGGTATGTGCCCTTGATGGGGAAACAAACCCTCTACCCTTTGGTGCACAGTCCAACGCTCTAACCACTAAGCACACTGGCCAGGGTGATACTTAATAATTTTTTTTATTGTTTTCAGAGAGAAAGAGAGAGGGAGAGATAGAAATATCAATGATGAGGGAGAATCATTGATTGGCTGCCTCCCACATGCCCCCTATTGGGGATTGAGCCTGCAACCTGGGCATGTGCCCTGACCTGGAATCAGAATGTGACTTCCTGGTTCAATGCTCAGCCACTGAGCCACATCGGCTGGGCCAGCATGATGTCATACTGTCACTAATTCAACAAAGTAGAAAAAAGAAACGAACTGATTCAAAGAGGAGGTTGAAGGTAAAGACATGAAATAGTTCATTCAGGGGAAATGCTGTTTCCTGGAAGGCATTTTGTCAGGGGAAATGTGCTTTATATAATGCGTCACAAGACCTAAATATGGTCCCGGTTTATTCACAAACTCAGTGTTGAACAAATTGCCTTCCATGATGCTTTTCCTCACCTGTAAATGAGGGGCTAATGAGAACACAACTTCTGAGATAATTTCCAATTTTAAGTTAAAAAATTGTGTTACTTGAACTTGTTCCTTAAATATAAACTCCCTAAAACAATTTCATAGCTGATAAATATTAGCTAGTTTTTAAAAGGGCATCGAGAAAAAAGAAATCTGATAATAGATGCTAGGATTTATAGTAAGGCTTCTGGTCACTAATTTTTTTGACAAAAGTAGATAAAGTAGGCATTTGAATTTGCATTCTGATTGTATTTTAAATCTTTTTTCAGTGTTTTCTAAACTTACTGAGGCTCTCCTATTTGCTGTATAAACTTTTTAAAATTTTATATATTTTTTTACTTACAGATATGTAATTGCTATGAAAAGGAACAGAATGTGACTTTTAAGGTCTGACAAATGAGTAGAACTTAATGGGTGGAAAGAAGTGAGTAATGGAAAAGGCCTCGTAGCAGAAGAGACCATAGGTAGAGCTCAGAGTTAGTAAGAGATGAGGCAGGAGTTTAACCATGTAGAACCTTAGAGTCATGTGGTCAAGGTTAAGAACACTAAGAAACCATGCAAGGGTATTAAGCAATGGTGACATTATTCAATTTGTGTTTTTAAAAGATCCCCATGACTCCAGTGTAGAAAACAGAGGGGCATAAATGGAAATGGAAATGAGAGTCAAAGAGAGTAAGGTCATTGCTGTAGGTCCTTCAGGAGATGCAGTTGAATGGTTTAGTGATGAGAAAAATGGGCAAATAAGAGAAATATGTCAAAGGTATAGCCCAGGGACTATAGTGATGGATTGAATAATGGGGGTTGAGGGAGAAGGTGGTGTAAAGGGTGATTCCTGGGACTTGCAGAAGTAGGTGAATTGTAGTGCTGTTTACTCAAATAGAGAATGTTGTAAGAGGATCTTGGGAGGACTTTAGGGAGACTCATGAGTTTTCTTTGAAACATTTTCTGAGGAGCTTTGGGGCTTTCCAAATTAAATGGGTAGATTGGCTTGATTGTGGAAGATAAAGGTCTGTCGTTTAGATATTTAGATGGCAATATCAAGTGATTTGCATATAGAGTATCTAGAAGAAGGACAATGTGTAAAAAATAAGAGGAGGACCCATAATTAAGTCTTGAGTAATGTCAACATTTAATCACTAGGTAAAAGGGAATGTTGCTTTAAAGAAGATTGAAAAGGAACAGCCAAAGAGATGGTAATAAAAATCAGGAAAGCTAAGGGGAGGAAATTTCAAGGAGAGCATGATTAACAGTGTTGGATGCTGCTGAAAAAAATTACAAGACAAATAAACAAGAGAATTTGAGTTTTTAGCAACCTTAAAGTTTTTTCTTTAATATATATTTTATTGATTTTTTACAGAGAGGAAGGGAGAGGGATAGAGAGTTAGAAACATCGATGAAAGAGAAACATCGATCAGCTGCCTCCTGTATACTCCCTACTGGTTATGTGCCTGCAACCAAGGTACATGCTCTTGACCGGAATCGAACCTGGGACCCTTGAGTCCGCAGGCTGATGCTCTATCTGCTGAGCCAAACCAGTTAGGGCACCATTGAAGTTTTTTATTTTATTTTAGTAAGAGCAGTTTGTGTGGGATTATGGAGCAGAAGCCAAATTTGAGTGAGTTGAGAAGTAGGATGGCAGGAAAATTAAAATGGTTTTAAGTGCTTTCCAAAAAAGACCATATATGCTGTAGCTGGAGAGGATGTAGGGTAAAGAGATTTTACATTTAGGATGGGAAGAAGATTAGTATTTTCAAAACATGTGGATAGAAGAGAAAGAATAAGTAGAGTAAGAGTCCCCAGAAAGCAGATGTCTGTTAGAGGAAGACAGAGTATAGGGAACACATGTGAACAAAGTGGCTTTAACTACAGGTTTATACCTACCTCATTCATGTAGTAGGTGAAAAGGAGGAGAGACCAAGTGCAGTGTATACAGGCTGCCAGCAGGGTATTGAGGGAACTCTGCTTAGAGATGCTTTAACTTTTTTTTGTTGTTTAAGAAAGAGATGAAGTCATCAACTGAAAGTGAGAAGGGATGTAGCTGAGGTTTGAGGGAGGAGGTTTGAAGAAATTGGAGGTTTGGCATGGTTGTGGGACTTGGGAAATTGGTTGAGCCAGAGAAATGTCATAAAAGTGATGGAAGTGATGAAAGCCTATTTAAAACTAGAGGCCCGGTGCATGAAAATTCATGCACTGGAGCGGGGAGGAGAAGGGAGTCCCTCAGCCCGGCCTGTCCCCTCTCACAGTCCGGGAGCCCTCAGGGGCGGGAGGCGACCGGCGATCAGGGGACGGCGATGCCCCATCACATCTCTGCTGCTGCCACTGCCGGCAGCGCAAGCCTCAGCTGGCCCTGGTTACCTGAGCCTCGGGCCAGCCCTGGGCGGCTGGGCAGCCACCATCTGAGGCTTGCCTGCGCCTCGGGCTGGCCCTGGGCAGCTGGGGGGCTGAGGGGACTGGGCGCTGCCATCTTGTGACTCTGGGCGCTGCCACCTTTGAGGGCATGATAGTCAATTAGCATATTCCCTCTTTATTGGCTGTGGGCACCACCATCTTTGTGAGGGTGTGACTCAATTAGCATATTCCCTCTATATTAGGTAGGATAGGTGACTATGAATTTACGATGCAGCACATGTACCCTGTCAGATAACTTTCTCCAGCAGTGCTGGCTGTTTACAAAACAGAGAGTTCCTCCAGGGACTTACAGTGGAGAGTGTGTGTGTTGCAGGTGGGTGGGTGAGGGGAGTAGGGAGTAAGAAGTGGTAAATTGGTAAATGTTTAACAACCTGTTCTCGGAGAGGTGGCAAGGAAGGTCTGGTTTATAATTTTTGCTGATATCCATGGATACTCCCTTCACGGCCAATCTCAAAGTATCAACTTGATACCACTGAATTGGGAAGAGATGAGCAGTAGCTAACACTTTTCACCACTTATATATGATAGACATTCATAACCTCAAAAGCATAGATAGTACTAAAATATAAAATAAAAATTTTAATGTAAAATAATTAGGAAGCAATATGTTTTGAGTACTTTTTATCTATAGTTTAATATAATTTATTCAGTTGTAAGTTTTTATAACTTAAATTTTAATGATGGCTGTTTAACAGCTCAAAATAATTCCTAATGTGTAATAATAAGCTGTTAGCATTAGCCACTCCATCACCGGCTGTGGATACTCAAGTACAGTATAGTGTGATAAATGATGTTATGGAGCAGTGCACAGAATACTGTCAGACAAATCAGGCTTAGATGCAGGTTTCCTGCATCCAAAGGTTTCCAAAGGTTTCCTGGATTTGATGATGCTTGAGCTGAGACTTGTACAATGAGTAAGAGCTAAACTTTTAGGGGCTGGGTGATGGGAAGAAGGATTAGCATATCTGAAAGGCATGGAAATTTAATATAGTTGTTTTTGCAGAAATAAAATGTTAATTATTTGTCAGATATTTGAGCAGGAGGGAAATAAGTTATCCACTTTCTTTAGGATATTTTACATAGAGAAGGAAGTAGTACAAAAGACTCCAAATGAAATTGTTTGATTGCAAAAGAATTACTAGGATTTATTGAAGCTGGCCTATAAAAATGTTTATCCGGCTATACATTACTGACTATATTCTGTGCAGTGAGAAAACTTGAAGTCATTTTCAAGGTCCACCATTTCTTACTTCTTTTCAGTAGTAACTATGTCACCTTTCTCCACTTGTGTTCTTATAGCACTTATCATGGAAAAAGGTGGTAAATTCTCTTTTACTTTTGTTTTAGATTTATATTCCAAATGTCTTGTTTCACTGTGTGTGTTCTTTATGCCTAGCTATAAGACATTCTTACCAAAATGTATTCGAGCAAAGATCCAAGACTATCATATTTTGACAAGAAAGCGAATAAGGTACCGATTTCGCAGATTTATTGAGCAATTCAGCCATTGCAAAGCCACTGCCAAAAACTTGAAACTTAAGTATCTTATAAATCTGGAAACTCTTCAGTCTGCCTTCTACACAGAGCAATTTGAAGTAAAAGAACCTGGAAGAGGTCCTTCAGGTGAGGAGATTTTTGCAACCATTATAATAACTGGAAACGGTGGAATTCAGTGGTCAAGAGGGAAACATAAAGAAAGTGAAACACTGACAGAACAGGTAAATCTTAATGATATGTTCTCATTCTTTGTTAAGTTAAGTAGAAGTAAAGTAATTTTAGTCATTTGAAACATGGCCTTGTACTTTTCTTCTCCCATTGATAGAAGTGTAAGTGTAGAGGTTATATCTATAGATCTTTTCTGATTGTTCTTAAATGTTTTTTATTTAATTCTTTATGACAAAATTAGTAATGGTATTCTTATAGTTTCAGAAATGGCATAAAGTTATTTTTAAGGTATTTTTGCCTCTTTATTTCTTTTACTATTTTTAAAAAATATTTTTTCTTTTACTATTATTGATATAGGAGGCATAATCATAAAATTTAATATCCTAGAAAAGGTTAATTTTAATTAATTTCATGATGAAGTATGGTTGTTAAATAATTTAGTATGTCTTAGGATTGTATTATAAGTTTAAGTTTGTTCTTATCTGTTGTTGTTAGATTATTATTAGACTAGGGGCCCAGTGCACGAAATTCGTGCACTGGGTGTGTGTGTGTGTGGGGGGGGGAGTGTCCCTCAGCCCAGCCTGCCCCCTCTCACATACTGGGAGCCCTCAGGCGTAGACCCCATCACCCTCCGATCACCTGATCGGCCCCTTGCCCAGGCCTGACACCTCCGCCAGAGGTGTCAGGCTTGGACAGGGGACCCCCATCTCCCCCCGATCACTGGCTCTGG
>NW_006298266.1:64318-84318 GCF_000327345.1 Myotis davidii | reverse complement strand
CACCTTTGCCCTGCCCCCCAGCTCTTAGCTCCCCCCTGGGTTTCTGATCACTGTCAGTGGCAGGGGGCTTCTTCCTGCTTTCCCTTTCGCCTCCCTGCATTGTGCCTACATATGCAAATTAACCACCATTTTGTTGGCAGTTAACTGCCAATCTTAGTTGGCAGTTAATTTGCATATAGCCCTGATTAGCCAATGAAAAGGGTAGTGCCGTACGCCAATTACCATTTTTCTCTTTTATTAGTGTAGATATTTTAAAATATTCTAGTCTTCATTCTGTGGTAAACTTTTAATTTTCTGGCAATTGTTGCTATTACTGTTGATTGGATTGAAGAGTACTAGAGCACACTTAAGATTCCTGGCACCCTTTAATGCTCTCATTTTTAAGTCAAAGCAAGATACAGTGTAGTCTATGGTGAATATTGGGGGAGAGAATCCCATTTAATACTTACCTATTGCTATCAATACTTTTTTATCTTAAAGAATTTGTTAGTGAATGTTATATCATAAGTCTTATTTTAAAGTGGCTCCATAGATTCTGTTTTTAATTTCAAATACTCTTAATTATAGGATTTACAGTTATATTGTGACTTTCCCGATATTATTGATGTCAGTATTAAGCAGGCAAGCCAAGAAGGCTCAAATGAAAGCAGAATTGTAACTATCCATAAGCAAGATGGTAAAAATCTGGTAAGTTTGCTTTATAACTAAATAATGGTTATGTTATACAGTTTTTAGAAGTATTTATTTTTAATATCCAAGGTATCTTGTAGAAATTTTTATTGTAGTTTTAAATATAGCTCTAAATATCAGTTTAGTAAGCTTTATTTTATTATACTAGCTTTTTGTGTCACTACCAAAACTATCTTCCCATGGAGTTTCTTGTAATTAATGTGTTTTTCATTCATTTTTATGATTAGTAAAGCATTAGCTACTTTTTCTTCCTACTCTGGATTGCACTAGTTCCCTGTTGTTCTTTTGTTTGTTTGTTTGTTTTGTTAAGCCTCACCCGAGGATATTTTTCTATTGATTTTTAGGGAGAGAGGAAAAGAGAGGGGATGACAGAGAAAAACATTGATGTGAGAGAAACACATCAATTGGTTGCCTCCTGCATGATCTCTGACCAGGGCTCGGGCCAGGGAGGAGCCTGCAACTGAGGTACCTGCAACCGAGGTACGTGCCCTAGACCAGAATCGAACCCGAGCCCCTTTGGTCAGCAAACTGATGCTCTATCCACTCTGAGCCAAATTGGCAAGAGCCCTGTTGTAGTTCTTATTCCTGATTATCATCTTTTTTTTTTTTTACACCTATGGGTATGTGAATAATACCAGTCATACTGCCTAATTAAAGGAGAGCAAGAAATCAAAACAATACTACCAGGAATTTATATGCAAAATGTAAACCAATCCCAGGTCAGCCTGCCCAAGCTGTAAGACATGATTGATTATAAAAGATTTAACCCTTTCTCTTTTATTAAATATCTTCAGAAATCCCACTTATTTTAATTGAAATGAAATGTAACTAGACACTAAATGGGTCCAAGGCCGACTGTCACTACTTGAGCCAAATTAAGCAGAGTCAAGATTGAATCATACATACTAGAAAGTGTTTATTCCAGTAATGCTGGCAGTATTGAGAAAGCAGCAGGTCATCCTGAATATCCTGCTCTCCGACCTTTCATTTCAAAAGAACTCTTCTGTAGGATTAGTGGGTGGGAAAAATCTTCAGTTAGTGAGTTCCCGGGGACTGCCTCTTTTCCTTGTCCTTGTAAAGATTAGCCCCGAATGCTGCCTCCCTTCAGATAGGTTCTGTCCTTGATCTGGTCACTGGGATGCCTTATCTCCCGGGCTTGTTCTTCTTGTAATGTGCTTCAGTTTCCCAGGGTCGGTAAGAAAATATTTTTTTTTTATGGTGAGTAGTTATTAAACAACTATGATTCTGTTTTTATTATATGCCCCTCCTCTATGAAAAAAAAATACATTCTTTTATACCCTGCTCTTAAATGCATTATTTATGTGGCTCTGTTTTCAGCTCCGATATTTCTTAACTTCCTGGCTTAAATGTCATATTAGTGTTATTTGATTATTTAACTTAAGTATCTGTATGTACCTCTCTGGCCAGTTCAGGTTTATATTACCAAAAATATAATTAACTTGCAACTCATTTTAGTCAGCAAGCTTTCCTGTTCTTAGATAAAAATATGATTAATAGTGTGCACCTACTCCTTACTAGACTATATATGATTTAAGTTTATATTGTATACATTTTAGTTTATAGCATAAGTACTTTAACTTAACAGTGTAAATTTGGTATGTAAAAATAAATCATTATTTCTAATTAATACCAACTTTTATATTGGATTAGATAGATTTCTAATTGAGATAACTGGCATTTTTCTAATGGGGATACTGGAAAATATAGTAAAATTATGGATGTAGAGTGAACTATAACTGGAAAGGCATAATAAGCTTATATTAAAGAGTGTCTTAAATATTAGAATAATTTATAATTTATATTGGGCCATACGAGACATTTGAGCAATGTGGAAAAAAATTTAGAATTAATTTAACAACATGGAGCAAAGAGAATTTTCAGTATGTAGCATGCAGTTGACTTTTTAAATGATACTTTTTTTTCTTTTCTCTGCTTAGGAAATTGAACTTAGTTCATTAAAGGAGGCTTTGTCTTTTGTGTCATTAATTGATGGATATTATAGATTAACTGCAGATGCACATCATTACCTCTGTAAAGAAGTAGCATCTCCAGTGGTGCTTGAAAATATACAAAGCAATTGTCATGGCCCAATTTCGTAAGTAAAACATAGTTTAAAAGTAAATTTTTGTTGTTGCTAATTTTCACCTGAGGATATTTTTTCATTGATTTTGAGAGAGAGAGAGAGAGAGAGAGAGAGAGAGAGAATGAGAGAATGTGAGACACATCATTGGTTGCCTTCCATACGTGCCCTGACTAGGGCTGGAGATTGAGCCTGCAACCAAGGTATGTGCCCTTGACCAGAATTGAACCTGAGACCCTTTAGTCTGCGGGCCAACGTTCTATCCACTGAGCCAAACCTGCTAGAGCTAGAAGTAAATTTTTTAAATAGTAAATGAAATATTTACAAAAAAGGTTTTATACAACAGAGTGATGTACATAGGTTTAGGACAGTGATGGCGAACCTTTTGAGCTCAGCGTGTCAGCATTTTGAAAAACCCTAACTTAACTCTGGTGCCGTGTCACATACAGAAATTTTTTGATATTTGCAACCATAGTAAAACAAAGATTTATATTTTTTATATTTATTTTATATATTTAAATGCCATTTAACAAAGAAAAATCAACCAAAAAAATGAGTTTGTGTGTCACCTCTGACACATGTGTCCTAGGTTCGCCATCACTGCTTTAGGAGTTTAGAAAAAAAGAACTTAACTGAAGTTTTTCTGTAATAAAAGTCTATTTACAATAAGATATAAATAAGAATTAGAATTATTTAGGATATAATTTATTACCTGTATCTCAATCTACAATACTTCTTATTTGTATAATTTGAGTTGCCTAGGTGTGTTACAAGATAGTGATAGATGATTCTTGCTTTCATGTAGATTACATTTTGATTTTTCTTTCAAGATGTGCAGCTTCGATGAAGCATATAGCAGATTTTAAAACTCAGTCTTTGTTACTTGCAATTGGTCTTCTAGTAGACTTTGGATTATATTAAATATTAAAATAATGCACATAAATTTTTATATTAGAAATTGCTATGGTAGAAGAGACATAGGTGTTTATGAGAATATTGTTTTTAAAATACTAAGTTTGCAATCAGAAGGCAGAAAATTCAAATAAATGAGTTGTTCTTTGTGATTCTGTGTGTCCTCTAATGCTGTTGATGTTTTTAAAGCAATATAATTGTCCCTTGAATTGGTTTGAACTTAATATTTTTCTTTACAAGATTATTGATAAACTTACAAAGTAGAGGATACTTCTAAAAATTCTGAGTTTTAGATTTCACTTTTGATCTTTTAGATGATATCTTACTATGTTATCATTCACATTACTTCTTTATGTTTAGAATGGATTTTGCCATAAGTAAACTGAAGAAAGCAGGTAATCAGACTGGACTTTATGTACTTCGATGCAGTCCTAAGGAGTTTAATAAATATTTTTTGACTTTTGCTGTCGAGGTTAGTATGTCACATTCATTAACGGTAACATCTTTATTTAGTCTATATAATTTCCCCTTTATGTTTAGGTACCATATATATTTCCTTTTTAATACTCTGAATTATAGCTCTGGATATAGCTAGCATAATAATATTTAATTTACCCCAGGGATCCTGCATGTATAATAAATTATAATTCCTAGGATTTATATAAAAACATAAAATTATTTATAATGTCCTTCTGTCTTTTAATGTAGAATTTCTGCGGGTTTATTTTTTGGTGTTTGGGTGTCACAAGGGTGTCATACTGCATCAATTCTCTTAAAGTCTCTTTTTTCAGAAAGATGGAAATCTTTACCAAAACATATAGAACACAATAAATCAGGAGTAAACTTTCCTTTTACTAGTAATGGTTATAAGATTAGAGTAAAATAAGGCAATAACAAAGAAACAAACATTATTGAACTTTTAGCTAGTGGTGGGTTTTTTTCTTTTTCTTTTTTTTTTTAAAAATATATTTTATTGATTTTTACAGAGAGGAAGGGAGAGGGATAGAGAGTTAGAAACATCGATGAGAGAGAAACATCAACCAGCTGCCTTCTGCACACCCCCTACTGGGTATGTGCCCGCAACCAAGGTACATGCCCTTGACCAGAATCGAACGAACGACCCTCAGTTTGCAGGCCGATGCTCTATCCACTGAGCCAAACTGGCTAGGGCTGTTTTTTTTTTTTAGGTTTAGACACACAGTAGTTTTTATTATCAAAACAAAATGTTTACAAAATTATGAACGCTCTATCCACTGAGCCAAACTGGTTCGGGTGGTTTTTTTCTTTTTAAAAAATCCTTACTTGCAGATGCACAATATTGATTAGAGAGAGAGAGAGAGAGAGAGAGAGAGAGAAAAACATCGATGTGAGAGAGAAACATTCATTGGTTGCCTCCCTTACTTGCCCCATCCGGGATTGAACCTGCAAGCTGGGTGTGTGCCCTCACTGGGAATCAAACCCGCAACCTTTTGATGTAAAATGCTCCAGTCAACTGAGCCACCCAGCCAGGGCTAACCTCTTTCAATATTAAGAATGACAATCTACAATGTATGTTTTAAGCTTAAAACTACAATGAAACCTCATTTTTTTAAAACATTTTAAAATTATTTATTGATTGGATGTGAGGGCGTTTTCAAATAACTTAATTGCCATCTAGAACAAAGCTCGAGAGTCTTTACAGAAAAATAAAAATATCCTGCACCCAGCAAGATAAAATTCATAATACCTGGCATTCAATAAGAAATTTCCAGGCATGCAAAGAATAAGAAAATATAACCCATATTGAGGAGAAAAATAAATCAACTGAAAGTGACTGAGAACTGGTTTTGCTGCCTTCCTTTAAAAAAAAAAAAAAGAAAAAAAATTATTTATTGATTGATTTTAAAGAGAGAGAAATATCAACTTGTTCCACTTTTATATGCAATATTGGTTGATTCTTGTACGTGCCCTGACCAGGGATTGAACTTGCAGTCTTGGCATATCAGGACGATGCTGTAACGGTGAAACCTCACTCTTAATGCAGATTATTTGTATGCCATCTAAGATTGTTTACAATCCAAAATTATCTAAAAAGATAGTATCACTTATAAGGCAGTTTCATGGTATAAATCTTGAAAAACTTTATATTAGCTTCCAAAATTTATCTTGTTTTTTAAAATATAGAAAGTAAGGATTTTGTTATTCAGTTATTTTAAGTTTTATAAAATACAGTTGTTACCTTATATTTAGCATATGCGGAGTGGATTTATTGTCCATAAAAACAGAAGGTAGGTTACTCTACAACTTTAGTATTGTAAAATGCTCTATCCTAATTTCACAATATTTTCTCACTGAAATTATAGTAGCTCATTATATTCAATTACCAAATCAAAATAAATATATTGTTATGTATTAGGGAATGTATGTTACATAGCCCTGTTTCAAGAAGTTTGTCTTTTGGGAAAAAAGAAGAAAGAATACAAAAAATTTACTAAATTGAGCATTGTAATTATTCAGTACTAGAGGCCTGAGGCACGAAATTCATGCAAGGGGCTCGGCCCTCGGAGCCCCTCGCAGCCTCGGCCGGCCCTCTCAGCCCCTTGCAGCCTCGGCCAGCCTTGGCAGCCCCCTCGCAGTCTCAGCCGGCCCTCGCAGCCCCTGCAGCCTCAGCCAGCTCTTGCAGCCCTGGCTTTGTCCCGAGGTCCTCCGGACGGTCGTCCTGAAGGATGTCCCGATGGTTGTTCTGTTCGGTCTAATTATAGTATTAGCCCTTTATTATATAGTACAGGCATAGACAACAACAGAAAATACAGTTAAAGATCTTTTGGAGTAGGAAGGATTTGAGATAGACCTTGAAGTATTTAGTTGAGTTTATACAAATGGTCCTGAATAGGTTAAATATGCTTATTAAGAAGCCGTTCAAAAAATAGATGAATGAACAAGCTTGTTAATGAACAAGCACATAAGACAGACATTGAAAAACTGAAAATATTAGCATTCCCATATTGGAGACAATTACACAAATACAGTAGTGGCACAGTGGAATGGAAATGACCTTTGCTTGTGGAATGTGGTGAGAGTTATAGGGAGGACCTCACAGGAAGCGGTACTTGAACTAAGTTTTAGGAATGAATAAAAGTCCATTGCTCAGAAAGAAAACATGTACATACATAGGTAGAGAGAGAGCATGTACAGTTATCATGAAAAAGCATGGCACTTGCTTGGAATTTTTTGAGTCACAATATAGCCAGAACATAGGCTGTATTTTGTAATTGGCAGAAGTTGAGATTGGAGATGGAGGCAGAATCCTGCTCAAGGAACACCTCATACACTAAATTGGTTATAGACTTTATCTTATAAGTGATGGAAAACTGTTAACGATGGTATTATTATTGTTAATTATCATTGCTTTTTGAAAAATAAAGTCAACTCTTAAGCCATTTCTTTAGCCTATATAATATAGTTCCTTTTGAGGAATCAAGCACCTCCATTACCCTATTCTGAGACTATACTAGGATTCATGATTCAAATGTCTAAATATTTTGTTGGTTAGTTTTGTGAAATCCATTTTATAATAGTAATCACTATGATGTCCATTGTGATTTCCCCCCTCTCTCTTTATAATTAAACTTATATAGCGTGATAATGTCATTGAATATAAGCACTGTTTGATTACAAAAAATGAGAATGGAGAATACAACCTCAGTGGGACTAAGAAGAACTTCAATAATCTTAAAGATCTTTTGAATTGCTACCAAATGGAAACCGTTCGCTCAGACAATATAATTTTCCAGTTTACAAAATGCTGTCCTCCAAAGCCAAAAGGTAAAATAATTTTCTAGTTATTTTAAAAATATGGGTCATGGCTTGTGTATATAGTGAGTGATATCTTTAGTATATTGATTTAAAAAGAAAGAAGAAAGAAGCAGCTCCATAAACAGATTACTTTTGCCTCCTTCTTTATAAATATATCCTCAAATAGGATTGTTTGGTTTGGTTTGGGTTTTCTAGAAGTGACATGAAGTTCTATAATTCCAAAATGATATTAAAAATAATAATGCTTGATATAAATCAATCATTTATTAATTGAATTGAAAGACCTCACTACCAAATTCTCATATGTGGTTCTAAGTAAACACTATAATTTCTTATACTTTTAAAATAAAAATAGTAAGGTTGGAAATCTCGTGAAATAATGATTGTTAAAAATTATTAAAATTCCTGAAAATGTATATTAGTTATGGAAGTGAATAATTTTGAATATTTGAAATAAGTGGTTAAGGTACATTAAAGTTCAGTGAATAAACTGCTAAATAATTTTCTATAGAAAAAAATGAACAGTCAAAGTTATTAAGCATTTCTGATATTTAGAACACATTTTATTTTACCCCCTTGGAGAACTTTATGTCCTCAGCATGTTTTTATTATATATGTTTTCATTATTTCTTTTTTTTCTTTTACAGATAAATCAAACCTTCTGGTCTTTAGAACAAATAGTGTTTCTGATGTACCAACCTCACCAACATTACAGAGACATAATAATGTGAACCAAATGGTGTTTCACAAAATCAGAAATGAAGATTTAGTATTTGTAAGTCATTAGATGCTGATTATGGTCTTTCTTGTCCTTTTAAAATAACAAATGTTTCCCACTTATATTCATGTGACATTTGGAAGTATTTTATTATAACCTATATTAAAATTTTTTGCATTTTAAATATTTTTATTTCTTGTGAAAGTATAATGCCAAACTTAAGGAGAAATTAATAATATTATTTTAAGAAGGGAATTGTACTTTTTACAGGATTTTAAAAATTTCTTTATAAATCTTAAATTAAAAATTAAAAATCTTCTTCTACAAAAGACCTATATCTTAATTCTCAAATTGTAGAGAAAGTAAGGGAAATTCAAGGGATTAAAAGTAAGAAAGGCCCTAGCCGGTTTGGCTCAGTGAATAGAGCGTCGGCCTGCAGACTCAAGGGTCTCGGGTTTGATTCCGGTCAAGGGCATATGCCTGGGTTGCGGGCTTGATCCCCAGTGGGGCGTGTGCAGGAGGCAGCCAATCAATGATTCTCTATCATCATTGATGTTTCTATCTCTCTTTCCATCTCTCTTCCTCTCTGAAATCAATAAAAATATTAAAAAAAAAAGAAACTGAAAAGAAAGTAGTACGTAATATCTGATGGTTTGGCTATAGAATGATGTTGGAGGTTGGGATTAGTCTCACTAACCAAGGAGATTAAGATCTAAAAGTAGGGCCAAGTCTTAAGGCCTACAGAAGAACAGGAGTTAAAAGTGAGGCCGTGTCTAAATAAAGCCAGGACCTTCAAATAAATACATTCTCAGTAAAACAATATGTGGATTGTGAAAAAATTCACCCACTAGTAAAAGGGGCAGAGAAGTGTTGTTTTAGGTGGGCTCTAAGGAAAAAATGTCTCTCCTGAGAATTTGTAATCATAGGCTTTTGAGTTTGGGTTTATACCACCTGCCTGATCTAAGCTAATAATTAAAATAAAAAAAAATGATACTCTCCTAGTAATACCTTGTAGTGCTTGGCAGAAGCAGAAACAAAATCTTTTTGGAAGAACATATTCTTAACCTCGCTCACTCAGAAGTCTACCGATGAAATGACTCCAAACATGAGCTTTTTTTTTTTTTTAATCCTCCCTTGAGGATATTTTTCCATTGATTTTTAGAGAGAGAGGGAAAGACAGAAATATCAGTGAGAGAGAAACACCTTGATTGGTTGCCTCCTGCATGTACCCCGACCTGGGCCCAGGCAGCAGGGGAGCCTGTAACCGAGGTATGTACCCCTGCCCGCCTTGTCCCCCCACTGGAATCAAACCAGGACCCTTCAGTCCAGACCAACACTCTATCCACTGAGCCAAACTGGCTAGGGCCAAGCATGAGCTTTTAATTGAAAAAATTAAAAGGGAAATAGTCCTAGAGTAACCAAGAGTAAGCAGACCAACAAACATCAAAGTATTTCATATAACAGATTTTTGAAATAACAGATTTTTAGAGAGAGATTATAAAATGTGCCAAGCCAGCTCAGCCAAGGGTTCGAAAGCCTGAGTGAGGGTGGCGAAGAATGGAGTAAATGACAAAGAATAAGCTGGGTCTAGGTGGATCTTCCTGTTCCCAACTGAGGCCACAGAGAGATCCAGGGGCAAGCTGAGCCTTTATTTTATAGCCAGAGGTAAACAAGGTAGTGGTTACCATAGTTACACTGTTCTTGTGAGTTTCACTTGTTTTGGCAGCACTTGCTGCACCTCCCTCAGCCCATTAGCTACCCAGATAAGATCTAGGGAGCGTCACAAGGTCAAGACTAATTATGCTTAAGAGGACTGTGCCCTCTAAGCTGGGACTTGTTTGTGACTTTGCCAACAGGTCAGTCCGAGGCTTAACCCTATAGCCTTGCCCTACAATAAAATACATATTTTTAAAGATATAAAAGGCAATGGAAGCATGGGGAAAAAACAAGACACTTTTTAAAAAGAACAAATATTTAGAGAAGAAAAATAAAGAAATGGAAAATCACACTCATTGACAGTGATACAAAATGAACAGGTTAATAAGCAGGTTACCTTTAGTTGAAAAGATAATTAGTGAATTGGAAGAGAGATCTGAAAAATTTTCATGTTGAGCAGAATGAGTAAGAAAATGATCACTGATGTCCAAGTTCCATAAAGAGACAGTAGATAAAATTATCAAGAATTATAAAGACATCCTCAGGTAATGGGAAGCAGAGTCCCCAGCTAACCTACTTAACAAAACTAATAATAGGAGACTTTCAGTTTGAACATAGGCAGCCCTGCTTCAGAGTTCAGGGTTTCGACAATTACTCTGGAAGGATGTATAAGAAATACTAGTCGAGGCTAATTATTGAGCATTTACTGTGTCATAGACTATACTAAGTGCTTTCATGTATTTATTCACTTATTGCACATAACAATCTATGGAAAAATAGTTATTCCTATTCCTCCAATGAGGAAAAGACAGCTGCAGCAGAAAAAGATTAAATTGCCTGTACAGTAGGCCCTCAGGTTACATCGGAGATCCGTTCCTATGGCACGACGTAATGCAATTTTCACTGTAAGTCAGAAGCCACCTACATAAGCACCTACGTCACTCATATGGAGCACATACACAGCAGTAATGAAGTGAAACATTAAAAAAAATTAAAGATAACAATTCCTGACCTTTTGGTAAATTAATAATAAAAAACAAAGCACATATGTACATACGTCAAAATGACAGAACTCTCTTTTTTTTATAAACAAATGGGAGATGGTAACGTAACCCCGAAATGAACTTGAGTGCGACGTAACCCGAGGACTGTCTGTATAGGGTCAAACAACTAGAAGGTAGTAGGTAATATGGAACAAGTCAGATATGCTGCCTTCACAGACCATACTGTACTGCCATTCTACTGCACTATTAGGAAAGGCAACAACAACAACAAAATTTCACATGTAAATAAATGTAGGTAGATAAAAAAAAATGTAGGTAAATATAGGTGATAATTATAGCCAATCCAGGGGGTTTAAGAATGGGTGAAACAAAAATACACTTTATTCATTAATCCTTATTTTTTTGTCTTCTATTGTATAAGGAAGCAGAATATAATTAATTCGGAGTCTTAAATCTGGGAGATATTTGCTCATGGATTTTTTTTTTTTTTTACTCTTTGTCATTGAACATATTTCCTCATTCCCACATCTTTATCTATCTTTACTCATTATTTTCTTTTCTTTCTTTCTTTTAAAGAATGAAAGTCTTGGCCAAGGCACTTTTACAAAAATTTTTAAAGGTGTAAGAAGAGAAGTAGGAGATTATGGTCAACTGCATGAAACGGAAGTTCTTTTAAAAGTTCTGGATAAAGCACATAGAAACTATTCAGAGGTATGTATACTCTTTGTGTAGTTTATTATATTTAAAGATGTGGTCTTAATATGCACACAACACATCATGCTTGCAGCTTTTCAAAATTGTAACTTTAAAAAGTTTATATCAAGGACCTTTCTGAGGATGGCCTTCTAGTGTGGCTATAGAAAATTATAGAATACTAGAGGCCTGGTGCACAACATTCGTGCACTGGAGGGTGGGGGTCCCAGCCTGAGCCCTCTTGCAGTCTGGGACGCCTCAGAGTATGTCGGACTGCCAGGTTACGGCAGACAGACGTCCCCTGAGGGGTCCTTAGTCCTGTAGCGGAGGGGGGAGAGGCTCCCACCACTCCACGCTGTGCTCGCCAGCCATGAGCCCAGCTTCTGGTGGAGCAGCGCTCCCCCTGTGGGAGCACACTAACCACCAGGGGGCAGCTCCTGCGTTGAGCGTCTGCCCCCCAGTGGTCAGTGCACGTCAGAGCGACTGGTCATTCCACCATTTGGTCGATTTGCATATTAGGGCTTTATTATATAGGATTTTTATAATAACATTTTAAAACTACTTTTGGCATTCTGTTAAGAGTGTCATTATGTCTCTGCATATACTAAGGCAGTGGTTTTCAGACTTGGTTCCCAGAGCTTTATGGGCTCCACAGATTTCTTTCATAGTGTCATCTACTTAAAAATAAAAAGAGAGAGTTTAGCTTTGGTCCATGTGGCTCAGTTACTTGGGCATTGTCCTGTGCACTGAAGGGTTACTGGTTTGGTTCCTGGTTGGGGCACATACCCCTTTTGCGGGCTTGATCCCCAGTGGAGGGTGTTCAGAAGACTGATTGAAGCTTTGCGCTTTCACATCAATCTTTCTCTTGCTCTCCCTTCCCTTTTTCTCTCTCTTCCTCTCTCTCTCTAAAAATCAATTTTTTAAAAAAGTTTGTACTAAGAAACATTCTAGTTGAAATACGGACTACAGAGATACTAGACCACAGAAACACAGCTGCTATTTGCCTGAGTTCTTAGCATAGCACAGCATCACCAAACATTTGTGATGTTTAAAATATCTTAAAGGATGTTAGTAAGAAGAGGATGTGAAACATACAAGTCAAAGAGTTGTTCTAATCCAGAACACCGCAGTGTTGGTGAATATGATTCTCAACAGCAATAGCCAGAGGTTCTAGTCAAAGTTTAGTTGAGTTAGAGTGATGTTAATACCATGCTAATCTCCCAACATAGTTGTCATGATATTTTATACGCACAGAGATAATTTTTTTTTACTTAAAATTTTTTTATTTTAAATTTAAATCATTTTAATTTTCGATTACAGTTGCCATACACCATATTAGTTCCAGGTGTACATTCCATTTCCTTAGGAAGTGTTATTTGAAGCTCCCATCCACTTACTTCAATCTCATATCACTATCTCTGGTGTCTATTTCTGTTTATACCTCTTCTTCTACTCTAGGTGTCATGAGTCTAAGCCTGTGTATCTTCCATCATTCATGCTGCCTTGTGTCACTATTGCTCTTTTCCATTGCTATCTTATTCCAGCCTTATTGAGGGGTTTCTTCAGAGAGAACTCTAGCATTAAGATGGATGGCACTGCAAGACCATATAAAGGGGACCAAAGCCCATCGTAGCCTTACATATATAGTTCTGCAGAGAAGAGGAGAAAGTGCATTTCTCTACCAGCAGTTCTCAACCTGTTGGTCGCGAACAATGAAAATACGTCCTGCATATCAGATATTTACATTACGATTCATAACAGTAGCAAAATTACAGTTATGAAGTAGCAACGAAAATAATTTTATGGTTGGGGGTCACCACAACATGAGGAACTGTATTAAAGGGCCGCGGCATTAGGAAGGTTGAGAACCACTGCACCGCCAAAGAATATCTTTCTGAACTGGGAATACTTATAGGCACAATCAATAATTCTTTTGCATGTTTTGTATGGTTTTCTTTTCTTTAGTCTTTCTTTGAAGCAGCAAGCATGATGAGCCAGCTTTCTCACAAGCATCTGGTTTTAAATTATGGAGTATGTGTCTGTGGAGAGGAGAGTAAGTAAATCTCTGGCTTCTTTATGTTAATGTTATGCCTTTCTCAGTACATCCATTTTTTTTATATAGAAAATTCATTTTCAGGATCATAGTTATGTATCATTATAAACCATAGTTTAACAGGAATTAAATATTATTGAAACCAAAAACATTGTAGAGCTGTTCAGTTAAGCCTTCTAAAAAAGGAAACCAATGAATGAAATTAAAATGCAGAAAATAGTTAATATGGCTTATGTTAAACAGTAGAGTATTATAATAAACAACGTTTACTAATCTTTTACCATAATGTACAGGGTTTGGCAAAAGTAGGTTTATAGTTGTGAGCACTCTAAACAGAGTTTATTATTTCTTGTATATTTGTTAATTATTGTATTATTTTTCCATACGAACAACTGTAACCTAGTTTTGCCCAACCCTATATATTATGGCTGGTTTAGCATAATAATGGAATAACTGGACATTTCTGTACAGTACCCATTTATTTGGAATTATAAAGATAAAGCATATAAATTATAGACTGATTTTTTTAAAAGAGTTCTTTGATTTTTAGAGAGTAAGGGAGAGAGAGGGAGAAACGTCGTCAACTGCCTCCTGCATATGCCCTGCTGCGGATCAAGCCTGCAACCTGGGCATGAATCCTGACTGGGAATCGAATCGGCAACCTTTCAGTGTACAGCACAATGCCCACCCAACTGAGCCACACTGGCCAGGCCTAGACTGATTTTGAATGAAACTGACTAAAATGATTAGATGTTGATATTAGATATATTCTATGTCTAAATTTAGACTGTTCATAAAAACTTACAAGGTTTACATTCAGAAACTTTGTATGTAATTCCTATTTTCAATTAGTAATGCAGATTAGATATGCATCCATACTCATATAACATTGCTTCATATATTTGAATATTGATAATCTTTTCAAAGGCAATAGCTTTCAAATCTGTTTTCTGGAAGTTCCTCAGATATTTCAGAGGAGTTAATAAAATGACTATAAATCTAAGTGCAGTAGTGGAGAGTTGTACCCACTTAACACCAACTAGAGTGGTTCTGTATTTATCCTTTTTATTTATTGATGTTTCTCATAATTTTTCACTTGGGGAGGATATACTTAGAGCATATAATTCCAATTCTTGCACTTGCTTTTATATTTATTTCATTGTTTCTGTGATGTACTCCTCATTAAAAAAAAAAAAAATCTGGCCCTAACTGGTTTGGCTCAGTGGATAGAGCGTTGGCCTGCGGACTGAAAAGTCCCAGGTTTGATTCCCATCAAAGACATGTACCTTGGTTGTGGGCACATCCCTAGTAGGGGGTGTGCGGGAGGTAGCTTATCGATGTTTCTCTTTCATTGTTGTTTCTAACTCTCTATCCCTTTCCCCTCCTCTCTGTAAAAAATCAATTAAAAATATATTTTTTCCTTAACTAATAATAAAAAAAAATGGGAAAAAAATAAAAATAAAAAAAACAAAAACAAAAATAAAAAATATATTTTAAAAAAATCTGAAATTGAGAAGCTGTGATATAATTGATGGCATGTTCAGCTTAATGGGTATTTTTTTCTTGTATAACATAAAATAAGGGGGCATATGATAATCTGTGGTATCTATGAAAAATAGTAAGTCTTACATGCCACATAAAAAAGATTTTATTAACCTCTTGTTCATTGCAACGTTGCAGCTACTAGATCTTTTTCTGGATATTTCCCCTAACAAATTTTCCTATAGGCATTTTTCTAAAATTAAATTTATTGGGGTAACATTGCACAATTTTTAATTATTGGTATGTGGATTGTTCTCCAAATTAACAATGGGCAGCAAAACTTTAATTTGTTTCTGTTACTCAGCGAGGTCCAAAGGCAACTTTTGTCAATAACAATTATTACATTCCAAATGAAAACTAAGTCATTTTAATATTAAATCAAGCAGTATCACAATTTGAGATTAGATCTACAGTATGCATTTTAAAGCAAATATATGAAATATAGGCATGTATGAAGTTTAGCCACTTAATAACTTACTGGGCCATGAACTAACATGGATAACAATGTGAAGTCTGTGAGAATTTCTTTAAAAATATGTATCATTATGCCATGTTAAAATTTCTTTACTTGAGTTTTTGTGGTTTTTATTTTGTATCTTAATTTTCCATTATTTAATTTTGAAGACAACACTATGCTTGATAAAAAAACAAAATATCAATAAATTCAAATTTGAAATCAAGAACTTAAGGTTACTCTATTACAAATTATTACTAGAAGAATGTAAATAAACCCTAAACCCAGTTAATTATTAAATAACATGCATTTATGTAGAAACAGTCTTGGCTTTCAGGAACTAAGTCAGTACTAACAGGGAATTTTTACTGTTTCATAATGGCAGTCAGTATTTTTTTTAAAAGCAAATACTTGCTTCTCTGGAAAATATATATCTTAATAGTATTTTTAAAAAATAGTTTTAAAGATAAAGCAATGCAAAACAATTTTTTACAGCATAAATTAAAGGAATGGATGCAGTTCAAACTCAAATTATCCTTCATATCTCCAATAGAATAGACATTGTTATTATTTTTTGTGTGTGGAAGAAGAATTCAGGAAGTTTTGAATGTCTAAATAGTTTCATGGAAGAAAAATTAATAATGTGAGACATTTTATTTGTTTTAAAAAAGCAGCCATAATTCAGTGATGACACATAGAGGTATGCTGAAGTAATATTTTATATGTGTGGGGGTTTGTAAAATGTATATTATTATAAAATATTTATGTACATATATAATATTGCATGTATTGTGTACATATATTTTACTATGTATTATTTATTTATTACTATGTGTAATGCATATTATGTATACAAAATTTAGATTCCTGTCTCTTGCTGTTGTGACTAAAATACACCCCCCCTTCTGAATGGTATGCAGCTGTTTAGCTTTTTAAATGAGTGAATTGTACGTAGTTTAATCTCTTTTCCTATAATACCCACAGGTACCTATAATATATTTATACAAGTTTCAAATTATATATATTTTGTATTGTATGTGTAAGTGAGCCTTATCATTATTATATTTTAATGCAGATATTCTGGTTCAGGAGTTTGTGAAATTTGGATCACTAGATACATATTTGAAAAAGAATAAAAATTCTATAAATATATTATGGAAACTTGAAGTGGCTAAACAGTTGGCATGGGCCATGCATTTTCTAGTAAGTAATTAGTATATTCTATAAAAAAATCATCACCCAAGGATATATTTTATTGGTTTTAGAGAGAGAGAGAGAAAGAGAGAAAAACATCGATGTAAGAGAAAACATTGATTGGCTGCCTCCCATACATGCCCGACTGAGGCTCGAACCTGCAACCTTTTGGTGTATGGGACAATGCTCCAACCACTGAGCAGCCCAGCCAGGGCAGTATATTCTTCATCAGGTATTTTATTTAGTGAAGCAATGTAGAAATGATCTTGACCTGGGAACAAGAAATAAGTCTGTGAATGGATGCTAAGTTATTTAAAATCATCTGTTTGTTTTATGAAAGGTATTATTTTAGGCATATATTTATTTATATAAAGTCACTTTTAATATAGTTTTGTCATTTCACCAATCTCTTAGAACTGATGACAAACAATCTAAGGTTTATGTCACTTGTGTTTAAAGAATTTAACCAAAAATTATGCAGAAATGTGCTAACTATGGATAGCAGAAAACTCAGAATATACCTTGTTGTATTGTTTGTGGGCACTTAGAAATTATGTCTAATAAGAAAGCAGTATTTCTGGAGAAGCAGAATACCAGAGGCCCAACCAGGGATCAGACCCTCAGAGCACACCTATATTCTGCTGCTGAAAATAAATAGTATTTCTCTCAGCTACTACCTAAAAATAGGTACTACTTAAAATCTCAACTTTAAAAGTGAAGTGGCATTGGGTAGTTTTAATGTATTTGTTTTATTCTGGGCATAGATTATTGTGTCATTTAAAATGTAAAACAAGAAGCACAGTGTTGCCATAAAATTTCCTTTTATTATCTCAAAGCATACCTCCAAATTAATGTTTACTAATTAATAGTCTTATTTTTCTTTTTTAAATCCATTCGGGGCTTAAGACATATTAAATGTTCATATATTTGTGGATTGATATTTGAATGTATTTATATTTTACTCTAATAGGAAGAAAAAAACCTTATTCATGGGAATGTATGTGCCAAAAACATTCTACTTATCAGAGAAGAAGACAGGAAGACAGGAAATCCTCCGTTCATCAAGCTTAGTGATCCTGGCATTAGTGTTACAGTTTTGCCAAAGGACAGTAAGTTCTATAGGGATCATATTTAATTTTATTAAGCTTTACTTGGAGGGTTGCATAAACACGTTAATTTTTCTTAAACCATTTTATTGGCATGTTCTTGATTAATAATAAAATTTATCTACCATTTTTAGCAATCTAAATTAAGTTATAGTTACATCCTAGTCTTTGTCCATTTGTCCTTATAAGCATGCTACTAGGGATTAGTGCTAATTCAATGCCAGAAGGAATCCCCATTTGGGGTATAGTGAAAAGGAAATTTTATCAGTGCCAAACAGCTAATTATGATAGAGCACTTCTGTGAATATAGCGAGACTGTGAGGCAGCTCTGAGGCCAGGCCCCTCTCTGGCTAGGCAGCTCTGCTCTGCTTTGTGCCAGTCTGCTTTGCACTGGCTAGTCTGCTGTGCTGTGCCTTGGTCTGCTCTGTTCTGTGCAAATCTGCTCTGGCCTCCACTGGCCTGCTCTGTGTTCTCTGCTGAGAAGTCAGGGAAATGCAGTTTTCAGTATTTGGAGGAAATAGAAAGTGCCTTCTAGAGCTAGAGGGGAGCTGGCTTATATAGACAGAAGTTCCAGACCCTGGTCCTTGATTGGTCTGTTCTGATGCAAATGAAGACTCCAAATCCTCACAGTTTGATCGGTCCAAAAAGTACTGTCCTTATTGCTCAGAATAGAGCCCTCTAATTGGTTGCAGCTGCACAGCTCCAATTGAATGGGGAAAACTTTAGTCTTGTTGGCTGAAATATGATTTCAGGAACTCCTTTATAAGGACTAACTCAAATGGCAGAAACAATGCAGCAGGCAGTTCAGTGCAGAGGCCAGTGGTATAGTGTAGACTTCTTCCTAAAGTGCAGTTTGTATGAGAGGCCCTTGTACAGAAATGGCTGCTAGGCCCTAGGGGTTTTTTGTTTTGTTTGCTTTTTTAAATTTGAGCCCAGTTAACTACCAGGAGCCCTTCTTAGTAGGCATCTTTCTCAGGGTCCACAGGACTATAAGATAATGTTTTAAAAAATTCTTTATTGTTGAAAATATTACAGATGTTCCCCTTTTCCCCCCACTGACCCCTTCTAGCTCTCACTCAACCCCACCCCTGCCTTCCCTTTGTGATTTGACAGTCTTTTCTATACTTCTGTACCTCTGGATCTATTTTGTTCATCAGTTTATTTTGTGTGTGGTTTTATATATATATATATATATAAAATTGATTTTTTACAGAGAGGAAAGGAGAGAGATAGAGAGAAACATCGAGCCTCCACTGAACCAAACCGGTTTTGGCTTATTTTGTTTTTGAGATTCCACATATGAGTGAGATTATGTGATACTTGTCTTTCTCTGACTGACTTATTTTTCTTAGCTTAATACTCTCTAGGTATAAAATGTCCATACTACCCAAAGCAATTTATAGATTGAATGCAATCTCTTTTAAAATACCAATAGCATATTTCACAGATGTAAAACAAATGCTCCAAAATTTATGTGGAGCCAAAAAGACCTTGAATACCACAGCCATCTTCAGAAAGAACAAAGTTTGAGGGATCACAATACCAGATATCAAGTTATACTACAAAGCCACTGTAATCAAAACAGCATGGTACTGACGCAAGAACATGCCTATAGATCAATGGAATACAACAGAGACCCCCATAAATCAACCTGTCATTAGTCTAAATATTTGACAAAGGAAGTAAGAGCATACAATGGAGTCAAGACAGACACTTCAATAAATGGTATTGGGAAAATTGGACAGGTACATACAAAAAAAATGAAACTACATCACCAGCTTACACTATACACAAGAATAAACTCAAGCCCTAGCTGGTTTGGCTCAGTGGATAGAGCATTGGCCTGGGGACTAAAGGGTCTCAGTTTCAGTTCTGGTCAAGGGCACACGCCTGGGCTGTGGGCTTGATCCCCAGTAGGGGGCATGCAGGAGGCAGCTGATCAATGATTCTCATCATTGATGTTTCTATTCTCTCTCCCTCTCCCTTCCTCTCTGAAATCAATAAAAATATATTTTAAAAAAGAACAAACTCAAAATGGATAAAAGACTTAAATGTAAGTTATGAAACCATAAAAATCCAGAA
>NW_006298266.1:45098-64226 GCF_000327345.1 Myotis davidii | reverse complement strand
ATTCTATATGTGACACGGCACCAGAGTTAAGTTAGGGTTTTTCAAAATGCTGACACGCTGAGCTCAAAAGGTTCACTATCACTGTCCTAGGGCAAAGAAAACAAAAGAGAATATAAACAAATGGGACTCATCAAAATAAAAAGTTTTTGCACAGCAAAAGAAACCATCAACAAAATGAAAAGGGAGTTCATTATATGGAAGAACGTATTTGAGAATGATACATCAAATAAAGATAATTTTGTTGTTAATCCTCACCCAAGGATATTTTTCTATTAACTTTTAGAGAGAGTGGAAGGGAGGGGGATGAACAGAGAATAAACATTAATGTGAGAGAGACTCATTGATTGGTTGCCTCCTGAATGTGCCCCAACTGGGCCAGGGATTGAGCCTGCAACCAAAGTATGTACCCTTGACTGGAATCGAACCTGTAACCCTTCAGTCCCTGGGCCACTGCTCTATCCACTGGGCCAAACCGGCTATCCCTAATTATGTATGAAAGGTCAGATTTTATTCATTCTTTATTTTCATATTTATTTAGAGACTATGATAATATGTGAAAATCTTAGCTATATCTCTGAATATTTCCTTAGAGTAGATCACTACGATGCAATTACTGGATCAAGGGATGGGAACATTTTTTAGGCTCTCGATACAAGCCATCAGGGAACGCTCTGAAAAAGTGGTACTCAGTGACCTAGAGGGCTTTCAAGCATTGGAGAACTCTTAATTTAATACATTAAAATCACACCTCATTGTTTTGCTTTGTTGTTCTATGATTATTCATGACACTAAACAATTTTTCATAAATTGTATATTTCTATTTTATTTATTTTAATTTAAAAAAATATTTTTATTGATTTCAGAAGGGAGGCAGAGGGAGAGAAACATCAATGATGAGAGAGAACCATTCATCGCCTGCCTCCTGCACACCCCACAGTGGGGATCAAGCCTGCAACCCAGGCATGTACCCTGACTGGGAATCAAACCATGACCTCTTGGTTCATAGGTCAGTGCTCAACCACTGAGCCACACCAGCGGGCATGTATTTGTTTTTTACTGCACTGTTTCTTCACATCTTTTGTTCATTTTTCTCTGCACGTCTTAGTGAACTGTTTTTGATCAGTGTGTATTCTTCATGAAACAGTTTGGTCAACCTTTCTCATTTTGGTTGAATTCTTTACATCCTGATTTACCTTATAATTTTTTTAACCTTAAGATTGTTTAAATATGAAAATTTATTGATAATTTTTTATGATTTCTTCCATTGCTTTTATACTTTGAAAATTCTTTCCAATCCACAGATCAAATATTTACCTAAATGTTTTTTCTAAATATTTTATGTTTTTTGTTTACATGTTCTGCTCTTTGAACTGGAGTTTATTTTGATGTTGTGCAACAGGGGTCCTCAAACTACAGCCTGCAGGCCACATGCAAATACAAATATTGTATTTGTTCCCGTTTTGTTTTTTTACTTCAAAATAAGATATGTGCAGTGTGCATAGGAATTTGTTCATAGGTTTTTTTTAAACTATAGTCCGGCCCTCCAACGGTCTGAGGGACAGTGAACTGGCCCCCTCTTTAAAAAGTTTGAGGATCCCTGTTGTACAATGTATCTAAATTGACATTTTTTGGAGGACTTAGCCAGTTTTACCCTCTGTCTCTTTGGTATTAGTTAATGTGTCCTTCCTTTGTCCTCTCCTGCATTTCTCTAAATACTGGGATGTGCTTTAGATGTGTACTTCTCATACCTTTGTCAAATAATTTTTTCTTTACTATTTTATACATAATTAAAAAAAACAGTTTTAATTCCTAATTATGTATGGAAGTGCAGATTTCATCCATTTTGGTGCATTCACACTGGATGTCTATTGTGTTGGCTTTTGTAATTTTTTTATTTGACAGTTTAAGGAGAAGAGGTCATTGCCCCTGACTAAGTAGGTCAGGTATTGCAGGTTTTAAAAATTCTTGCGGCACATGGGCTTAAAATTGGTGACTTAATGGAAAAAAATTTAGTTGATCAGGAGTTATTGTACAGAGTTCTAGTTCTCTTAGTGCTAATAAAAAATCGTGTGATTTTGGGCAAATTATTTCAGTGTTGTCATTGTTAAAAATGAGATCTTGAATTAAATGATTATTCAAATCAGTTTGAAAATGATTTGCATATAAAAGAATTACTTCCTTGTGAGAACTATTTAACCATACCATGTTCCTATCACTTAAAAGTTCTTCAGGAGAGAATACCATGGGTACCACCTGAATGTATTGAAAATCCTAAAAACTTAAACTTGGCAACAGACAAATGGAGTTTTGGTACCACTTTGTGGGAAATCTGCAGTGGAGGAGATAAGCCTCTGAGTGCTTTGGATTCTCAAAGAGTAAGTTGTAGACTGTGGGGTTGGATTAATTTTGTGATCCTTGATGATTCTTTCACATGATTTTTTATTTTTTAATATAAAAAGGGGTTTTAAAAAGAAGGGATTGATAAGGCATTACACAATTCTCAATGTGTGGTTCTTTAATTATAGAAGCTACAGTTTTATGAAGATAGACACCAGCTTCCTGCACCAAAGTGGACAGAATTAGCAAATCTTATTAATAATTGTATGGATTATGAACCAGATTTTAGACCTTCTTTCAGAGCCATCATACGAGATCTTAATAGTTTGTTTACTCCAGGTATGTATTATTGATTCTCCAGCTATCTTTCTGATTTTTTGTGTGTTTTTTTGTATTTAACAAATCTTTACTAATTTTGTAATCCTCTCAATAAGTTCTTTGATGTCTTTTAGAATCTCATATGGGCATATGACTTTCCTACTTTATACATATTCTAGACTCCTTGATTGAGCAATATTTACATTTAAAAAAAGGCTTTTTCTCCTTCATTTACCCATTTTTAGTCTGCTACTTGATGACTAGTATATTATAAAAGTTTATCTTATTTGAGTTTTTAAAAAACAATTACTTGTTTTTTAAAAACTAGTTTTCATACATTTTATAATTCATTTTCTAAACATGAAGTAGATTTGTTTTTGTCCACTCCTTTAAAGTATGTAGCTAAAAATGCATGTGTCTGACCTACAGGTATTTCCTTTTCCAGTATTACTAATTTCACAAAGAAATCAGAATATATTCTTTATAAATATAAAAACTGCCAATTTTATAAAGTAATTATTTATTCTTTGTAAAAATCTTTCTTGAAAGCCTGTCAGATTGTGGGTAATAAGTAAAGGCTCCATTAATATAATCTAAACTATTAACATTATCCTGTGTTTAGTATTTCTAAATTCTAATTATTTTGGTCAGCTTGAATACATATTAACCCAGAGAATTTATTTGCCAGATTATGGTGTATTATTCTTTATTTCTGCAGATTATGAATTGTTAACAGAGAATGACATGTTACCAAATATGAGGATAGGTGCCCTAGGGTTTTCTGGAGCTTTTGAAGACCGAGACCCTACTCAGTTTGAAGAGAGACACTTGAAATTTCTGCAGCAACTTGGCAAGGTAAGATGAAAGAAGTTTTTTAAATAGTTAAATTATAGCCATAGAACATTTTATTTAGGAAAAAAAGGCTTTAGATTCTCTGAAGTTCACATTTCATAAAACTTTAAGGAGTATTTGTAGAAAAAGTTTAATTGTCAGATGTTGGAGAAGTGCTGCGTTAAACAGTTATCTTTAAGAAGAACTTTTCAGAATCTTTAACATGTAATATGCATTGAACATATTCAAAAATTAGGTAACATTTCCCCTACTGATTTGACCATGGGACTGTTTCTTGGTAGAGGGTGCTTTATTTATGAAATAGAGAAAGGGACAATTAAGCCCTTCTTCTTCTTCTTCTTCTTTCTCCTCCCTCCTCTTCCTTCCTCCTCCTCCTCCTCCCTCCTCCCCCTCCCTCCTCCTCCCTCTTCCTCCTCTTTCTTCTCTGTGAACTTTCTTCTCTTTCTTCTTCTTCTCCTTTTTTCTTCTTCTTCTTTCTTCTTCTTTTCCTTTTCTTCCTCTTTCTTCTTCTTCTTTCTTCTCCTCCTCCTCCTTCTTCTCCTCCTTCTTCTCCTCCTTCTTCTTTTCTTCTTCTTCTTTTCTTCTTCTCCTCCTCCTCCCCTCCCCTTCTCCTCCTCCTCCTCCTCCTCTTCTTTCTTCTTCTTTCTTCTTCATCTTCAACTGAGGATGTGTTTGTTGATTTTTAGAGAAGGGAAGAGAGAGAGAGAGAGAAACATCCATCGGTTGCCTCTCATACGCCCCACAACGAACGTGCAACCTAGGTACGTGTCCAGACTGGGAATTGGACCTGTCACCTCTTGATGTACAGGTCGCTTCAACCAACTGAGCCACGCCAGCCAGGGATAAATTAAGCCTTTCTACTCTCTTCCTTTTTAGTCATCTGAGGAAGAAATAATCTGATTGTTCAGAGTCTAGATGTTGACTGGACTCTGTTCACTAACACAGGCCTCTCCATAGGATTCTCACAACATGGCAGCTGAGGGCAAACACCCAATGTGGAAACCATGGTCTTTTTATAACCTAATCTCAGTAGTGACATCTCATCACTGCTGTCTGGCCTGTGTAATTAGAGATTTAACTTTGAGCTTATATGTGGTCTAAGTTTTTTTAAAAATTGACTTCAAAAATATAGCTGAAAATATAGTCTCTTAGAAACTTTAGCTTAACACTATGTTGTTCTGTTCTTTAAGAATGCAATAATATCCAAAATATATTACTTTGATTAATACCCAAAGCTTAATTATAAATATTATATATCAACTCTGTATAGATAATAAATCTTAATAAAAAGAGAAGAGGAAAGAAAAAAAAAGAGAAGAGGTTTCTTTAATGACTCACCTTAAAAACAAAAAAGCGGGAACATCCCCTTAGGCTAAAAATTTACTTTCTTGAGCAAATAATACAGATTGTGTACTAATCTTATCAGGATGACATAATAAAATACCATAGACTTAGTGGCTTTACCATCAGATATTTATTTCTGATAGTTCCAGAGGCTGGAAAGTCTGAAATCAAGGTTCTGAAAGGGTTTGGTTACTGGTGAGGGCTCTCTTAGTGGTCCTCATTTGGCCATCTTATTGACAGAGAGCTTTAGTGTCTCTTCCTCTTCTTCTTCTTCTTTTTTTATGTTAATCCTCACCTGAGATTTTTTACATTGATTTTTAGAGAGAGTGAAAGGGACTGAGGGAGGAGGAGAAAGAGAGAGAAATATCTATGTGGGAGATATATCAACTGGTTGCCTCCCGTACATGCCCCAATTGGGGCTGGGGATCAGACCTGCAACCCAGGTACGTGGCATTGACCAGGAATTGAACCTCTACCCTTTGGTGCTTGGCTGACACTCAAAGCATTGAGCCACACCGGTCAGGGCTCTTCTTCTGCTTTTAAAGGCACCAGTTCTATCAGATTAAGGCCTCACCCTTATGACCCCATTTATTCTGTATCGCCTCTTCACAAGTCCAGTCTCCAAATACATGCATTGGGGGGTTAGGGCTTTATCATATGAATTTTGGGGAGACATACACATTCAGTCCATAATAGACCCTTACTCCATCCAGCTCACTGGCAGTGATACTGAAGGGTGTATTGTGAAAAAGTGAAGTTCTTCCTGGAAGATAGTGATAGATAGCATGTCCCTTGGGTTGTCTTAATAATTAATGTTCATGATTTGTGTCTAAAAGCTTTTTGGAAGTTGTTTATATTTCATCTTTTAATTCTTTTTGAATAAATTAAATGTATATGTTTACTACCTACCTGTGGAATTACTATTTTCTTTTTTGTCTTGAAAGTTACCTAATCTAAGCTTAGGGAAGTGTGTTAATTCTGACGGTTGGAATTGCTAATGTCATTAGAATTTGTTAGTGTTTGTGTGGAAAACTTGAGATTTCTGTCCTGATGTGTTGTATTGTTCAGGGTAACTTTGGGAGTGTTGAGATGTGCCGGTATGACCCTCTACAAGACAACACTGGGGAGGTGGTGGCTGTGAAAAAGCTCCAGCACAGCACTGAAGAGCACCTCCGAGACTTTGAAAGGGAAATTGAAATCCTGAAATCCCTGCAGCATGACAACATTGTAAAGTACAAGGGAGTGTGCTACAGTGCTGGTATGTTGCCATTGAAACCTATTTTGAACTCAAGCTATGTTGTTGGCATCCTGCATAATAGAAACATACTGTGTCAAGATGTGGACTTACAACAGTGCCCAGGGAGAGAAGACGGAAGATTGCTTGGTGATGGTGGACTGTAACTACAGGAAATCTCTGACTAGTCGGTTAATCATTCTCTTCACTGAAAATGTTTGTTATCACCCTTGCTTATGCTCATTAAGCAAATATCATTTTCAAAGAAAGAAATTGTCTTTGCTCATATTTTCTTTAAAAATATAATATTTAAATTTGATGCTTTTTGTTCAGTACAAAATGAGGAGAAGGAAGTTTTCTCAGCTTATTTTGATTTGCGTTACAGAAGACTAAAACAACTACTTTAAAGCTTTTTAAAACTTTTTGATTCAAAAAGCCTCTGTTCTTTACTATTTCATCTTTAATTTACAAATAAATTCTGTCATCTTAGACTCAGATTTTATATATCTTTAAGTCATTTATGTATGGTTTTTTTAATATTTCATCAGTAAAATATGGCAGAGCATAACATTATGTTCCCATTTGTGTTTTAAAAGGCCGGCGTAATCTAAGATTAATTATGGAATATTTACCATATGGAAGTTTACGGGACTATCTCCAAAAGCATAAAGAACGAATAGATCATAAGAAACTTCTGCAATATACATCTCAGATATGCAAGGTACCTAATATTCTGGCTATTAGTTGTAGATGAAGTGAACATGTTAAGGTAATTGTTAAGAAATTCTCTAGTTTATCTTAGATAATTAAGGGACTATAAATAGGCAAGACCATTGAAATTGATTATGTTTACAAAACTGGCTGAAAGAAAAAATGTTATTTTTATCCATAGGGTATGGAATATCTTGGTACGAAAAGGTATATCCACAGGGATCTGGCAACAAGGAATATATTGGTAGAGAATGAAAACAGAGTTAAAATTGGAGATTTTGGGTTAACCAAAGTCTTGCCACAAGACAAAGAGTACTACAAAGTGAAAGAACCTGGTGAAAGCCCTATATTCTGGTGAGTATATTTTAGTATAATAAAATGAAATTTTAGAGCATAAAATTAAAACTTTACTTTTACTATTATTAATAGTTTGTCATTTATATATTTACTAGAGGCCTGGTGCATGAATTCGTGCACAGGTGGGGTCCAGCTGGCCCACCCCGATTGGGGTCAGGAGGGTGATTGGGGGGGCCGACCAGGGGGAGGGGTCGCGGTCAGTTGGTGGGCCGGCCCTGCCCCCTGGTTGAACTCACGGTCAAGGGGACAATTTGCATATTAGCCTTTTATTATATAGGATAATAGTAGCAAAAATTTCTCATGTACTTGCATTGGGCTTACATGCGTGTCATGGATTATCTCATTTAATCCTCATAAGAATCCTTGGAGAATATGTATTAATATCTCATTTTAAGCATGAAGGAACTGAATTGTAGACAGGGTAAATAGCTTGCTCAAGGACAAGGTTTTTTAGTTTCCACATATTATATCAAGTGAAATCATTTGGTATTTGTCTTTTTCTGTCTGACTTATTTCACTTAGCATGGTACCCTAGAGGTGTTGGAGGTCCTAGGGAGATGAATGAAAATGGTGAAAGGGAATAAGCAGTACAAACTTCCAATTATAAAATAAGTCACAGGGGTATAATGTACAGTACAAGGAAGATAATCAGTGGTATCATAATAACTTTGTATGGTGACAGATGGTTACTAGATTTATCACTATGATCACCTCATAAGCTATGTAAATGTTGAATAACTATGTTGTATACCTGAAACTCATATAACATTATATGTCACTATACTTTAATAGAAAGAAAAGAAAGTATTACTTAATTTTTTTTTTAAGTTTACCATAAGAAGAGGATAAGAACAAGAGGATGAGGGCTTGTAAGTGAATGGCATAATTACAGAGCAAACAGGGAGCAATTGGGGCTAGAATGATATTGAGCCCTGTACAACATGTTAAAGAGGTCAGCCTTTATTTAGTAAACATTGTGTAGGTGAAAGATTTAGAGGCTTTATCCAGGGCATAAAATTGTGAGAGTCATATTTTAGGAATATGAATTTACTTTTTTTTCCCCCTCCACCTCTACTTTTGGTGCAGAATATCAGTTCTCAAAGTATGGGGACTCCTTGTACCCCCTTTAGGGAGTCTGTTATCAAAAGTTATTTTAACACTAATACTAAGATATCATGTGCTTTTTTCACTCTCCTTTTTTCATGAATAGATAGTGGAATTTTCCACAGGTTATACTCTTATACTCTCTCTTAAAGCAAACAGTAAAGAAACTTTAAAAATGTAAAACAATGCCGCTCTTCTCACAGAAGCATTCTTTTTATAGTAATTTCAGCTTTTTTTCAGTAATTTTTAAGAGTGTATAAGGGCCTTTGACCTAATGGTTGGAGAACTGGCTTAGAGGGTACATTAAGGTGAGGCTAATAGCAGGGAGAAGCTAGAAAGAAAACAGTTTTATTACTGAGTAAGCATTAATCCAGAAGGTATTGTGCATCAAAAGCAATCTGCGTATGGATTGCAAAGAGAAAAAGAAATCTTATTCTTTCTTATGGCCAAGCAAATTCAACCGATTACATACATTTTCTCATGATAAACAGTAACTAGTCCTCAAGTGAGAGGACTTGACATCACATTTGTCACACATGGTTCATCCTAAATTCACTGGGTAATTGAAGTCACCAGGTATTAGCTAATTGGCTTTACCAAAGGAAAAATAAACTATAACTTATGACAAGAGATAATTTTGTAACTTGGAAGGAGTCAGGTACCTGCCCTTCTCACAGAAACTGAGAAGTAGGGGTGCTAACTTCCTTGATGATTATATTACAAAGAGATGGTTCCCAGGTTCTTGAGAAAAACATATCATAAAGCTGGCAAGAGGCATTTGAGCAAAAGCTTTAAAAAAATACTTACATACATTTGAAAGAGATAAAGAATTTACAATGGTAAGTTTTCTAAAATAAATGCTTTAAGGAAAGAGGGGGAAGAGTCATTTTCCTCATTTTCAACAAGGAGAATTATATTTTTGATTTGTATTTATTCTTACAGTGGTGATGGGAGAGAGAAACAGCCTTCCAGATCGGGGGAGGGAGGAGTGAGGAGGCGATTACAGGAGTACTTTCAGGATAGATGAAGGATGAGAATACTTTACAATGGTTGGGGGAGTAGCACTGTCTTCAAGGATGTTATGTTCCATTTGTGGCTAAAGCTAACATTTATTTAAAAATATAACTAAAAATGTTAAGTGTTTTTAGAAACAATATAAAATTAATATAGCATTGCATGGTTAATTGTGTGGTATTGGCTACAAGTATAGAAATTCAGTAGCATTGGGTCATAAAAACCTTGAGTAGTCAGAGAAGGATTTATGGAAGTGAGTATATTTTAAAGGAGAGATTAAATTTTTGTAATTTATAGTTTAAATCTCATCAATCTTAAACAGATCTCTGTCATCACTCTCTATAATAAGGATAAACTTAGCAATGTAACCAGGATATTCACAGTCCATTAGTCAAAATTCTCCCTTGGTTAGTGTTGATACTTGAGTAGATAATTGCACCATTTCTCCCGGACTTTCCAATTTTCTGTGCTCCTTTACAAAAATCACTTCCTTGGGATGAGCAGGTTTTTTCTTTTATATGTTAATAGCTTCAAGTCTTGCTCCAGTTTAGAAGCAACGTTTTCTCTCTATAGTACTTTGCAGTTAACCCTGGTGTTTCCTATAGAGACAAAAATGTTTTTTTTGTTTGTTTGTTTGTTTTTTGTTTTGAGTTATCTTTGTGTATTTGGAGGTTCCTAAGACCACTCTCAGGTTTGGTATTCACTAGGAGGATTCATAGCACTCAGCATACAGCCATATTCGTAGCTATGATTCCTTACAGGGAAAGGACACAAAGCAAATCAGCAAAGGGGAAAGGAGTCTGGGTCAAAGCTGAAGGAAACCAAGCACAATCTTCCAAGGTCCTCTCTCAGTAAAGTCATGTGGGACACACTTCCTTTTCCCAGCAGTAATTGTGACAACACAGTGCCCAAGGTTTGTATTGGGACTGGACACGTAAGCACCCTCTGCCTGGTATGTACCACAATTTCAGACTCCTAGAGGGAAAGTGGGCATTCAGCACAAACCATGTCGTTTGCAGAAACATTTTAGGCACCGTGAGCCCCTCTTATCATTTAGGGAATTGTGGAAACACTCCTGAAATCTAAGTTCCCAGTACCAGTCAAGTGTCAACATTGCAAGCAGGCCTTTTTTAGGATGACAGCCTCAAGCCTGCTATGTTAACTCTTTCCTGTACATCTTGCTTTTTTTTTTTTAATCCAATTGATTTGCAGCTACAAACGAGAGTTGACACATCAAGTAACCACCTTTTAAATGCTTTCCTATTTCACAGGTATGCTCCAGAATCACTGACAGAGAGCAAGTTTTCTGTGGCCTCAGATGTTTGGAGCTTTGGAGTGGTTCTATATGAACTTTTCACCTATATTGAGAAGAGTAAAAGTCCACCAGCGGTCAGTATGTTTTCATTTACTTTCAACTTTTTTTTTTTAACATGAGAAAAGCTTTGCCAAACAATAATAGTAAGCTTAAAGCTTATCTAGCCTCTTCTTGCTTATTTGTAATACAACATCCAACAAAATAACCCTAAACTTATTGATTAAGTTAACTTGAATTTTTAAAAAGAAGAGGGGTAGAGTACTATCCTATATAATAAAAGCCTAGGGGGCATCGCACGATGTCACAAGATGGTCACCACAAGATGGCCGGCAGGGGAGGGCAGTTGTGGGCGATCAGGACAGCAGGGAAGGGCAGTTGTGGGGAACCAGACCTGCAGGGGAGAACAGTTGGGGGCGAGATCAGGCTGGCAGGGGAGGGCAGTTGGGGGCCATTAGGCCAGAGGGGAGGGCAGTTGGGGGTGAGATCAGGCCAGCAGGGGAGGGCAGTTGGAGGTGATTGGGCTGGAAGAAGAGGGCAGTTGGAGGCGATCAGGCCGGCAGGGGAGCAGTTAGGTGGTGATCAGGCTGATAGGCAGAAGCCGTTAGGGACGATCAGGCAGGAAGGCAGGCAAGTGGTTAGGAGCCAGCAGTCCTGGATTGTAAGAGTGATGTCTGACTGCCAGTAGTTGGACATCCCCCAAGGCATCCCAGATTGGAGAGGGTGCAGGCTAGGCTGAGGGACATCCCCCCTCCCGTGCACGAATTTCGTGCAGTGGGCCTCTAGTTTACTATATTCTCTTAATATTATTCTTAATACATCCAATAACTCATTCATTCTAGAAATTATTGCAAAAGTTAAGCTTTTAAAGTAGTTTTTTTCTGATCATTGTAGAATTTTCTTTAATATTGAAAAGTATGAAAAAAATCCTCTCCAATTCAACTACTCAGAGGTAACTATTTTAGTACTGTGGTATGTTTTCTTCCTGGCTTCTTTTAATTTTATATGTAAAAGTGAAACTGTATTAAAATAATTTTTTTATAAAATAAAGGTTATACTATACAGCTTGCTGTCTTGTTTTTTAAATTAAGTATTAGAGCATGGATATTTTCCTTTATTAGTAACTATTTACTGAAAATATGGCTTCTAACTTTTGGATAGCATTTCATAATAAGGATGTAATTTCTAAACAATTATTTTCCATTTTCAGTCTTTTATGTAACACCTCAATGAACATAGTGAACATCCTTATACATAAATATTTGTTTCTCTGTGGTTGTCACCTTAGAATAAAAATTTAATAATAGATGAAAGGTTATGAACTCTTTTAAAGGTTCTTGAGTTTTTCAGAATGCTTTCCAGAAAAGCTGTATCAGATTGCATTCTCAGTAGCAGTGCACAGGGCATGTGCATGTCATCATTTGACAGTATCCACTATTGTGTTTTTATGCAACTTTGCCAAATTGGTAGGAGAGAAGTTGCATCTATTTGATCTAAAATTGCATTTCTCCTATCAGTGTGACTGAACACATACTTATTGGGTATTTGGTGTACATATGTGTGTGCATTATCTCCTTATGTGCTTTGCCCATTTTTATTTTAGTAATTTTTCTTACCAGTTTATAAGAGGTCTCTATATTTCAATAAAGGATGTGCTGTAAATATTTTCCTAGCTTACAAATCAGATTTTTATGAATTTTTAACACTTGAACATATTTTTCTCTCCATGTACTTTTACTTAAACATTCATTCTGCACTCTTTTTATTATGCCCTCTTTTACACTCAAGTTTTTATTTCAGCTGAAACGTAATGTAATGTGACATGTTAAAACAATAGTCACCAAAAAAATGTAAATATAGTTTTAGTTCACTTGTTTTGGGCCCTTCTCAGGGAATTTGTGTTGAGTATATTACATTTATAGAAATGGCATTATAGAGGTTCCACATATAACAATCCTGTCTGAAGTATTCCTGAAAAGGAAGTTTTAAAATAGTTTGACTTTTGAAAATATTTTTCATTGATTATTTTTAAAGAGAGAGGAAGGGAGAGGGATAGAGAGGTAGAAACATTGATGGGAAAGGAACATCATCAATCAGTTGCCTCCTGCATGCCCCCTCTGGGAACCATGCCTGCAACCTGGGCATGTGCCCTGACCAGGAATCGAGCCAGCAACCTCTTGGTTCCTGGGTTGATGCTCAGCCACTGAGTCACACCAACCAAGCAAAATAGTCTGTTTTTAAAACGTTTCAAACATATAAGAAAGCATACATATACAGAATTGTTCCCATTTATTGAAAGAAGTTGAGAAAGATTTCTGCTTCAAATTAAATGTACCCAAAAAATCTCACTGAAATGTGGGTTTATGTTCCAGGAATTCATGCGTATGATTGGCAACGACAAACAAGGACAGATGATTGTGTTTCATTTGATAGAACTCTTGAAGAATAATGGAAGATTACCAAGACCAGATGGATGCCCAGATGAGGTCACAAATTCATTTATTTTTTTTATCCATAGTAATCATACAATTTCTTGCTCTTTTAGAACAAGGACTTCAGGTCACTTGATCAAATTTAATTGATGAGCTTTTAAATAAATAGCATCCTATATAATAATCCTATATAATAAAAGGGTAATATGCAAATAGACCAAACAGAACAACTGAACAACCAATCAAAGAGTAATATGCTAATGATATGCTAAGGTTCCTCAACTGTTCGCTATGACATGCACTGACCACCAGGGGGTGGACAGTTGTCGACCAGTCGCTATGACGTGCACTGACCACCAAGGGACAGACGCTCTGACCGGTAGGTTAGCTTGCTGCTGGGGTCTGGCCGATTGGGACTGAGCAAGATGGGCCAAACATGCCCTGGGGCCCTCCTGTGGTCCCTCCCCAGCCTGATCGTGCACCGGTGGGGTCCCTCAGCCTGGCCTACGCCCTCTTGCAATCTGGGACCCCATGGGGGATGTCGGAGAGCTGGTTTCAGCCTGATCCCACAGTCCACTCCCCTTGGGAGGGCACCAGACGCAGGGCTCATGGCTGGTGAGTGCTACTTTGGCAGATTGAGCCTCTCCCAATTGGGACTGATTGGGCGCAAGCCTGCGGCAGGCACAGTGGGGTCAGGATGAGCACGAGCTGCAGGTAAGAGCTGCAGGTGGCGTTGGACTACGGAGGCCCGATCCTGGGGCCTAAACTGGCAGTCGGACATCCCCCAAGGGGTCCTGGATTGAGAGAGGGGGCAGGCTGGGCTGAGGGGACCCCCACATCGTGCACGAATTTCATGCACCAGGCCTCTAGTAATATAACTATGGATTTAGGCACAGATACCTATATGGAAGAATTAAGTGGGAGTTCTGAATTCATGTCTTCTGCCAATAAACAAAATAGCACTTTGTGTTCATTATAATTCTGGTTTATTTTCTCTTTTACAGATCTATGTGATCATGACAGAATGCTGGAATAATAATGTAAATCAACGTCCGTCTTTCAGAAACCTAGCTCTTCGGGTTGATCAAATAAGGGACAACATAGCTGGATGAACGAAATGAACTTCACTCTGAGACCAAAATAAAGTTAGAGAACAAAGTTTTGTATTTCACATTGTTGTGGACTATTATTACATATGTCATTGTTATGTATATCATGATGCTAGCCACAAAGATGTGGAAATATCTGCTCAAAACTTTCAAAGTATAGTGAGTTTTTCTTTATGGGGACACCAGTAAAAGAAATTGATGAAAAGTTCTTAGTAAAGAATTTTGTAAAAAGTTTCATGAACTTGGTTAACATCACTTTTCTTTGGCAAAAGAAAAAAATAGATGTTTTTTAACTCAGAATTTTGAGAGATAAAAAAATTGTAATATAAATTTTACAATGTTAAAGAAGCACAGAATATATATGTACAGTTTTTACCACAGTGAATGTATAATACCTTGGCATCTTGTGTGATCTTTTACACAAGGGCTGGTTCATTAATGGTGTTTTCTAATTTTTCCATAGTTGATCTATAGTAACTTCACTATACAAACAAATTAAGATGCTCAAATAATTGAGTAAGCACTTTTGTGTTCTTGTTCATCTATATCACTGGCCAGCAATATAAGCAGGTGTACACTTTTTGCTTATCATTTTATGTACTGTAAATATTTTTCAAAGAAAAGGGAACAAATGTTTAGTTTTATTTGTATAGGGATTTCCTTAACTATAAAGAATACATTTTGAAATGGAACAAGTTTACAAAGCTGTAACACAATCTATTTTCTTATTTGTCTCCCTTGTATCTATTTGTGATGAGTATGTTGTTGTTGTTTTTTTAAATAGATCTCTAAATTTTTCTAAGACTGGTAAATAGTTTTCTTTTAAAATTTTGAGATTACAAATGCAGGATTATTGTCATCCCTTGAGCTATTGGCTGTCACTATGATTCTTCAATCCTTGGAACCTATCATCATGCATTAAATTTAACCTATTAAGATTCATAGTATGGGTTAGAGATGTTTTTTAAGACTGTATTTTAGGGGTTTCAGAAATCTCTTGTAGTCTCAGAATAAATTTTTTCTTAGAAAATTTAGAAAATCTTATATTCAAAGGAGAAATGAGAGGAAATTGGTAAAAAAAAAAAAGTATGCTTGTTATTTTATTCCAGAATGCTAGTAGAAAATTCATAATATTCCTCTAAGAAAAATGAGAGCATACTTATTTTCAGTGAAGTATAACGGGTTGTTCATTGTCATCATTTGTTTTAGTGCTACTCCATTTTATACACCATACATAATATGAGGCGGTATTTATTGTTATTTATAAAAAGTTTAAAATACTTAGTATTTGGGTTAAAAAGAAAATAATTTCTTACTCTAGTTTCAGTGGTATGTGCTATTTTTTTAAACACACTTATAATTATTTTTCTGATTACTTTTTGGAGCTAGTTTTAAAGTGCAAATTCTGTAAGAAAAAATGCTTCACATGTAAAGTTTGAGATTCTTTTGGTTAGAAGAAAGGAAAGAGGAGAAATTCTTTTTACATGATCTTTAAAATATTTTGTGGTTGCCGAATAAAAAAATCATTTAAAATTTTAAAAGGTTTATAGTAAATATTTTTATGAAAGTTGAATATAATTTTTATTTAATTTGTAAAGACTTCAAGATCTGTAAATACAGTGCAATTAAAGATCTCCATTTTCCTACTTTTCAAGTCAAAAGTATGATGATGTGCTTGATTTCAGATTTTTGTATTAAAACTTAAGTTCTGAAAGGTATAATTTTAAAGGTCTAAAACATTTTGTTTGTTTTTATTTATTTTATTATTATTATTTTCTATTGATTTTAGAGAAGAAGGGAGAGGGAGAGGGAGAGGGAGAGAGAGAGATGGAAGCATCAATGAGAGAGAATCATTGATCGGCTGTCTCCTGCATGTCCCCTACTGGGGATCGAGTCCGCAAGCCTGGGCATGTGCCCCTGACTGGAATTGAACCCAGGATGCTTCAGTCCGCAGGACGGTGCTCTATCCACTGAGCCAAACCAGAGAGGGCCATTTTGTTTGTTTTTAAAAACAAGGATGTTAACTAATTTTTTTAAAACGTTTTTAATGTTTCAATTTTTGTAGAGAAGAAATACTTTGTAAGCATTTTTAAGTATTTAGAGTTGATGACTACTTTATTGTAAAATGTTGTTTTCAAGAGAATTATTATTCATTAAGGATTAGTAGTGTTTTAAATTTTGATTTTGACTATACGTGAAAAGAAATTGAACCTGTAACTGTTTAGTTGTTTCTGCATAAGAAATAGGTAATTACTGTTCTAGTTAATGCCAAAATGTTTCTTCAAGTTAATATTCTTCAGAAATGAGGATAAAGATTTTTTTAGAATTCTGTAAATATTCTGGTATAGTAAATTATAGTCTTTATATAAATAATTCCTTATATCCATGGCTACCTGCTTTGGGAAACAGTCACTTTTTTTTATGTTATTTATACATGTGCTGCCAGTACACTGTAATTTGCTGTGAAGGAGTGCTTTCTTACAACCCAAGACTTCTGCTATAAAGTCAAGTGAAATTTTTGTCACAACTATAACTTCTGATATTTCAGTTTTATTTAAACAATTTTATTATGGAGTAGACATTAGAAAATACCCATAGTTCTATACCTGGGAGCCATTCTCCATGGGGTAGTGTTATATGGCCAGTCTATGAAGATGTATTATTTTTTTCATTGTGCCTTTAGCATGTTCCCCAAAATTGAAATATTGATGTAATAAATATTCAGAAGTTATTTTCTTTTTCATTGTCTTTTAAATACCCCCACCAAGGAAGTGGGGGTATACACATTGGTTTAGGGATGTGCAGAGAAAGCCTTTTATAAAAGTAAACTTACCTTTAGATTTTTTTTTAAAAAAAATGCTTCCTAAGATTATACTGCATGTTCTTAGGAACATTACCATATCCACTGTAGTTCTGGTATTTAAATGATTTCTAATGAAAGTTTCTCTAGTTTTCCAGTGTTATTTACTGAAGCTCTTTCACTTTTTTATCCTATGTAATAAAACCCTAATATGCAAATCGACTGAACAGCAGAACAACCCATTGATATGACCAGCACTGACCACCAGGGGACAGACGCTCAATGCAGGAGCTGCCCCCTGGTGGTCAGTGTGCTCCCACAGGGGCAGTGCCGCTCAGCCAGAAGCTGGGCTCCCAGCTGGCGAGCACAGCACCAGTATCAGGAGCCTCTCCTGCCTCCACTGCAGGTGGGTGGTAAGGAGCAAGGGGTCCCAGACTGCGAGAGGGCGCAGGCTGGGCTGAAGGACACCCCTTCCCCCAGTGCATGAATTTTGTGCACCAGGCCTCTAGTATCAGAATAAATAATAATAAGAAGAATAAGGATGCCAGCAAGATTACCCAAGCAAAAGACTAGATTATATGAGATAAGCTTCATTTTATTTAAGAAAAACATCTGAGTATGAATATCAGAAATTTTATGTTTTCTCCCAGGTTTGGGTTGGTTGTAATTAATTTCAAGGTAACTAGATGCAAGTGTTTCATGATGCTGATAGTAACAGAGAGATTTCAGAATGACACTGAGAGAAGAGAATTTAAAAATTTTCACGTTAGTCAAATTTATAGTCAAGCCTTTAACTTTTCATATGAGTGAAATTTCATATGAGTAAAATGTGCATTATATATCTAATTATTAAAATATTTAATGTTTTTACTTTTTTGCAATATGTCGTTTTTTTAGATTAAGAAATTTATATTGTGCTTCTGCCAGATAGCATTGCTTAATTGGTGCGGGCCGCAAATATGGTTCATTCTTTTTCAGTCTTACAAATGTATAAAGAAAAGCCTTGTCTCCAGTGAAACACCAATCTTTATTAATACGGTTTTAGAACTTGTTAATGATTTGCTTTTTATGTTGGTCTCAGCCTAACAGTAACTAACGTGCTTAAACTGGTCCCATGGCTCTTATTATGATTGCCATTTAGCAATAACCATCATTGTTGGGATGGAAGGATGGGTGAGGGAGAGGGATGAGAGAAAGAGGAGTGAGGCAGAGAGGGAACATGCATTGGCCTAAGGTTCTGCTTTCAAGTGTTGAGGCTCGAGCTTTCATGGGCTCATGGGCCCACTCTAAAACATAAGAGCAGGAATTTAAAGCATGGGAAGAAAAGAAAACAAGTGGCCCAAATGCTCATTTATTGAAATTAAACCAAGATCTTTAAAGCAAAAGAGCCTTGGTGGAGATAGGCCCCTGGTTCTTCTAGTACTGTGGCTGCATTGTGTTTATTGGAGATAATCTTCTTTGAAGTGGATGTCTCATCAAGCAAAGCTTGAGTCATACATTTAAAAGGAGAAAACTCAACTGTTAGGGCTTACACTATATAAATATTCCATTATAAGGTCTTTCTATGCATAGCAATTGTTTAACATCTTGTTTTTGAACATAACTGTAACAAATTTATAAAATGAGAGGGTTAAAAGATCTCAGAATCCTTGTTCCAATTATCCATATTCTTAGGTTTGGGAAATAGTTTTGTTTTTAGTAACTGTAGTAGGAGGCACTCCTATAAATGATATTTATCAGGGTCAAGTAAGTCAGCTTTGAGTAGTGTGAATAGACAGAAACATAGATTTTAGATCTGACTTGATAAATAACATTAATAGTGCAGGACGGTAAGGAAAAGATTGTGTTTAAACAAACAAGCAAACAAAAGAACTTTCACAGCCAAAAGCTTTAAGGGTTTATTGAACCATATGCTAGCCAGAAAAGGACCAGATCCTGGGGCAGAAGTCTAGACCACATCAACAGAACTACATAGAAAAGATACACATGTCTGCCATTATGGCGTTGACAAGCACTTTTATACATTACTAGAGGCCCGGTGCACAAAAATTTGTGCATTCGGGGGGGAAGGGGGGTCCCTCAGCCCGGCCTGTGCCCTCTCGCAGTCTGGGACCCCTCGGGAGATAACGACCTGCTGGCTTAGGCCTGCTCCTGGGTAGCAGAGGGCAGGCCCAATCCCTAGGTGCAGCCCCTGGTCGGGCTCA
>NW_006298266.1:36186-44153 GCF_000327345.1 Myotis davidii | reverse complement strand
CCAAACCCTGTATCAACTCCAGCTCTGAGATCCTGGCTGGCTGAAAGCTGGTTTCTGGGGTTTTGTTTAGCTTCTATATTTGCTACAATGTTTCAAACTGCAAGCTCAGAGGTGGGCAAGGTAGGCGGGGAATGTTGGAGTCCTCCATCACTGAAGCAAGCAAACCTCATGTTCGCTTCCAGCTGCCTGGCTGCCGGCCGTCATCTCGGCTGGCAGTTAATTTGCATATCGCCCTGATTAGCCAATGGGAACAGTACCGGTCATACACTAATTACCATGTTTCTCTTTTATTAGATAGGATGTTTTGAAGAAGAAAGATGTAAGTTGTTTTGGAAGAATTTACATTGGTTACAGATAACATGTATGGGAAAAAGTGATGTAGAGGCAGTTTTATGGTAGGTGCCCAGTTGATAAGAAGAAATATTTACTACGTTTTGATTGATTATGGGCAACAGTTCTGAAAGTTCATGCATATATGCAGGATGTGGTGGTGTCTAGTGGTTGGCTAATAAACTCCTGAAGGTTGATTTAAAGTTCCAATATGCATTCAGGAGTGTGAGTAGACTTTTGTGAGTTGGCCCACAACTGTGTTTACTTAAAAAGGGACCTGGCCAATGTGGTTCTGTTGGAGTGTCGTCCCATGCACCAAAAGAAGGCTGTGGGTTTGATTCCCAGTTTGGTGTGCATATTTAGGTTACAGGTTTGATTCCCACTCGGGGGGTGTGGGAAGCAGCTGATCCATGTTTCTTGAATCAATGTTTCTCTCTCTCAATCAGTCAATCAAATTAAAATTAAAAAGCCTTTCAAAGTGAGAGGTAACAAGTATTTCTTTAAAATCAGTAAAGATGGGCATTTGGGATGCACTGATTCAGGTAGAAGCCCAAATAGTGTTTCAGTTAGGAGACAAAGCAGTGGGTATTCATGAGAAAGAGAAGGAGGACGATTACATTAATAGAAGGAAGGCATTTCTACTGGTTCAGATAATAATGATACTAATTTTAAACAGTGTTTTAAATTTAATTTGGAGTTCGGTGGTCAGCCCATTAGTCATAAGAACTGCTTTCTTGTTATCTTTGTAAAGAATTCTTTGGAGCACAATGTTTGCCTAATCCCAGTCTAAAGGTTCTTTTGCCCTATTTTAACATTCCAAAGATTTGAGGCAGTTCTTCTGGCAGAGCAGCTCCATATTAAAGTGACTCTGTTTATATTATTGTTTACATTTCCCCGCTTTTCAAGATTTTTTCTTGAAAGCATTGCTGATCAATTATTGGAAAGCAGTACTGATCAGTTATGAAAGCATCCTTCATCCTCCATTGTCAGGTGGCTCATTTTATTGTCATCCCATTGTTAGTCCCTCACAGCTGGGAAGACTCATTCCTGGGATATTATTTAGAAGGGACAGTGGTTTTTTAGCAGCCTTCGGCCACATTTGAGCAAGAAGAGTGCCAAAACAGAAAAGGCTTTTAGCGTCATGTTTTTTTAGATATCTTCTATGGTTTCTTCAGATTTTTCATATTAAGTCTCATAGGCCTTAATGATCATCTTAAAACGTTGAACAACTTTTATTAGAGTGGTGTCTTTGTAACACTGAGCTATGCAAAACAAAGATGACAGCAAAGATTTTTATAATAAGAAAATGCTAAGTTCATTTTAAAAAATAGATCTGTTCCAGAAGGCTATATCTGAAGATAATGAAGAACCACGAGGTGTAAGTAAGCACTGTGCAGCACCTACTTGAGTGTTTATATTATTGTTTACAGCTGTTAGCGTAGGTAGCTAGATATTAAGGAAGCAAAGGGAAGCAGACATTATTAAGCATGATCAAATGGGAAGCATGACCCTGCTTACTTCACCAGGAAGTTGTAGCTTCACACCACCACCGCCCCACCTCAGGGAACCACCGGCCTGTTCCCCACAGATCACTGGGGGAAGAGATAAAACACTAAAGAGGGAGGTAAGCACATGTGCAGTCGAAGTCCAAATGGCCCAAGGGAAGGCACTTCTATGAGGCATGCATAGTAGGAGCCAAAATAGCAACCATAGCCCGTCAATCTAACCTGGGGAAAGAAAGGATTGGTTGGGAGGTGGACCCATCAGAAGCTCAAGAAAGTTTGGGAAGTTGATTGGTTATTTCAGAAAAGCTCCTGGTCCAAGACTGAGATAATATAACCCCAGGGAGCAGAGTTCTCTCAGTGACCTGCACTGGCCCCATTTGTTACTCCCCGTAGTAACCATGTGGGTTTAGCAGTCACACCTGGGGCCTGTAGCAAACTGCATGGGCTCCAAAGGACTAAGCTTTAATATGAAACAGGACACTGGACTTTGTTTTGGCCTTGATGAAGACAAATTTGTACTTTTCCCATGGCAAGAGGAACAGAGATGGGAATTGGAAACCCAGGGGCAGCCGCCTATTTCCACCCAAATAAATTTTATCACCAGCCCTTCAGGAGACCCATTTATTTCCAAAACTATTACAGAGGAAGAAATACCCCAAAGTTGATAGAACTGTAAAGAACTATCTATTGCCTGGCCAGCGTGGCTCAGTGGTTGAGCGTTGACCTGTGAACCAGGAGGTCATGGTTCGATTCCCAGTCAGGACTCATGCCCGGGTTGTGGGTTTGATTCCCAGTGTGGGGTGTGCAGGAGGCAGCCAATTCATGATTCTCTCTCTCATCATTGATGTTTTTCTCTCTCTCACCGTCTCTATTCCTCTCTGATACACACACACACACACACACACACACACACACACCAGTCTATTTCCTAAAAATGATTTAGACATCTGAGACCTGAGGAACAATGAATATGGTGCTGGGAAAACTTTTTTTCCAGATCTGATATTAATTTCACATGTAATGGGAATTTTCCTAACTTTTTTAATGTCTCTTGTTTTAGGATTACTAAAATAACTGTGGAAGGTTAGAGTATTGAGTTAGAGCAGTGATGGCGAACCTATGACGTGCGTGTCAGAGGTGACACGCAAACTCATTTTTTGGTTGATTTTTCTTTGTTAAATGGCATTTAAATATATAAAATATCAAAAATATAAATCTGTGTTTTACTATGGTTGCAAATATCAAAAAATTTCTGTATGTGACACGGAACCAGAGTTAAGTTAGGGTTTTCAAAATTCTGACAAGCTGAGCTCAAAAGGTTCGCCATCACTGAGTTAGAGCATAACTCAATCAAATGCCAAAATTCTTTGGCTCTAGTAATTACCTAGGTCATTTTCTTTTCTTATTTTTTTTTTAAAGATGAGTGAACTCCAATATTTCTTTTAAAAAATGTTTTTATAGATTTTAGAGAGAGGAAGGAAGAGGAAGAAAGAGACAGAAACATTGATGAGAGAGAAACCTCACATAACACTCCCTAATGGGGATCAAGCCTGCAACTCAGGCATGTGCCCTGTCCAGGAATTGGACCAGTGACCTAGTGCATGCGATGACACTCAACCAACTGAACCACACTGGCCAGGCCCTAGGTCATTTTCTTTTAGCTCCAACTCACCTACTTAATGGCCATATTTTTAGTAGAGTGCTTTCTTCTTTTTAAATTAAAAAAAAGACTGTATATGTGAGAGTTTATTTCTGAGCTCTTCATTTATTCCATTGGTCTATATGTTTGCCAGTATCATACTGTTTTGATCACTATAGCTTTGGTAGTAAGTATTAAAATCAGGAAGTGTGACACTTTCCACTTCGTTGTAGTTTAAAAAAAACAACAAAAAACTTTTGGTTATTTGGTGTCTCTTGAGATTCCATATGAATTTTAAGATGGGTTTTTCTACTTCCACAAAAAGTGTCATTGGGATTTTGATAGGGATTGCATTAAATCTTTAGTATACTTTGGGTAGGAGTCATGTCCCTCTTTTGTGGGTTATCTCATTTTATCCATACAACTATGAGGTAGGTGCCATTTTTTTTTCATTTTAAATGTGTGCAGACTGAAGTTAAGCAAGATAAAATAAATTCCCAAATCCTACATGTACAAAGAATGGATGCTGAAATTTAGGCAGTCTGATTCCAATATCAGAGTTCATATCACTTCATCATGCTGCCTTTAACAGTTTTGGCAGCACACATATAAAGCAGTAATAAAGTAGATAAACTGCAGGTACATTTCCCAGGTAGCAAGATGACAAAATCATTTTAGTTCCCAGTATAAATAAGTATATTTTCAGTTGGAAAACTAACTATATCCTGTCCTATAAACAAAATAGTTAAAGTGCACAACAATTTGATTAAATGTAGAAAGTGAGTCTTTGTGAAAGGAGCAATGTAAGGATGAGGAAAGTTGAAAGTAAATGAACTCCCTGGCCAATGTTTCTCAGTGGTTGAGCATCAACCCATGTACCAAGAGATCACCAGTTCAATTCCAGGTCAGGGCACATGCCCAGGTTGTGGGCTTGATCCCCAGTAGGGGGCATGCAGGAGGCAGCAGATTGATGTTGATGCTTCTCTCACATTGATGTTTCTATCCTCTCTCCTTCTCCTTTCCTCTCTCTAAAAATCAATAAAACATATAAAAAATAAATGAACGTCTATTAACTTTAAATAATAACTATTATTTAAATTGAATACTCTCAAGTCTAGACATACATATGGTTTTTTAAGGGACTAAGTCATGTTTTCCATAGTCACCATAATATTTGCTACGTGAAGGAGGATTACTGGGGTGCAAGAAGAGGATCAGAGGTTTATAGCTAAGTCCAAAGAAGTTACCTTAACTCTCCTACATCACAGATCTGAGTAAGAATAAAGCCAGGCTAAAGCCCAGCTCTTCTGACTCTGATAGATGCTGTATATACTAAAACATGCTAAATTACCTTATTTTTTGAAGAAATGAGCCCAGGTTGTAAACAAACCATAAACTTTACTTATTTAGTCTTTTAACAAATCTTTTTTGAGAGCCTACAGTGAACAAGGCACTATACTAAGTACTGTTAGAAAACAAAAATGTTTAGAGCCTCAAGGGATTTTTAGTTGAGAAGGGAGTAGGATGTACCTTTAGAAAGCATTACAAAGATAACCTGCAAATATCTAGGGGAAAAAACAACATGAAGAAGTAGCACATCTCTAAAAGGAAGTTACTTCTGATGAAATGGCAGTAGAGGAAATCAGTGGTAGGTAAAACTGAAGCAATATCAGTTACGCATATAATATAGCAAATATATATTTAATATATTGGAATCAGGTAAATAACCTTGGAAGTGTAACCTAGAACCAAGGTTGCAAAATTATTTTGTATGATGGTGAACGACTCAGAGAATTATGCCAAGTACAGCCATATATAACTATTATTTACAGCTGTCAGTTCAGAACTTGTAGACAGAACATATTGTATTTTTCTCCACAAAATAGCCTCCCTTCCTAATGTACTTAGTCATCATAATGACACCATAATTCTCTTGTCATCAGAGATGAGAATCCTTGAATAAACACATTTGATTCTTGTTTTTATTTCTTGTACTCTTTCCAATCTTCCTCCTACTGCATCAATCTCATTTTTTGCACTCCCTTATAATTTCATGTCTGTTCTATCGTAATAACCTAATTACTCTTTCTACATTTTCACATTAGTCCTACACATCATTGTCAGGCCATTATTCCCACAGTATAGTACAGTTTTAACCATGTCACTCTTCTGCTCAAAAGCTTTTCAACTCACCCCATTTCCTGCAGAATAAAGTTCAACACTCCAGAGTGTCACCAGAGGCAGAGCTAGATTTTAACATCAAAAGAGTCTGGGTTAGGGCCTGCTGTGTGATTGAACAACAGGAAGAAAGTACTTTTTAAAGATACCATCATTTAACTAACTTTTCCACCTGTCTCCTTGTATTCCTTTCATATGCCTTTAACTACCATCCTTTTATTATAATATTAACAACTGTTATGCCAATATATTTTAAGTTATTGAAAAAGTACCACTTCTCAGGAGAATTATGCTCAGGAGGGTTAACTTCGTCTGCTCCCCTTTGTAAATGAGGATTCTGTCATTTGAAGACCTTCAAAACATGTCTCAAACTGCCTTCCCTAGATTTTTCTCCCACTATTCATCAATAATAACTTTCCATTCCAGCTAGACTAGTTTACTCACCATTTTCTGAAAGTATCTTGTAGCTTGGAACTAGAGAGGTGGGGATAGAAATGGAAAGAAGTAGAAAAGTATGTTACTGAAAAATTGGATGTGAGGGATTAGAAAAAAGAAACAAATCAAGCATGTCTCAGGTTTTGGTTTGAGCAAATACCATCCATCTAGTTGCTGTGGGGGGTTTAGAAGAATTCCATCTTGAACATGTTAAATGTGAGATGCCTATTGGATATCCAAGTAGAACTGTCCATAGGTAGTCATTTAAAATAATGGATATAGTTAAGGTAACATAAGAAAATGTTGTTAGAAAAAGGAAGCAAGTAAAGGATCAGAACCCAAGACAACCGATTGAGGATGAGGAGGCAAAGAATGGTCAGTGAAGTGAGAGAGTGTGGTTTCATGAAAGCAAGAGAACAATGTGCTTTAAGTAGAAGAAAGTGGTCAACTCTGTTGAATATATTTACTGAAGGACCAAGTAATAGGAGCACTGTGAATGGATGGGTAAGTTCAAGGGATAAGCTTCCAGACTCTATCAGGTTGAAGAAGTTATGAGATTAGTAAAGAAGTGGAGACAGTAAATGTAGACAACTGTTTTGAGAAGTTTTGCCCTGAAGAAAAGCAGGAAAATAAGGTGAAACTTCATGAGGGTGTGAAGTCTTTTAGTTGGGCAATCTTAAACCACTTTTATATGGTGATGCTTGAGTCATAGAGAAAGAGAGTGACTAATGATATTGGGGAGAGAATTATAAAAGGAGTGAAATTTTGAATGCGATCCAGAGCACAAGAGAGAAATATCTCTTTAATACATCACGGACACTTTTACAACTAGGGGGAAGATGGTAAAATGGAGTAAATACAGGTAGGTTTATAGGTTTGGTGGTGGAAGCATGAGAGCGTTTTTCTCTGATTACTTTCTCACTGAAGTTTGAAGTCAAATTGCAATCTAAGAATGGTACTCTGATGGTATGCCCATGTCTGATTTGATTATTCTTTCCTTAAAGATTAAGCTGAAGTGTCTGCTTCTGGCCACACGGAGTAACTTGAACCAGGTTTGCCCTTTCTCTGTAAGGAAGTGGAGAACGAAACGAAACACCTAAATTCAGATATTGGATAACAGACACAACTGTGCTTCCCCAAGAGAAGGGAAACATATGAGGTGAGTCTTATAATGGTTCAAATAGAAGCTATCTGAACTGAAGCACAAAGAGAAAACACAATCAAGCAAACAAAAACCAGACTATCACTGGGCTGGGGGATACTATCAGGCAGTATAATCTGTGTAATGGAGATCCAGAATAAACAGGAGAATTTCAAATTTTGAAGAAAGAGTGAAATTTTTCTAAATTCCAAATAATAAACAAACAAATTCAAGAAGATCATGAGCCCTAAGTAGAAGGAACACAATACAGTCACACCAAGGTGCATTAAAAACTATTAACTTGGAATTATATAAAATATCCAAACTAAAAATCCCCATCAAAGTAAAGACTTTTATATAAATCTAGAGGCCTGGTGCACAAAAATTTGTACACTCAGGGGTAGGGAGGGGTCCCTCAGCCCGGCCTGTGCCCTCTTGCAGTCTGGGACCCCTCAGGGGATGACTACCTGCTGGCTTAGGCCCGCTCCCCGGGGGATTGGGCCTAAGATGTCAATCAGACATCCCTCTGGCAGCCCGGCAGCCCTGGGGGATGTCCACTTGCCAGCGGGGAGCAGCCCTAAGCTGCAGTCTGACATCCTTAGGGCTGCTGAGGAGGCAGAAGAGGCTCCCACCGCCACTGCTGTACTGGCAGCCATCAGCCTGGCTTGTGGCTGAGCAGAGCTTCCCCTGTGGGAGCGCACTGACCACCAGAGGGCAGCTCCTGCATTGAGAATTTGCT
>NW_006298266.1:34603-35759 GCF_000327345.1 Myotis davidii | reverse complement strand
AGGGGGACCCCCCAGCCCAGCTTGTACCCTCTTGCAATCGGGATCCCTCAGGGGATGTCCGACTGCCAGTTTAGGCCCAATCCTGCAGAGATCAGGCCTAAAGCGGCAGTTGGACATCCCTCTCACAATGTGGGACCGCTGGCTCCTAACCACTCACCTGCCTGCCTGCCTGATTGCCCCTAACCCCTCTGCCTGCCTGCCTGATAGCCCCTAACTGCCTCTTACTGCCTGCCTAGTCTCCCCTAACCTCTCTGCCTGCCTGCCTGATTGCCCTTAACTGCCTCTGCCTGCCTATTGATGGGCACTTAAGTTGCTTCTGTATCTTGGCTATTGTAAATAATGCAGAAATGAACATGGGTGTGTATATATTCTTTAAAATTTGTATTTCGGGTTTCTTTGGATAAATCCCCAGAAGTGGAATCACTGGTTTATAAGGCGGTTTCATTTTTAATTTTTTGAGAAAACTCCATACTGTTTCTAAGTGGCTGCACTGATCTGTTTCTCACCAACAGTGCACAAGGGTTCCCTTTTCTCTACATCCTCTACAATTCTTGTTTGTTGATTTATTGATGATAGCCATTCTGACAGTTGTGAGTTGATATCTCATTTTGATTTGCATTTTTCTGACAATTAGTGATATTGAGCAACCTTTCCTAAGTCTATTGGTCATCTATATGTCTTCCTTGGAGAAGTGTCTATTCAGGTCTTCTGACCACTTTACAATTGGGTTCTTTTTCTGGTGTTAGTTGTCTGGTTCTTATAATTTTGAATATTAATCCCTTATCAGATGTATCATTGACAAATCTCATTCAATAGATTATCTCTTCATTTTGATGGGTTTCTTGGTTGTGCAAGAACTTTTTAGTTGGTTTAATTCTGTTTATTTTTTCTTTTGTTTCCCTTTCCTGAGAAGATATATTAGAAAAAATGTTGAGAAATGTCAGAGATTATTCTGCCTATGTTTTTTTCTAGGATTTTCATGATTTCAATCTTACATTTAAGTCTTTAATACATTTTGAGTTTATTCTTTTATATAAATTGATCTAGTTTCATTTTTTTTGCAAGTATCTGTTCCATTTTACCAGCACCGTTTATTGAATAGACTGTCTTTATCCCATTGTATGTTCTTGCCCCCTTTGTCAAATATTAATTGGCC
>NW_006298266.1:33774-34564 GCF_000327345.1 Myotis davidii | reverse complement strand
CGGAGCGGGGGGAGCTGGTTCTTTCTCAATATTGCTGATGTTATTTGGGCTTTTTGTGTGGTCCCATATACATTTTTTGATTATTTGTTCTAGTTCTGTGAAAAACAGCTTGGCATTTTGATAAGAATTGCATTGAATCTATAGGTTGCTGTGGGTAGTGTGGACATTTTAATGATGTTAATTCTACCTACCAATGAACACAGTATATGCGTCCACTTATTTGTATTTTCTTCAGTGCCTTGTAATTTTCTGAGTATAGGTCTTTTACATCCTTGCTTAAATTTATTCTGAGGTAGTAGTTTTTAATGCAATTATAAATGAAATTTTTTAAGTTTCCCTTTCTTATAGTTCATTAATGGTATATAAAATGCAACTGATTTCTGAGTATTAATTTTATATCCTGCTGCTTTCCAGAATTCATTTACCAACTCTAATCATTTTTTAATGGAGTCTTTAGGGTTATTTATATACAGTATTATGTTATCTGCAAGTAAAGAGAGTTTTATTTCTTCTTTTCCAATTTGGATACCTTTTATTTCTGTTTTGTTTTTCTGTTTGTTTGTGTTTTGTCTGCTGTAGCTAGGACTTCCAGTACTATCCTATCTAATAAAAGACAAAAATGGTAATTGGCGTATGACCAATACCCTTTTCATTGGCTAATCAGGGCTATATGCAAATTAACCGCCAACTAAGATTGGCAGATAACTGCCAACTAAGATTGACAGTTAACTGCCAACAAGATGGCGGTTAATTTGCATATGTAGGCACAATGCAGGGAGGCGAAAGGGAA
>NW_006298266.1:30524-33463 GCF_000327345.1 Myotis davidii | reverse complement strand
TGGGCCAGAGGCATCAGGCCTGGGCAAGGGGCAGAGCCAGCAATCAGAGGGGTCTGGGGGTCCCCTGCCCAGGCCTGATGCCTGGGCCAGAGGCATCAGGCCTGGGCTGGGGGCAGAACCAGTGATGGGGGGAGATGAGGGTCCTCTGCCCGGCATCAGGCCTGGGCTGAGAGGCGTCAGGCCTGGGCAAGGGGCCGATCCTGCGATTGGAGGGTGATGGGGGTCAACACCTGAGGGCTCCCAGTATGTGAGAGGGGGCAGGCTGGGCTGAGGGACACTTCCCCCCCCCACACACACACAAAGTGCACGAATTTCGTGCACCGGGCCCCTAGTGTTAAATAAGAGTGGTGATAGTGAACATCCTGTCTTGTTCCTTATCTTAAGAAAAATGTTTTTAGTTTTCCCCACTGAGTATAATATTAGCAGTGGGTTTGTCATATATGCCATCGTCATTCTTGGTATCCCCTATGAGTGATAGCATCTCATCATCGCAGATCATAGAGATAAAGAGCTTCAAGACTATCATAAAACAAAATGCTTGTAGCACAAGATCAACAACTGTTTTAAACAGCTAAGGGAACAATCAAGGCCAGCTCCATAATCACCAAATCTGGGCAGATTGTGGGTTAAGTACTTAAGGAATTAATGGGAGAAAATTACATTGTTAAATATATATATTCACCTTGAAAAAGTACCCTGAAGCCAGGAACAAGAATTGATTTGAAATGATTACAAAGATATTTGTTAAGATCCACTGGTTTATAGCATGTCTCATAAAGACACAAGGAATATTTCTTTTTTGTAAGACTGGGGATTATCAGAACAGATCAGAGAATTAAGAGAGGTAATAGAACTATCGCTGACAAACCTAGAATTATTCCAGTGTAGGAATAATACTTCTAAAAGGCTGTTATTATGTGGACCACCAGTTATAGGAAAAACACTAATAAAAAGAGCTATTGTTATCCAACTAGACTGCAATTTCTTTCTTTTTTAAAATATATTTTTATTTATTTCAGAGAGGGAGGGGAAGAGAGAGAGAGAAACATCAATGGTGAGAATCATTGATCGGCTGCCTCCTGCACATCCACATTGGGGATCAAGCCCACAACCTAGGCATGTGCTCTGACCAGGAATTGAACCATGACCTCTTGGTTCATAGGTCAATGCTCAACCACTGAACCATGTCGGCCAGGCTGGACTGCAATTTCTTAAACATTGTTTCTAGTTCTATTGCAGACTATTACAAGGGGGAAAGTGCTTATTTGATTAGAGAAATATTTAATTATAAAGGGATCATCAGCCATGCATAATTTTTTATGGATAAATCAATGCCATTGATGATGTTGGTTTTCTGATAGTACAGCAGCTGATAGATTCAGAGGATTTTAATGGAGTTACAAAATGAAATAGATGATATAATACTGTGCATAAAGTTAAAATTACAGCTACAAACAAGTACAGTGGATTCTATTTTGCTATCTCCAGGTAAATAGGAAAAAAATTATTTATATGCAAGATTAGATATATTGACAATCCATGGAGCTACCATTACAAAGCATAATATAATAACTTATTAGTAGCAAATATGATGTTTCCAGATAGCTTTAATGGAGCAGACCTGAGAAATGTTTGCCCTGCAGAAGGTATATTTACAATGCATGATAATTATGAGTTTGTTGTGTAGAAAGGCATCAGGAAAGCGATAAGAAGTGACCGATTTTAAGGAGTCAGTGTCTAAATTGGAGTACAGATTTTTGATGGCTACATGACAGACACTGACTTAATGTAAAAATTAGTTAAGTAAAATGTACACAATGGCGATAACCTCATTAAAAGTGCATGAATAAAAAGATAATGATTTAAAACAAAAAAATAAAAATGTATTATGTGGTTTATAATATAAGTGGAAATAGAAGATCTAGCACAAATAGCAGAAAAGATAGGAGAATTGAACTATACTGCCGAAGAGGTCTTAAAATGCTTGTGAAGAGATATGTACTGCAAACAAGCAAACCACTCGTAATCATTTGGAGTTTCCATTTATGATGAAAATTTATTTACCATCCTTGCCCTAAACCCGTGGTCTGCAAACTGTGGCTCGCGAGCCACATGCGGCTCTTTGGCCCCTTCAGTGTGGCTCTTCCACAAAATACCATGTGTGGGCGTGCACGTTCAGTGCGATTGAAACTTTGTGGCCCATGTGCAGAAGTCGGTATTTTGTGGAAGAGCCACACTCAAGGGGCCAAAAAGCTGCATGTGGCTCGCGAGCCACATTTTGCCGAGCTGCAGTTTGCCAACCACTGCCCTAAACCAATTCAAAACTTCTGAGTCACTGTCAGAGGCTTTATCATTCAAGCCCACTCAAGAAAACAGAAACCAAGCCAGAAAAGATTGTCACATTAACTATATCAGTACCTTCCAAACAAAGACAGAGTATCTTGGAGAGATTTTACAACTGAAAGAGATGAACTTTTTTTTTTAGTCCTCAATTGAAACTAAAAATATTTCTTACCAATTACTATAATAAAACTCAAGGAATTAAAAGTGTACCCACTATTATAGGAGTGGTAATTGGTTAGTTATCTAAGTTAGTGGCACGAATGTATTGGAATACTGGAGTGAGTGTATAGTCATGGGCCTCAATATGTATGTCATACAAATGAATGCAGAACACTCCACAATCCATTTAAATGCAGCTTAACTGGTGAGGATGCAGAGAAAAAGGAACCCTTGTGCACTGCTGGTGGGAGTGTAGACTGGTGCAGCCACTGTGGAGAACAGTATGGAGTTTCCTCAAAAAACTAAAAATGGAACTTCCATTTGACCCAGTGATCCCACTTCTAGGACTATATCACAAGAAACTAGAAACACCAATCAGAAAGGATATATGCACCCCTATGTTCATAGCAGCACAATTTACTATAGCTAAGATTTGT
>NW_006298266.1:18611-30511 GCF_000327345.1 Myotis davidii | reverse complement strand
GGGAGTTCCATTTTTAGTTTTTTGAGGAAACTCCATACTGTTCTCCACAGTGGCAGAGACAGAGGCATTGATCAGACCATCAAGACTCAGAGGGAAGGTAAGGGAGGACGGGGGTAGGGGGGAGAGATCAACCAAAGGGCTTGTATGCATGCATATAAGCCTAACCCATGGACACAGACACCAGGGGGGTAAGGGCATGAATAGGGGAGTGGGGGGCAATGGGGGAATAAGGACACATATGTAATGCCTTAATCAATAAAGAAAAATTTTTTTTAAAAAGATGAACAAGTAGTTCTTAGATATCTACATGGATCATTCCATCTCCAATAACATCTTCAATTACAAAAATAATGAAAAATAGAGGTCAACAAAGAAAATGATTCCTATTATCACCATAAAGTATTGTCAGGTGCTTGCAAGTACACTTAGTTGTTCACAGCATTCAACCTACAAGGACAATTATAAAAATAAAAATAAATAAATAAAAGTAAAATAAACATATTAAGCTTTTATTAAATTAGTATAATTCCTATGATGGCTAGTACATCTTAGTCACAACTGAGACTCCTCTTTCTTTAAGTTTTTATAATCAATATATGGAAGGCATGCAATAATAAGTTCTTCTTCTGTACATCCTCTAAGACAACACTTTTCTGAATATCCTCTGCGTACCCTTTGGGGATGATTCCCCCAAAACAATTTCCTTAAGGTTTTAATTTTGTTTGTATTTTGCTTCTGAAATTCTACAATCTCATGAACATATGAACTGATATCTTGTGATGAGGCAAGTTCTCTTGTCTTATTAGGTAGCAAGTTGGCCTTGTTATACTGATACCCAGGAGGTGACTGTATCTCCAAACTGTTTGTTGCTTCTTCCTGAGAGGCAGTAGAAGAGACTGTTGAGAGATGAGAAAAATTCTACTTTACTAAAATCATCCTCTAGCTGTAAATTTAATCATAATACTGGAATACTAACATCAGTAAATTATTTAGAAAAAAACCAAGTAATCACATTTTAAACAATAAACTGTTTATTCAGAAGTAATATATATTTTTAAATAAAATACTTGTAGTCAGTGTTTTCCTATAAAAGGGCTTAGAAATCTGTGTACATTTTATGCAAAAAACATTTTTTGAGATATTCACATGCCATAAAATTCAGCATTTTAATCCCTTCCCCAACAATTTTTTTGTTAAAAACGTTTCTTTTTCAGACTAATATTTTTAGTTTGGTTCTATATAGTATTTTTGATGCTGGTTATGAAAACAGTTTGTAATTATTTTTTCTTCCCATTTTTGTGGTTAAGAATAGTATTTCCTCAGAAAGTTTCTAGATGAAATTATTTAGAATGGTACGTATGTAGCTGGTTTTTGAAGGTAAAGTTTTAGACGAGTATACTCGTCGACGACTGAAAAAAGAACATTTTGTGAAAACGTGTATACACGTTTCTGCCGGGGAAGGGGTTAAAGCATACATTCAGTGATTTTTTAGTGTATTCACGAGATTGTACAACCATCACCACTATGTAATTGCAGAACATTTCTATCACCCCAAAAGAAATCCCATCAGTGGTCTCTCCCATTTCCCACATCCTTCAGTCCCTGGAAACTAATCTGTTTCTATGGATTTTCCTGTTATGAAAATGAAATCATACCACATACGGCCTTTTGTGTCAGGTTTCTTTCACTTAGCATAATGTTTTCAAAGTTCATCCTTGTATGTATATGTACATACTGTATAATTTACTTATGTTTATCATCTATCTTCACTATTCTGCTAGCTTCATGAGGACAGGAGCCTTTCTTTCTTCCTGAGTGAAACTATTCACTAACCTTTATATACCTACTAGTTGGCCAGTGCATGGATTCATGCTAGTAAATATCAACATGAAGCAGATTATTATTATAGATCACAAGGGAGAACAAAGGATAAAATATTTAACTGCAGCAGTGTTTGACTATATTCTTCGCAGTGAAAAAACCTGAAGTCATTTTCAAGTTCCAGCATTTCTTACTTCTTTTCAGTTGGGTCAAGTTTCTAAACTTTCTAAATCTCCGTTTTTTTTCCAGCTAATGAAAAGAAAATAGGGTCTCACCGAGTCTTCTATCTACCTACTCTAGGACTTCTATGAGGATCAAATGATATGAGGCATAGGAAAATGTTTCACAGACATTTGGTTAAAGTGTAAATGTTTCCACTTGACTATAAAGCAAGTCGTGTTCCTGGGCTGAAGAAACTCCAAGGAGGCTAGTGACTGGGGAGAGGAAGCCGGACATTGCTACGTGATGTCATTACCCACCACCCACAGCTACTGTTTCTGGGCTGGCCATCGGGTCTTGGCAGCATTGGCTGTGATTTGGTAGGCTGTCACTCTGGGGCGGTGGCGGGGTCTGTGTCCCACTTGGGGGAAGCTGAGTGTTGCTTTGTCAGCCAGGTCTGCACTGCCATTTCTCTGCAAATGGCAAGTGTGCATTTCAGCAGCTCCTGCATTGAGCGTCTGCCCCCTGGTGGTCAGTGCAAGTCATAGTGACCCGTTGGACAGAGGGAAGGACACTTAGCATATTAGCTTTTTATTTATATAGAATATAGATTTTCAAGAAAAATACCTAGCCTATAAGAGGCACTCAAATGTTGTTGAATTAATATAGCGAGGGGGCTGGCATGCCCAGTTTTGATAATGATATCTAACAAGCAAACAAAAATGAAGAATACATGAATATCAAGGTAGGGGAATATGGTCAATACTAGAAGCCTGGTGCATGAAATTCATGCACTGATAGGATCCCTAAGCCTGGCTGGCAATCAGGGCTGATCCTGGCCTTCCTTTGTTCTGTGCTGCCCCCTCGTGGTCAGCGCACATCATAGCAAGTGATCGAACTCTTGGTCTCCCAGTTGAACTCCCAAGGGGACACTTTGCACATTAGCCTTTTATATATATAGATAACTGGAACAGGTGTTATGGATTATGAAAAGCTGGTGATGAAACATCAATGGTTTCTCCTACACTAAGAACTGAGAGGCACAATATACTCAGCCAGAATTTAGAAATATAATGAAGTCACATTTTGGGGTAGGTCTTGGCGACATGGCCTATGCATGCAGAATCCATAACAAAAAGTACATAATACCAGATTTAAGTTATGTATGAGTAGCTTTGAAATAATTTTTTTTTTAAATATCAGTGTACCAAACTATCTTTTCCAGTGTTGGAGGTAAATAGATCATCAGAAAATTAAAATGCTAGATGATTTCACTTATATATGGAATTTAAAAAGCAAAATAAGCAAGCAGAACAGAAACACTCATAAAGAACATTTAGACAGTTGCTAGATGGGAGAGGGGTTGGGAAGATGAATGAAAAAGGGGAAGAGATTTGTTTTATTTGTAAAATATATAGTTTTATTGATATCAGAGAGGAAGGGAGGTGTAGAGATAGAAACATCAATGATGAGAGAATCATTGACTGACTGCCTCCTGCACGCCCCTCACTGAGGATTGAGCCTGCAACCTGGGTATCTGCCCTGACTGGGAACTGAACCATGACCTCTGGATTCATATGTTGATGCTCACCACTGGGGAAATGCTGCCCGGTGACTTTTTTTTTTTAATTAAGAAAATTGTCTCCATAGCATGCTTTGTCAAGAAAAGGGATTCCAAGCTCTTTTAAAATAAAAGACTCGAGCTTGGATATCTGAAAGTAAAATTTTTACTGTAATATAGGTAGTGAAAGCACAATATTAGATGTGAGAGAAATGTTCACCCAACATGACGTAGAAAGTGAAGGTCCTCCTTACATGGGTCTGTACTAGGCCCATGTTACTCAAAAAGCATCATCCAACCAACAGCATCAACATCATCTCAAAGCTTGTAACATTGTAGATTCTCTAGTCCCACGCCAGATCTACTGAATCAGAGTCTGTATAGTAGCAGCATCCACCAGGTGATTCATATGCACTTTAAAGTGTAAAAATCACTAAATTAATGTACAAGTTGAAGATTTCAGGGAAACACTTCTTCCTTTATAAGAGCGGGATAAAGTGAGTTTATATGTAGGTAGGTTTGATGGTGGAAAATGGTCAAGACTCAGTCTGATAGTTTCCATGGTGTCTGTCTTTAAAAGCTTCATTCCCATGGCAGCACTAATATTGTAAGTTTCACTCATTCATTACTTCATTAAAAAAATAAGTTAATGAGTGCCTACAATGAGACAGGCACTTTTTTACTTTGTTTCAGTCATCTACATTAAGGTCTCTCTTTTTCTTTCTTTTTTTTTTTTTGACATGATAGTCCTTAATTTCAGAAATCTTGACTTTTGCAAAATTTGCACAAATACATGTAATTAATTACCTTAAAAAGACAATAATTTTGATCAGACTATGCTATGGACCGCCTATAAATAAAATTCATCTTCTTTTTGAAAAAACGGTAAACCATATGGGGCTAAAATGTGTTAGTCACAAAAATGTAAAAAAAAAAAAATATATAGTTGGAAGATAACAATAGCTCTGGAACAAGAATATTCTTCCTAAAAACTGCCTAACAACATTCAGGATGACTTCAACACATATAGTCAGCACAGACAACGCGCCAGGCCCTCTGCTAGGCACGTGAAGTGAAAACACGCCTGAGACAGCCGCTACCCCACGGACCGGACTCACCAGAGTGTGAGGCTCATGCGGCCGCACAGACACGGTGCTTCGAAGGACCCTGAATTTTGTTTAATGCTCAACTGTCTTGAAATTCTCAATAGCTTGATCTTTGAACTTTAAAGTGACGTCTGGTGGGACACTGGGCCCTGTGTGAGCAGAGGAGATAGGCACAAGAAAAGGGGATGGGGCGGGGGGAAGCTTTATATTTTTGCAACCTCCGTGGTCCTTTCCTGCCTCTTGCACTTGGGCCGGGCCAATCATGAAGCCGGTCCGCAGGCGAGTCGGGTAGAGCCGAGTGTTATCCTGTGCTAGACGGAGAGTGGAGGAGCCACGGGAAGGTCAGTGGCGGCCCACGGGGGTAATGATACCTGGGTTAGCCTTTGCAGGACAAATGGAGTTTGCCGGGTGACAAGGGTACTCCGGAAAGGGAAAGCTAGTGGCGAGCAGCATTCGTACACACATGTGTGGATTTACATATGTACACTTATTTCCCCTCAGTTAAAAAAAAAAAGCAGCTTCTTAGGAGTTTTGTATAGCCACAATACCCTGGCTTATAATTTTCGTTTTTAAATCTACCTGTGTACTAGGCACACATTCCATTTCTTGGGGGAAGGTCGCCATCTGGCCGAGCAGATTCAGGGATAAGATATATACAGAGAGTCCAATACGCCTTCGGTTTAGAGACGTTTACCTGCGTCTGTACCTCTCCCCCGGGCCCGGAAAGCGTTTGGGGAGCTTTTCGCTCGGCCAGGGAGGAAGCTTTCCACCTTCTCCATGGCCTGGAGAGCCAGCTGCTTTCTGAAGGGGGTGTTCTCCATGAAGTGGCTCCAGTCGGCATCTCCACAGAGTTTCACGATGCCTCTCAGGAGGTGCCTGCCGCACAGCTTTCGGGCTCTGCTAGCGTAGCTTTGCTCTTGGGAGAACAGAAGCAGCAGGACCCCGAGCCACAGGGGGCACAGGCGGAGGAGCGCAGACATCCCTCACACCGCCCCCTCGCCCCGCGATAGGTCAGCCACGCGCGTGCGCTAACCGCCTCATGGCCCTGCGCTGGAGCTGGGCACGTGCACACGCATGCGCGCACACCCGGAGGTCTACTGAGCACGTGCACACGCATGCGCGCACACCTGGAGGTCTACTGAGCACGTGTGGACCCCCGGGACGTCGTGAGAACACCGGCAGGAGGTGGCACGAGATGGTGCCTGGGCCTGGGCTTCCTGCGCTCCCCCTGGCTCTGAGGCGGTGGTAAGTAACATGGTTTCTTTCCTTTTTCTTGCCTCCCTCACTAGGGAGACGAATCAAATGAAACATGGGCCCCAGTTAATGGGAAAAAAGCCACAAACGACGTGTTCCTTCCAGGGTAGCCTTTTTTTGCGTGGTTGTTAGCGGGGCATCACTTCCTCAGAGAAGGCGCTCCTTTCCTTCACGGTGTTTACCTCAGGAGGTTGGTTCACGTTGACGTGCTTGCGCAGTAACTTCTTCCTCTGACCCCCCAGCTCAGGAAGGCAGGGCCTGTGTCTGCTGTCCTTGTCCCTTGTGCCTCGGGGCCTGACGCGTTGTTGGCAGTGAAATATGTTGAAACGTAACCTGTGCGAGCGTATGTGTAATGTGTATTTTAAAGTCAGACTCAAAGCTGCTTCAGAAAATGTCTACCAGCTCCACAGGGAGAAATGGGTCTCGGGGACTGGCTATTGCCATATGGTAATTAGTCCGTGGCAGGGACTCGTAGAGAATTTGCCTTCTAAGAATGACAGAATTTTGTTAAATTAGGTGGGAAAGGGCAGGAAAGAGCAGTGTAGTTTCTTTCGATAGGTCGCTTTGTCACTATTTTTTAAAAATTAGTGTTGGCTATGAAGCCGGTACGACGACCCGCCACGAGGGGGCAGTCAGGGGCCGTCTCAGGAGTAACCGGTTTAAGGTTGACACAGCCTTGCAGTGGTTCTCAACCTTGGCTGCACATTAGAATCACCTGGGAATCTTTTTAAAATCCTGATTTCTGGGCCTCATCCTCTGGAAATTCTGTTTCTTTGTTATGGGGTGGGGCCACAACATTAGTAACAAAGAAACAGAATTTCTGGAGGATGAGGCCCAGAAATCAGGATTTTAAAAAGATTCCCAGGTGATTCTAATGTGCAGCCAAGGTTGAGAACCACTGCCTTAGAGAGGTGACAGCGGTTGTCAATGATATTCTCCATTTCCCTTCACATTTTAATTTTTCTCTCCCCCTTTCTTTCTGCCTCCTGACTCTGTCTTTTTCTCCATTTTCCCTTCCTCCAGCTTTGCCCTGCTTTCCCAGTGGCATCCATGAATACTGTTAAATTAACTGGCAGTCGGATATTTCTAAAGATTGATGTGATCTGATTAGCTTGATTTCATTGCCTTCCTTAAAAAACAACTAATGTCCAAACTACAGTGGGCCATGAGTCCTAGTCAGAACTTTATCAGCGAAACCCTGTGAAAAAGGAAAATATTTGTTAAAACTGAGAGGAAGATTCAAAACACACACACACACACACAGTCACAGTAAGCAATATGTGTCAGAAACTGGCAAATTTGATTTATATTCTCATTCTCTTTGCACTTGCTATGTACCCTTGCCCTGCTTTGTATTTCTTCTTATCATTCATTACAAAATAACATGCTATATATTTTACTTCTCTATATGTTTACTATTAGTCTCTTCCTACCAGAATGTGAGCTCCATGTAGGCAGTGATTTTATTAATTTTGTCTACCTTGATATCATTTTCTTGAACAGTGCCTGGCACATAGTTGGTTCTCAGTGATAATTTAACATTAATAATTATAACTAATAATATCAATAACAAATAATAAGTGACATGTTAATATCAACAATCGTATCACATTTGGTGAATGAATGAAAGAATAACTGAATAAGCTTCCTAAGAATTGACTACTTGTTCCTTTATATCCTATTTTATGTTTATGTCATACTATAGTTCCTTGTTGCACTATGGTGAATTTTGAAAAAGAATCATGTACTAGTAATTATCTCTTCTCTATTAGTTGTAAGCTCATTGAGGGGTGGAACTTTTTTTTTAATGTATAAGGATGCCTGCTTTATTTCCTACTAAGTGACTGCATTTCAGGCTGGTGACATCAAGTAACAGTCTAATTACCAGCTAATTTTGTACCTCTGAACTACACATCAGCAATCCAGTTCAGACAGGAGCAATAATGTTACAGCTAATTGGGGGCTGGGTTTTCCAAATAAATGGTCTTGGTTGGCAGAGTCCTGTAGAGTGGAACCAAGGGTAAGGCCTGGTGTTGCTTTAAAGACCCCGACACCTGGTTGAGAGAGGCTAAACCTGTGCAGGTTCCTAGGCCAAGCCCTCCATCCCAAATGCTAAGAACACAGATGTTATTCTCCTTTTTGTGGTTAGTTAAGCCCAAATAAGGAGCCAAGTTAGCAGGGCCTAGGAAAGTGGACCCAAGACATACTCTTCATTGACATGTCTTCTGCCCTCATTCCCACCCATGGGCACAGCTTTTTCTCCAGGTTCTTAGGAAAAAACTAGGCTTCTGGTAAGTAGTCTCTTTTTAGTTCTGCTTTGAAAAGAAAAGGGACTGACAGGGGTAACCAAAGTTGGGCACAGGCACCTCAACAGAGTTCATGTAGTCCCAGCCCAGAGGAATGCACTGGGGAGGCGGTGCTCCTCTAAGAACCAGGGCCAGGTGCATCTTCTTAGAAAGATGTTGGAGGGGAAGAAGTTATTAACAAAATTCCAAGCTAGGAGGGGCTGTATGTATGAGAAGGCAGAAACTTAAAGAAGGTCAAGATCAAGGAAGAAAGAGAAATAAGAAAGGAATGAGAAGCTCTTAGTCCATGGTAAGAGCTCAATCAAAGTAAGCAGTTACTATATGAATCACCAGAGAAGAACACAAACTTCCTTTGAAATCTGAGATCCCTGCCCAAGTACCAATTGACAAGCTAGTGTTTTTCCCTCAGACCAAAACAGACTAAGTTACCTAGAAAAAGATTTCTCACTAGAAGCTCTAAGCTGAGGCCTAACGAGGCGGCCCTATCCCTGTTCTACCTTTGTCACTGAACTGTGTGAGCCAGAGCACGGATGCACTGTCCCTTCTTGCTCACTGGGCAGGACACCTTGGCAAATACTTCACCAAGAGCTGGTGACCGAGAGAGTGAGTGATGCAGCACCAGCTCTGGCCAGGTGTGGGCGTCCGTGAATCGCAAGCAGCATCTCCAAACATGGTGGGTTCCTATGTTGCTGAGAGGATGTGCACCCTAGGGTACTAGCTGAGAAGCTAATGCAGAAAACGGTACCATAGAAAGCTGGACACTTGGGTTATGTGATTCAGGACACGCTGGAGAAGTCCGTAGAGAGAAAGAGAGGAAGACTGAGTTTTAAGTAATGTCTCATGAGGTCGGAGGCCCACTAGATGGACTCTTGTTTGAGCTTTTCTTCTAGGAGTCATTCAAGAGACCTCTGCAATGGTTGGGCTGATCTCCTCCACATCCATCATGTACTTGACACGGACTGCCATGTCCAGTAGCCTCTGGCAGGTTGGTGTAATCTCTCAGGGAGTCAATCATATCCTCCTCCTCCTCCATGAAGAACAGAAGTGGTGCCTCCCCTTTGGCTTTGTACTTGGCAGTGATCTTCTCAGCTATTGGCTGGATCACCTGCTTGGCCACCTGGGACTTCCCATCATCCTCAGAATCTACAAAAAGGATGAGGCCAGGGCTCCAGGGCATTGGAGTCAGACAGCTCCGAGCACAGGCATGATGTTCCACGGGAACTCCCTGCAGTTCTTGCCCTCAGTCAGCACCTCCACTGGACCCTGCAGGTCCAGCATGATGAGGGTGGGAATGCCTTGGATTCTATACAGCCAGTTGAGGTACAACACTGGGCCTCCTCAGTGTAGGGGACAGCAAGCCAGGGCATCTCACTGAAGTACTATTTGAATATAAGTCCTCTGACCTGTCTGCACTAACAAGGATGACTTCAGATTTCTGACCCGCCTCCTTGATCTTCCGGTCAGATTCTACCAGGACCGGGGTGAGGCTTTGGCAATGGGGACACCAGTGTACGGAGAAATAGACTTCCACGTGAGATCCCTCCAGGCTGCTATTCTCCATTATTTCTAAGCAGGAGCCCTGCAATGACTTCCCTGAAAAAACGGTTTCGGTCCCCAAGGGAATTCCAAATTTTCTGGTTCGCCATGAATCACCAGCAGCCCATTCCTGCACATGATCTTTCCAGTGGTGGCATCCAAGAATATTAGTGATGAATGTTGGAAATTTGATATTTGTTCCAAAGTTTAAACTTCCTGTAGGGCATTGTCAACCAAGACATGTCACGCAGGAAGTCCTGCTATTGCTGCTGGTCCTGGTCCAAGGATACAAAGACATTTCCAGGCAGCACTGGGGTTCTGGCTCCATAACTACCAGCCAATCCCTCCTCCCCTCAGGCTCACAGCCTCTGGCCCAAGCCTCTGTATTCCCTTGTCCTGGCTCAGGCGGCCATAGAAAGTGGCTAGGCTGGCATTAAGCTGCGAGCAGGGGGGCGCTCAGGCTGTAGCCGAAATAGAGCAGCGAGTGTAATCCATCTCCTTGTTGCTTCCTGTCATCAATTTCTCGGGGAGTATCTCCCTCCTCTAGAAAGTCCTACATCCTCGCCCACTGCAGTGGGCAATCAGACTGCAGTGGCATGGCTCCCTGGGTCTGCACAGTGGGCGAGGCCACAGTGGTGTCAGAGGCAAGAGGCAAGAGCCAGGGGTGGAACTATTTTTGCTTAATATTTATTATCCAAGCCTAAGACAGTACCTGCTAAACATTTAATGAATGAATGAACACATTATACCTACAAATACTACTTACAATATTAGCAAGATTCAATGAATTTAGTGAATTGAACAAATTATTAGTGAAATGATTTTATTTGAATGAATAAATTACTGTTATTACTGAATGAATTCCTGCCTGACTTAATTGTTTCCCATCCTAGCTATCTTATTCCAGAACATTGTCATAAAATGGGAGCTGCCCAGTAAAACACATTTGAGTATTTATAAATAAGAATTTCATTTATGAAAGATAAAACATGGGGTTGTTAGGAATTATACTGGAATATTTGTTTCTCAACTTATTTTAGCATTTTGTGTTGATATTTTTTTAAAATAATTAAATCTTTATTGTTCAGATTATTACAGTTGTTTCTCTTTTTTCCTCCCATAGCTCCTCTCCACATGCACCTCCGTACCTCTGTACTTCCGCACCTCCTCTGAGTCTCAGTATGCTTTTCTCTTTCCTTCTAGTTGTAGAATTTCCACTCAGCCAGCCTTCCTGTGGTTTTGGATGATGTCCGTTCCATCTTTTAGTTGTATTCTTGAAGTGGTTGTGCGAGGCAGCAATCTCTGGTGTTTACCTATGCCGCCATCTTGGTGTTTTTTTTTTTCTGTGTTGATATTTTGATGTGGAAACTAGGATTCCCATGGCTTAATCCTTAACATTTTTAGTTTAGGATGTTAATTGTGGGTAGGATGAATTATAATAACTAAAATAATTGCTTGGTTATAATACAAGTAATGTCTCCTTTACTTACTTTTTTGCTTTCTGTCCAATTATTTATTTGTCTTCCCTACTGTAGTGGGGTTTTATTACACTTTATTCTTGGTGTTTACAGTAAGTATGTATTATTGAATACATATCAGTAATATGTAGTCAAAGATAGGTTTTTACATTTTCTTTAAAAATTTTTCAAAATTAAAGTTTATATTCAGTATTATTTATATTATTTTCAGGTGTATAGTATAGTTGTTAGACAATTATGTACTTTACAAAGTGATTTCTCCTGATATTTCCAGTACCCACCTGGCAACATACTTATTACAATATTATTGACTATATTTCCTATGTTGTAGTTACATTCCCATGACTATTTTGTAACTACCAGTTTGTATTTCTTAGTCCCTTCACCTTTTTCACCTAGCATCCCAACCCCCCACACATCTGGCAACTATCAGTCTGATCTTTGTATCTTTGAGTGTTTCTATTCTGTTTGTTCATTTATTTCACTCTTTTATTTTCCACATATAAATGAAATCATATGGTATTTATCTTTCTCTGTCTGATTTATTTCACTTAGCATACCCTCTAAGTCCATCTGTGCTGTTGCAAATGGCAAGGTTTCATTCTTTTTTATGGCCAAGTAATATTCCAGGGTTTCTCTGTACTGCTGCTTTTTTATCCACTCATCTATTTTATTAATT
>NW_006298266.1:16613-18567 GCF_000327345.1 Myotis davidii | reverse complement strand
AAACATCAGTGATGAGAGAGAATCATTGATCGTTTCCTTCTGCATGCCCCCCACTGGGGATTGAGCCTGCAACCTGGGCATATGCCCTAACTGGGAATCGAACTATGATCTCCTGGTTCATAGGTTGATGCTCAACCACTGATCACACCAGCTTGGCAATCCACTCATTTATTGATGGGCACTTGGATTACTTCCGTATCTTGGCTATTGTAAATAACACTGCAGTGAACATAAGGGGTGCATATATTCTTTTGAATTATACATCAATGAGAGAGAAACATTGACTCAGCTGCCTCCTGCATACACCCCACTGGGGATGTGCCTGCAACCAAGGTACATGCCCTTGACTGGAATCAAACCCGGGACCCATGAGTCCACAGGCCAATGCTGTATCCACTGAGCCAAACCAATCAGGGCGGCAGTTTCATTTTTAATTTTGAGGAACCTCCATACTGTTTTCCATAGTGGCTACACTGATCTGCATTTCCACCAATAGTGCACTAGGGTTCCCTTTTCTTCAACATTCTCTACAACACGTTTTTGTTGATTTATTGATGATAGCCATTCTGACAGGTGTGAGTTGATATCTCATTGTGGTTTTAATTTTCAATTCTCTGATGACTAGTGATGTTCAGCATCTTTTCATATATCTATTAGCCATTTGTATATTCTCTTGGAGAAGTGTCTATCTGTTCTCACCCATTTTTTTTTAATTGAATTGTTTGATTTTTTGGTGTTGAGTTGTATGAATTCTTTATAAATTTTGGATATTAATACCTTATTGGATCTATCATTGGTGAATATGTTCTTCCATTCATAGGTTGTGTTTTTGTTTTGTTGATGGTTTCCTTTGCTGTGCAGAATCATTTTAGTTCGATGTAGTCCCATTTGTTTATTTTATTTTTGTTTCCTTTGTCTAAGGAGATAAATAAATATTGCTAAAAGAAATATTTCTTTTACTGCCTATGTTTTCTTTTAGAAGTTTTATGGTTTTGAGTGTTATATTTAAGTCTTTAATCCATTTTGAGATTATTCTTTTTTTAAAATTAAATCTTTATTGTTCAGATTATTACATTTGTTCCTCTTTTTTTCCCCCCATAACTCCCCTCCTCCCAGTTCCCGCCCCACCCTCCGCCCTCACTCCCCACCCACTGTCCTCATCCATAGATGCACGATATTTGTTCAGTCTCTTCCTGCATCTCCCACACCCCTTTCCCCCCCAAGAATAGTCAGTCCATTCCCTTTCTATGTCCCTGATTCTATTATGATCACCAGATTATTTATTCACTTGATTCTTAGATTCACTTGTTGATAGATGCATGTTTGTTGTTCATAATTTGTATCTTTACCTTTTTCTTCTTCTTCCTCTTCTTAAAAAATACCCTTCAGCATTTCATATAATACTGGTTTGGTGTTGATAAACTCCTTTAGCTTTTTCTTATCTGTGAAGCTCTTTATCTGACCATCAATTCTAAATTATCGCTTTTCTGGGTAGAGGAATTTTGGTTGTAACATCTTGCTATTCATCACTTTGAATATTTCTTGCCACTCCCTCTGGCCTGAAAAGTTTCTGTTGAGAAGTCAGCTGACAGTCTCATGGGAGCTCCCTTGTAGGTAACTAACTGCTTTTTTCTTGCTGCTTTTAAGATTCTCTCTTTCTCTTTAACCCTTGCCATTTTAATTATGATGTGGCTTGGTGTGGGCCTCTTTGGGTTCCTTTTGTCTGGGATTCTCTGCACTTCCTGGACTTGTAAGTCTATTTGTTTCACCAGGTAGGTGAAAAAAGTTTTCTGTCACTATTTTTTCAAATATGTTTTCAATATCTTGCTCTCTCTCTTCTTCTGGCACCCCCAAAATGTTGGTACTTTTGAAGTTGTCTCAGAGGCTCCTTACACTATCTTCATATTTTTGGATCCTTTTTTCTTTTTCTTTTTACAGTTGGGTGTTTTTTGCT
>NW_006298266.1:11279-16291 GCF_000327345.1 Myotis davidii | reverse complement strand
CGTTTGAGCCTGGGTCCCTAGAGACTCACCCAGCTCTAGAGTTCAGAGTCTGAAATTCCCTCCCGATTGAAAACAACAACCGTGCCCTCCGCCGCCAGCCTGCTCCGTGCGCACTCAGTACCTGAGTATTTCACTTCAACACTGCGCCTCCTCTGAGTCTGGGTATGATATTCTCTTTCCTCCTAGTTGTAGAATTTCCACTCAGCCAGCCTTCCTGTGGTTCTGGATGATGTCCGTTCCGTCTTTTAGGCGTAATTTGAATTGGTTGTTTGAGGCAGCAATCTCTGGCGTTAACCTATGCCACCATCTTTGGTACTCACTCTATCTCTTTTTAATTTAAATTCTTTATTCAAGATTATTCTTGTGTGTGGTGTAAGAAGGTGCTCTATTTTTACTTTTTGCAACTGTCCAGTTTTGCAAGCACTGTGTACTGAATATATGGTCTTTATATATTCTTGCTGCCTTTATAATATATTAATTAACCATATAGGTGTGGGTTTATTTATGGCTCTCTATACTGTTCAACTGATCGACGTGTCTGTTTTTTTTTTTGCCAGTACCATACTGTTTTGATTACTATAGCTGTATAGTATTGTTTGATATCAAAAATATGTTTTGAAAGAATGATTATAATGACATATTATTTGTTGAGTGATTACCACATCAGGCTTGTACATGTTGTACACCATTTAATCTTTGTAGCAGTCATATCATGTAGTACTATAATTATTCCCATTTTATGGATGAGGGAGCTCAGACTTACAGAAGTTAAGAAATTTGCTAAATATCACAGAGCTGGTAAGCAGAAGAGGCCTGAGCCATTGAAAACAATGGGTCCTGGGGACTTGGGCATCCTCACACAATCAAATCAAAATTACAGCTAAACTACAGAACAACCATCATTCAGAACCACATGAAATCTGGACAAACAGAAATCCTACAACTAAGGATTTAAAGAAAAAGCCACATCAAGACTGGTAGGAGGGACAGAAATGTGGTAAAGGGCTGGTCCACAAACCCACATTTGGCAGATAAAAGTTGGGAGTGATATCTTGGCTATGGAAGTACCCCCTAAGAAGCAAGGAGTCCCCGTCACCCTTCCCCAAGTCCAGGTTTCCAGGAAGACAAGTCCCCATAACTTCTGGCTGTAAAAATCAGCATGGATTTGGCTGAGACAGTGGGCTGTTGGAGTCCCAGGCATTCCTATTAAAGCCGTGGTTCTCAACCTTGGCTGCACATTAGAATCACCTGGGAATCTTTTTAAAATCCTGATTTCTGGGCCTCATCCTCCGGAAATTCTGTTTCTTTGTAATGGGGTGGGGCCACAACATTAGTAACAAAGAAACGGAATTTCCGGTGGATGAGGCCCAGAAATCAGGATTTTAAAAAGATCCCCAGGTGATTCTAATGTGCAGCCAAGGTTGAGAACCACTGTATTAAAGGGTCCATACATTGACTTATTTTAACTCGGTTGCTCTGAGCTCCAGTATTGGGGCAGCAGCTCAAAAGGCACCAAGGCCATTTAGGGAGAAACTGAGTTGTCTGGTATCAGAATGAGAGCTCTCATTCTGAGAGCACCTTAAGCTCTCATTAAGGGTGGTTTTCTCCTGGACTGTGCTGGCAGAGGCTATTGTTTTGTGTGTGTGTGTGTGTGTGTGTGTGTGTGTGTTTTGAGCCCTCCTCTCCATGGAGCCAGTGGGCAGGTGCCATATCTGTCTCCATAAACCTGGGTATCACCATTCACCCTACTGGTAATACACTGAGGCCCTGCCCTACCCAACTAGCGGACCTATCCTAGCTATTTCCAATGTTTTTTTCCCATACAGATGGTCTGTCTTGGCTTATGCTTCAGACTTCCCTAAAATCTCTCAAACAAGCAGCATGTGGCCTCAGCATGCCCCATAACTCTTGCTAAGTGGCCTCAGGCCCAGTACTAGTGGTGGCCAGCCTTGGTTTGCAGCTTGACCTCTCCTGGGCACCTTTAAGCCCAGTACAAGTAGAAGCCATCTGTAGATTGCTTTGTTGTTCATAATCGATGGCCCCAGGCAGAGCACACATGGTAGCTGACCTTGGCCTGCACCTTCCAGGAGGCCCCAGAGCCAGCTCACCCAGTGGACAGCTTCAGACCATGCTGGAGCACCATTCAAACACCTTCATGAATAACACACTCAAGGAGTGGACTCAGCAGTTACCAGAGTAAACTCTTAGATATTTCTTGTAGCAATATTTTTTCTGATATATCTCCTAGGGCAAGGGGAAAAAAAAGAAAAAAAATAAACAAATGGAACTGCATCAAACTAAACGTTTTTTCACAGCAAGAGAAATCACGAGCAAAATGAAAAGAGAACCCACTGAATAGGAAGACACATTCACCAATGTTACTTCTGATAAGGAGTTAATATTCTAAAATTTATGAAGAACTCAAACAACTCAACACCAAAAAATAAACAACCACCCCCCGCAAATAATCCAATTTCAAAACAGGCAAAGCACCTGATTAGACACTTCTCCAAAGAAGATACACAGATGGCCAATATACATATGAAATGATGCCAAATGTCACTAATTATCAGAGAAATGCAAATTAAAACCATGATGAGATATCACCTCACACCTCTCAGAATGGCTATCATTAATAAATCCACAAATGACAAGTGTTGGTGAGGATGTTGAGAAAAGGGAACCCTAGTGCACTGTTGGCCATAATGCCAATTGGTACAGCTACTATGGAAAACAGTATAGAATTTCCTCAAAAACTTAAAAATGTAACTGCCTTTTGACCCAGCTACTCTACTTCTGGGATTATATCCAAAGAAAATTGAAATGCAGATTTGAAAGAATATATGCACCCCTGTGGTCATTGCAGTTCTATTTATAATAGCCAAGATTGGAAGGAGCTCAAGTGCTCCTCAGCACTTGATAAGTGCGGGGGTAAAGCTTGTGTTACATTTACAAAATGGGAATACTACTCAGCCATAAAAAGAAGAAAATCTTACCTTTTGTAATAGCATAGATGGACCTGGAGAGTATTATGCTGAATGAGATAAGCCATTTAGAAAAACACAAGTACCGAATGATTTCACTCATATGTGGCATCTAATGAACAAAAATAAACTAACACTGTGGAGACAGACTCATGGATACAGAGAACAGAATGCGTGGGAAGGTGAAGGGATTGGGCAAGGAAAAGAAGACTGATGAACACAGACAACAGTATAGTGATTGCCCAAGGGAAGGAGGCATGGGGGGAGGTAGAAGAAGATAAAAGGGTATAAAATGGTGATGGAAGAAGACGACTTGACTTGGGGTGGTAAACACAATACAATATTCAGATGATGTATTGTAGAATTGTGTACCTGGAACTTGTATAATTTTATTAACCAATGTCACCCCAATAAATTCAGTTAAAACAACAAAAACAATGAGATACCATTTCACTTATTAGAATGACCAAAATCCAGAACACTGACAACACCAAATGTTGTGGAGGATCTGAGTAAGAGGGACTCATTTATTGCTGCTGGTAAATGTAAAATGGTATAGCCACTTTGAAAGACAGAAGTTATTGTGTGGGTTTTTTTTTTTTTCAGTATTAGTCACTTTGTTTTCTCTTTTCTGTGGTTGTAAGAAATATGTTGCCATTCTAAAACAATAGATTTTAGTAATAACATTTTTATATTTTTAGCTATCAAATTTCTCAAAGACATCCAGTATATACTCTTTCATATTTTAAAAAAATCATTATTGATTTTAGAGGGAGGAAGGGAGAAGGAGAGATAGAAATGTCAATAAGAGAGAAACATCTATTGGCTGTCTCTTGTACATTCCCCACTGGGGATTGAGCCTACAACCTGGGCATATTCCCTGACTATGAATCAAACCGCAACCTGGGCATATGCCCTGACTAAAAGTCTATCCAGTGACCCCCTAGTACATGGGATGATGTACTAATTAAGCCACACTGGTCACACCACTCTATCACATTTTAAACATTATTTTCCCAACGTTCTTCATAGAAGCTAAAAAATGGATTTCATTAACCCCATTTTACAAATAATGAAATCTCATAATGTATAACATACTGCATGCTAAAGAGAGCATGTTTTCATGAAGAGAAAAGTCTTGAAACTTCCTTCAACATTTCTCAAAATTACTATCTTTTGTCTTCTAGAAGTTTTTTTTTAAAAAAACTGAACATCTTACCATATCATCTATCAATTATGTTTCTTGCTATTTACCCACATGAGTTGAAAAAATGTCCACACAAAAACCTGCACATGAATGTTTTTATAGCAGCTCTATTCATAATTGTCAAAACTTGAATGCAACCAAAATGAATGAATAAAAGAACTGTGATACCTCCATGCCAATGTTATTCAGTGCCATTAAGAAATGAATAATCAAGCTTTGAAAAAACATGGAGAAATCTTAAGACATATTATTAAGTGAAAGAAGACTATCTGAAAAGGCTATATACTGTGTGATAACGAATGAGTTTCTAGAGAGGCAAAACTGTGGGGACAGTAAAAGAATTGGTGGCAGAGATTTGGGGGAAGGGAGGGAATTTTAGGACAATGACATTGTCCTATATCTGTGTCATAGGCGAACTTATGACACGCGAACTCATTTTTTTGGTTGATTTTTCTTTGTTAAATGGCATTTAAATATCTACACTAATAAAAGAGAAACATGGTAATTAGTGTCACTCCACTACCCTTCCCATTGGCTAATCCCCCTGTCACTCACAGAGTAGGGCCGAGATATGCAAATTAACTGGCAGCCAAGATGGCGGCCGGCAGCCAGGCAGCTGATGCGAACAGGGAGGCTTGCTTGCTTCAATGACGGAGAACTCCAACGTTCCCCGCCTGACATGCCGGCCTCCGAGCTGCAACTCTCAGCAACTATGTTGCAAATAAAGAAGCTAAAAAAACCCCAGAAACCTGCTTTACTCAGTGGTGCTTCGGCCAGCCGGACCACAACATTGTATCAAATACAGACGGTAAACAAAGGCA
>NW_006298266.1:0-10586 GCF_000327345.1 Myotis davidii | reverse complement strand
CACCAGCCTCTCCTGCCTCCTCAGAAGAGCTAAGGATGTCTGACTACAGTTTAGGCCTGCTCCCCGCTGGCAAGTGGACATCCCCCGAGGGCTGCGGGGCTGCCAGAGGGATGTATGATTGCCATCTTAGTCCCAAACCCTGGGGAGCAGGTCTAAGCCAGCAGGTGGTCATTCCCTGAGGGGTCCCAGACTGCGAGAGGGCACAGGCCCGTCTGAGGGACTCCCCCTTCCCCTGAGTGCACAAATTTTTGTGCACCGGGCCTCTAGTATAAAATAAATATCAAAAATATAAATCTTTGTTTTACTATTGTTGCAAATATCAAAAAATTTCTATATGTGACATGGCACCAGAGTTAAGTTAGGGTTTTTCAAAATGCTGACATGCCAAGCTCAAAAGGTTCGCCATCACTGTCCTATATGGTACTATAAGAATGGATACATATCATTATACATTTGTCAGAATCTGTAGAATGTACAACACCAGGTATAAACTATGGGCGTTGGTTGACAACAATATGTCAGTGTTGGTTTATCAGTTGTAACAAATGTACAAATATTGGAGGGTGGGAGAATAGGTGCCCTGGAAAGGATGGGAATATATGGGAGCTTCCTGTACTCAGATTTTCTGTGAACCTAAAACTAGTCTAAAAACAAAGTCAATTAATTAAAAAATAGAATTTATAACACAAACAGTGAGCCCTAATGTAAACTATAGACTTTAGTTAATAATAAAAATATAGCCTGACTAGCATGACTCAGTGGTTGAGCATCAACTTAAGAACCAGGAGGTCACAGTTTGATTCCCAGTAAGGGCACATGGCCAGGTTACGGGCTTGATCCCCAATAGGGGTTGTGCAGGAGGCAGCGATCAATGACTATTTCTCATCATTGATGTTTCTATCTTTCTCTCCCTTCTTCTCTGAAATCAATGTAAAAAATTATTTTTAAAAGTAGCTGTATCCTCAGAGGTAGTGAATACCGATTCTGGACCAGGAGTTCTGCTTCCAGGGTTTTTGTGGAGGAGCAGATGAGGGACATGGACAAGGGCAGGGTCTGCAAAGATGCCTTCTGTGTCCAGGGATGTCTCTTTGTCCTGTCTGGGTTGTAAGTTTCTTGGTCACTGCCCTTGTTTTTCTGGGTTGGACTTTTCATTTCAGACAGAACTCTCCCTGGCTTTGTCTAAGATGGCTTAAAGCCTCTGAGGTTCTGCAGCCATTTATGAAGTTTTATAAGTTATCCCTGGTGAGGACTTAATAAAGCCTGGTTATTATTAATCATGTATGAGTATTTGAAATATGGGAATTACTGTCTTAAAACCTTTAAATTCTATTCACAGACATTTGGTGGAAATTTACTTGGTATTTAAGTGAATTTGTCTAAAATTTTACGTCTATGTAGATTGAAGGAACTAGCTAAATACTAAAATGATAAGTTTGTTAATTTACTATTCTAACAAGTTTTCATATCAATTCACAGTTACTTTGTTACAGAAACAGTTTGTAAATTCTACAATCTAAATATATAAAAGTCTAAGTGACTGTCCAACTGTTCGACCATCTGACCAGTAGCTATGACACACAATGACCATCATGGGCAGATGCTCAATGCAGGGGCTGCTGAGCTGTGGTGACTTGGCAGCTAAAGTTCTCGGGTGATGCACCCGGAACCAGAGAGGAGGGAGCCCAATTCCAGGGTGCATTACCTGAGAAACGCTCTTTTGCAATCTGGGACCCCTCAGGGGATGTCGGAGAGCCAGTTTTGGCCTGATCCCTGAAGGCCAGGCCGAGGGACACCCCCACCAGTGCACGAATCTGTGCACTGGACCTAAAGTAGTAAATATAAAATACATTCCCTTGTTAAATCATTTTTTCTATAATATAAATGAGGACACTGACTTCCTTATTTTCTTATATATATATAGCTATTTTTCCCCTTAAAAAACATAATTTACTTCTTAGGCAGTAGAATTAAGGGAAGAACTCTAGTTTGAAAAATACTTGTTTATTTGATCCCAAAAGAATGAAATAGTGTCCAATCTTATTGCAATTGATAGTTCAATACAACACAAAAAATCTTTAAAAATGTATTTGAAAAGTCCCAAGTTTTGTGACTATTTGTATATCTGATATGAGTTAATATCAATGATAATATTTTGGTCCATTTTATGGACCTGTTAGTCATTGTGTACACTGAGTTATTTTTAATTTTGCTATTAAATAATTTGTTTAATATTAAGTAGTGAAAGGACATTTGGATATTAGATCTTGAGGGAAAAGTGGGTGACAGATGATAAGTTATCAAATACAAGTTTCAAAAATAGACATCCATTCTTACTAATGCAAGACATAGAGTTTTACTATCTAGTTAAAAAATTTTAAGTTGAGTTATTTGTGTGTGGTTGAAATGATAAAGATTTTATTGCCATTTTAAGTTATCAGCATTAAAAAAGCAATTAACAAAATTCCATTAATAAAAAAGACAAAATACTTTTTAGCGTGCAAATATTTATTAACAGAAACTACAATAGTACAAGGAATATTTTCTTACACACAAAATTAAAGACCCAAACACTAAAAACGATTTCTCATATTCTAATAGTCAGTGGGGTGATGGAGGCATCAGTGAAAGTCATTGCAAATACATGTGAACATTACATGAAATGCACAATTAGTTTCATTTCAGCAGTAGGCAGCCACCTCTTTTTTGGTACAGCCTACATTACAACACTTATCAGATAATAGGTAAGAGACCTCTCTCTTTTTTAGGAAATGTTTAACTAAGCGTATGTTTTTTAATTCTGAAAGACTTTTGTTTTCTGTTTCACTTTGTCTCTGGAGACCATTTTTCTTAAATTCTTCAAAGTTAAGATTTATATCCTTTGATGAAGCTTGTTGTAGTAGCTCTGTCAATAATGGCTGCCTCTCAGCCAGTGTTGTCTGAGAACTAGGAATGAATTCCATCCTCATATTTAAGGGTTCTGCAGTCTTGGTGGTGGAAAATGGCATGATTTCTAAGTTAAAAAAAAAAAAAAGAGGAGGAGAAGAAAAAATACCCATGTCAACGGACATCAGGAAAACTAAAAATTTGCATAGATATAAAGGAAAGCATTGTCTCAATAAAATTAAATATCAACATAATCAGCAACTATCCTAATATGTAAACAATTTAGTTCATATAGTTGGGCAGTTTAAAATACTACAAATTTACCAAGTTTATAATGCTTTATTCCACTTGGACCATCTGTTACTTCTCCTATGTCCCCTTAATGCTTTCATCAAAGGTCTGCACCTCTCCCCGACATAGCTGAAGTCATCTTGGTCATTAAAAACAGTTTGACTACATATTAATTTTTCTTACTGAGTAATTTTCTTCCATTGCTAAGTAACTTACCATTGAGTTATAATAACCCATGAAGAGTATATTAGTTATTTTAAACTATCAAATATTCTGTGGTGGAAAATTACTGCTTCAAGATAAAGTTAAAAAGGCAGAATTTTCAACTGCTCCAATCTCTTAGGGTGGTGAAACCAGTCCTTGACAACCTCATACATATACTATTTAACGATTTCTCTTCAGAATATTTACTCCAAATTGTAGCTGAGCCCCTTGTGATTTTAATGCCCCTAGTATTTTTGACAGCTAGAATTAAATAATTTAATTTTTAATCACGTCTTTGTTCACATGTTAAGCACTTTTCCTACTCAACTCTTTTGTTCTCACCAGTGCACTCAAGTTGCTGATGTACTATCTCTTTGTCAAGCAGGAAATAACTACAGGTTCACCAGGAGAATTTTTGAGTTTGTTTTGCAGAAGGAAAGAATATCTTCAAAGTAGCTGAGATGAGCTGTTGACACTCAGGAGTCTGCTATAAAAAATCATCATCTATTACTAAAGATATATAGACTTCTCTGTCAGTTCCCTGGAATTCTCCTTCCCCTATGCCCTAGCTACATAAAAACTCCCTACTTTTGTTTTTAGGGACAGATGGATTTGTGAGATCTTGCTCTCCCATTCTGTCGCCTCAGTCAAATTGAATACACGTTTCTTTATCTCCAAGAACCAGTGTCTCAATGTTTTGGCATACTAGCACATTAATACACACACCTGAATTTTGGGCTGTGATTCTGCAACAAAATCATTTAGCTGTTTGTCTGAAGGGCAAACTTCCTTTGATCCTTGGTCTCTTCTGGGTTCTCCTGAAGGTGATAAGGCCCTTTTCTTTAACTTCAATCCCTTCTCTTACAAATGAATTTCAAGACCCAGTTCAAAGCTGTGGGGCCCTGGCTGGTGTGGCTCAGTTGGTTGAGTTTCATCCCATGCACCTAGAGTTTGCTAGTTCCATTCTTGGTAGGGCCCATGCCTGCCTTGGGGGTGGGCTCAATCCCCAGTAGGGGTTGTGCAGGAGGCAACCAATCAGTGTTTCACCGATTGATGTTTCTCTAACTCATCAATGTTTCTCTCTCTTTCCCCCTCTCCCTCTAAAATATCAGTAAAACCATGTAAATAAAAGCAGTGGGAAGCTAGGCTCTCCCCTTTGGTGAAGTATATAAAAAAAATACATAAAATAAAACAAAAGAGGAGGTTTTCCATGGCATGGGCCATGGACCAGCATTTTATTTATTTATTTATTTATTTATTTTTACAAGGAAGAGAGTTGTTGAATCCAAGGCTTCATGCCCACCTCTCCAGGACTCTATGGGAGGTCTCTTGAGTTCTGTGTCAGACATATTTGATAACCAGTTCACACCTCACTCTGCCCCTTTTCCTCTCAAGATGCCCTGTCCAGTTGCCCCAGCCGGTTGCTCCAGGCCACAGACCTTGACTCTGGGGTCTAACCCCAATTTGCCCTGCCTTTTACGGGTCTTTGGGCAGCCTTATCTCCTCTGTGGCTATCCCCTTCTCCCCATCAAGTCTGCCTTGCTGCCAAGAGGCGAAGGGCATGCCTCTCAGATATAATTGTTTACTGTCCCCATAGTTTTCCCTTGCTCTGGTAAGATCCCTGGTAAGACCCTTACTAGAAAAGCAAGTTATAAAGGGAACAATCCAAATTTTTAGGGACCAGCAGCTCTCACCTGCAGATGGTCCAGATCTTGGCTTACGCTGCTTCCTCATGTCCTCTGCCCAGATGTGAGTGCCGCAGACATGGATGTAGAAACGGACTAATTCGAGGTTGCACTTAGTGAAAATTTCCATGTCCTGGCCTTGGCTCTCTCTGGGAAGTTGGCTCAGTAGCAGCCAACTTCCTAGCAGGTGGAACAAGAACAGGCGCAGCATCCTGGACCTTATCTCTCTTGCTCTGGGCATTTCAGCCTTTGTCTAGAGACTGTAGCTGCTGCCACCTACCAGCCTATGCCAGTATGCCAGTCCTGGACTTCAATATACTTTCCCTTGGCTCCACCAAGCTTTTATAGCTCTCAGGCTACCACTTAGACCTTGAGGCAATGGTCCAAGCTCCACCTCTTTCCCCACCCAGCTCCTTGTAATCCACTACCCCTACTCCTCTTCCCCAGCTCTAATTTATCTTTCCAACCTTTCTTCCATTTGCCCATCTTTCTGTTCTTGGCCCTCTTATAGTTGTATTTTTCCCCCTCTTTCCTTATCCTCAAGCCATTTTGTATACTTATGTAAAGCTAGTCAATATTTGAAGTATTTCCTTTATTATAAAGCTAGGCTGGCCATTACATTAAATTTATCAACAAAAATAAATAGAAATTGCCCAGCAGGTGTGGCTTAGTGGTTGAGCGTCAACCCATGTACCAGGAGGTTACAGTTCAATCCTTGGTCACGATACATGCCTGGGTTGTAGGCTCAATCTCCAGTATAGGGCGTGCAGGAGGCAGCTGATCAATGATTCTCTCATATCATTGATGTTTCTCTCTCCCTCTCCCTTCCCCTCTGAAATCAATAAAAATATATTTTAAAAAATAAACAGAAATTATTCATACTCTTACAACCTAGAGTTCTCCAGTATGAACATTTGCTGCATAACCTGTTGGTCTAAATAAGATTATAGTTAGATTAATGAGTATAGTATGTGGTATATCAATCCATAAAAATATAATGAAATTATAAGATATTGACAAGAGAGGGTAAACTGATGAATTTTTATCTAAATCGCAGTAGAAACATTAAAATTCTCAATGCATCACTTTAGGCTTGTGCAATATCATAAGTTTGCCATGCACTTTCTCCACTGACTTTCCTCCAGTTCCTCTGGGAGCTGGTTTGATAGCAACCCAGTTTCTTGAATACTTTAATTTGATGTTTCATTTTATATTTCAGAGACTAGAGAACACAGACACACACACACACACACACACACACACACACACACACACAGAAACAAACCATAAAAGAAAAGGGGGGAAAAAAACAGTAGAATCCCACAATTACAAGAAGAAAATTTTGATAGTACATGCTACAGCATAAAAATCATGTGAGTTTTTGTTGTTTTTACTGTATCCTGTGTTTGCTGTATTTGGTGAGGTAATCTTTTTTCAATGATACAAACCTTTTTATTTTATTTGCTTAGAAACATTCCCTGGATAACATTTATTAGGTAAAAGAGGGTTTGGTAGAAAAAAACCTATAGTTGCATATGAAACAGTCCTTAAGCATATGATCTGGGCATCACATAGACTTCTTAAGCCAGTTTCAAAATACATGTTTCTTTCCAGGCACAGCAACAATGCATCCGAAGATTTTCTTTTTAAATAAGATACACATTGCTATGTAAAATAATTTTTTATATACATGCAAGTGGGATCTTTCTTCTGTCCATATTTCAAACTTAAACATTTAATTGTGAAATCTTCCCTTGACATAGTGTTGAAATACAGAATTAAAAAGATTACATAGTTTTGCCCAAGCCAATTTGGCTCAGTGGATAGAGCGTCAGTCTGGGAATTGAAGGGTCCCGGGTTCAATTCCTATCAAGGGCATGTACCTCAGTTGCAGGCTCTTCCCTGGCCAAGGCCCTGGTTGGGGCATGTATAGGAGGCAACCAATTGATGTGTTTCTTTCACATTGATATTTCTCTCTTTCTCTCTCTTCTACTCTCTCTAAAAGTCAATGAAAAAATATTCTCAGATGAGAATTTAAAAAAAAAGGTTACATAGTTTTTCTAATGGACTTGGAGCCAGTATAATATATAACTGTTAATGGCTTCAAAAAGAATACAGTAAGAAAATATATTAGGCCAACCAGAAATTTTCACATAGCCTTCTCTTTAGACATTTTTAAAAGGATCTTTTCAAAATTTCAATAAGAACCTCTAGACTAATAAAATAAGCAGTGGGTTTGGTAGGAAAAAATAAAATTTATATATGTAAAAGCCTAAGTGACCATCCAAGCATTTGACCATCTAACCCAGGGGTGGGCAAACTTTTTGACTCAAGGGCCACAATGGGTTCTTAAACTGGACCGGAGGGCTGGAACAAAAGCATGGATGGAGTGTTTGTGTGAACTAATATAAATTCAAATTAAACATCATTACATAAAAGGGTACGGTCTTTTTTTTTAGCTTTATTCATTTCAAACTGCCGGATCCGGCCCACGGGCCCTAGTTTGCCCACGGCTGATCTAACCAATAGCTATGATGTGCAATGATCACCAGGGGGCAGATGCTCCAACTGGTAGCTATGATGTGCACTGGCCACCAGGGGGCAGACACTCAACACAGGAGCTGCTGAGCTGTGGTGACTTGGCAGCTGCAGTCGCGAGTGATGCACCCAGAACCAGAGAGGAGGAAGCTCGATTACGGGGTTTGTCACTCAAGAACCGCCCTCACGCAATCTGGGACCCTTCGTGGGATGTAGGAGAGCCAGTTTCAGGCCAATCCCCGCAGGCCAGGCTGAGGGGATGGGCACAAATCTGTGCATTGGGCCTCTAGTAAGTTAATAAGCACGGAATATGTATCTTATTATGCAAAAATAGTATATACACTGGCATATTTCTCTTTTGCTGTACCCAATATGTATGATCACTATGTAGGGATCATATGAGCAGGGCCACAAGAAAGCTAGACCAGTCAAGCTTGATACCTTCTCCTCCGTAGCCATTCCACTCCCAGTTTATATGTTTTAGGGACCTGCCATTAGGGATATGTATGATAAAAAGTTATAACTTGTTGAGAGATATGTTTGATACTAGAGGCCTGGTGCATGAAATTCGGGGCCTTCCGGATGCCGGCTGGAGCTTTCATTCCCCACTGCTGGCTGCAGAGCGGGGGCCAATCTTCATTCCGTGCCACCCCCTGGTGGTCAGTGCACGTCATAGCTAGCAATTGAACTCACCGTCTCCTGGTCAAACTCCCGAGGGGACACTTTGCATATTAGCCTTTTATATATATAAGTAATTTCCCTATCCATTCAGCTTATTCCCAGGCAACTAACCCTCACTTAAGTTCACTGAATTAAGTTCTAGAGATATTTAACTGGAAGTCCAGGAGCACTAAGTACCTTGTCATTATGAAGATAGATCAGGGAGGGTGAAGAGCAAGAATCTGGTGGAAGATTTTGGGAATAATTCCATTGAATTTTTTACTTAACAATTCCAAAAAATTGATAAAATTGAAATTTCTGAATACTTTAAATGTCTTATAAAGAGCTAATATAAGGATGTGCTAATTAACATTGTGAGAAACAAATGTGTATTATGGAAAAGGAGATATGTTTTGTAACTTGTCTAAGGTTTTAGCCAGTTTTAAAAAATTTATATTTATTGGGGTGACATTGGTTAATAACATTATCTGTTCACCACTCAAAGTCTAATCTTTGTCTCTCACCATGTATTTGACGCTCTTTACTCTCTTTATTCTCTGCCCATTCCTCTTCTCTCTGGTAATCACCCTTATACTGTATGTGTCTATGAGCTTGTCTTTTGTTCATTTATTGCTTTCTGTTTTATAGCTCACATAAGAATGAAATCACACGTTTTTTTGTCCTTTTCTGTCTGACTTATTTGGCTTAGCATGATACTCTCAAGATTCATCCATATTGTTGCAAATGACAGTATTTCATCTTTTCTTATTCTAGCAAATGTTTTATTTTTTTATTTTTAAAAGTAATTTTTTATTCTTAAAAGTATTACATATGTCCCCTTTTCTGCCCCATTCACCCCTTCTGGCCTGCCCCTGTTTCCCTTCCCCAGGCCTTCACTACCCTATTGTCTGTGTCCATGGTTATGCATGTATGCATACAAGTTCATTGATTGATCTCTTCCCACACGTCCAACCACCTTTGCCTTCCCTTTGAGATTCCACAGTCTAGTCCATGCTTCGATGTCTCTGGATCTATTTTGTTCATCAGTTTATTTTGTTCTTTAGATTCCACATATGAATGAGATCATGTGATATTTGTCTTTTTCTGACTGGCTTATTTCACTTAGCATGATACTCCCAGGTCCCTCCATGCTGTCTCAAAGGGTAAGAGATCCTTCTTTCTGACTGCTGCATAGTGTAAATGTACCATGGCTTTTTTATTCACTCATCCACTAATGGGTACTTGGGCTGTTTCCAGATCTTAGCTATTGTAGATTGCCCTGCTATGAATATAGGGGAGCATATATTCTTTCTGATTGGTATTTCAGGTTTCTTAGGTTAAATGCCTAGAAGTGAGATCACTGGGTCAAATAGCAGTTCCATATTTAATTTTGGGGGGAAGCTTCATACTGTTTTCCAAAGTGGTGTAGCAGTCTGCATTCTCACTACCAGTGTACTAGGATTCCCTTTTCTCTACATCCTCGCCAGCACTTGTCATTTGTTGATTTGTTGATGGTAGCCATTCTGACAGGTCTGAAGTGACACCTCATTATCATTTTTAATTTGCATCTCTCTGATGATCAGTGACTTTGAGCATTTTTTCATATGTCTTTTGGCCATCGGTATGTCCACTTTGGAGAAGTGTCTGTCAGTGATGGCGAACATTTTGAGCTCGGCGTGTCAGGATTTTGAAAAACCCTAACTTAACTCTGGTGCCGTGTCACATATAGAAATTTTTGGATATTTGCAACCATAGTAAAATAAAGATTTATATTTTTGATATTTATTTTATATATTTAAATGCCATTTAACAGAGAAAAATCAACCAAAAAAATGAGTTCGTGTGTCACCTCTGACACGCATGTCATAGGTTCGCCATCACTGGTCTGGGTTCTCTGCCCATTTTTAATTGGATTGTTTGTCTTCCTTTGCTAAGTTGTATGAGTTCCTTATATATTTTGAGTATTAACCCTTTATCAGATGTGTCATTGCCAAATACGTTCTCCCTTACATTGGGCTCCATTTTCGTTTTGTTGATAGTTTTTTTGCTGTGCAGAAACTCCTATTTTGATGTAGTCCCATTTATTTATTTTCTCCTTAATTTCCTTTGCCCTAGGACATGGGTGGGCAACCTTTTTGTGAGTGCGTGCCAAAACCAGCAAAATCTCTGACTCAAAGATCTTCTGTGTGCCAACCCTAATTTTTTGAGAACATGTTACGCCTACTTGATATCTCTTAAGGTGTACGTAAGGGCAAAACCTTGAAGAAATAATAAAATTCATTCGCACGACAGAAACACAGTATATGCTGATGAAAAATACATTTA
>NW_006298265.1:0-836 GCF_000327345.1 Myotis davidii | reverse complement strand
TTACGTTTTTTATTTTATTTTATTTTATTTTTTAAGCTGCACAAAGCCCTGGTTTTTTTTTTCAACACAGGGTTTTCCCAGGGAAGGCAAATAACGGAGATGGGATATCTCTCTGCCGGTTTTAATGACAGGCCTGTTATTTCGTTAAGTGCCTGGTCAGCTCGCCGTGGCCCGGGGGGCACCCGGCTCGCAATTCTCCTGGGGCCTGCCAATCGCAGACGTGACGCGGTGAAAATACCGGGCGTAAAAAAAATAAATAATAATTCTCTGCCGTGTTTCCAACACGCCTGCGGAAATCACCGGGAATTATATGTTTGGGTTTGTGACAAACTCAAGGAGCTCTTAGTGGCAAATCGCCTGCGTTAAGTATAGGTCGCGGACGGGCCTGATTGGTGTTTCGCTGCCACGGGCGGCGGAAATTTTTACTTTCTTTTTTTATTTTATTTTTAACTTTTATTTTGTTTTGTGCATCGTCACCCCAGGGTATTTATCCATTGAGTTTTAGAGGAAGTGGGAGGGAGGGGGGAGAGGCGGACAGAGAGAGAGGAGACACATCGAGGGGCTGCCTCCTGCACTGGCCCCGACCAGGGGGCCTGGGAATGAACCTGCAACCCGGGCATGTGCCCCCTGGACCGGGATTCGAACCCGGGACCTTTCGGTCCACTGGCCGATGCTCTATCCACTGAGCCACACCTTCGAGGGCTGGGTAATTTTTCTATAGCCATATTTTTCCACCCCAAGTGGTGATGGTAGCGTCTTTGAAAGGCTTCCCCCACATGAAGGCCGGGGACCGACTGGAATGCGTGAGCTCCTTATCTTTGCAAAAGCACATTTGG
>NW_006298264.1:0-1065 GCF_000327345.1 Myotis davidii | reverse complement strand
TGCTGAAACCATCTTATAAAACTAAGACAAAGATACAGAACCACCACACAATACTGCTTGTCTCTGCTAGTGCAGAGTGTTCCCGGGTGCACAGTGAGGGAACACTTTCTGACAACACTTTCTAAATTCCGTTTGTGGTGTGAAATGGCATCTGATCATTGTATTTTAGGAAAGAGCGAGTGAGTTTGAAAAACAAACAACTCCATTGGCTGTCTGATAACCTAGATTAGGATGGGGTACACCTGGAAGGAACTTAGGTCTTCTATTCTGGCCTCTCCATTTTTGAGATAAGAAAACTGAGGCCAACAGTATTAAATGACAGTGCCTAATACCTCCGGGCAGTGCAATCCACGTGGGATTTCACTGGGAACAAAACCCACGTGGCCTGGGCTATGCTCTTTCCTCGGCATTGCGATGGGCACTCTCTACGCTTTGTGAACAGGCTTCACATCCCTGTTGTCTTTGATACACATTCATTTTTATGATCCGGCTATAAAATGTCAGTGCCGGTATCTTAAATATTATACATGAGGCTTAGAATGTATTTAATGCTTCATTTGTGAGTCGTACAAAAGCAAATAAAATGTTTCCTACTTTACAGATTGACAGCAAAGAAAGAAAGGCTTGCCTTCAGCCCAATGCTATGCCTTTTGTTAACTATAGAATAGAGTCAATCTCTCCTATCAGGGTTTAGAGAAATGGTTCTCAATAGTGCAGCCCCTGAACCAGTAGCTTCAGCATCACCTGGGAACTTCTTAGAACAAACTCTTAGACTTCTCAGAACGACTGCATCAGAAATTCTGTAAGCGGGGCCCAGCAATCTCTCTATGTAGAGCTTGCAAGGTAGTCTTGATGCATGTTCCTGTTTAAAAACTACTAGTCTACCTACTTAGATTTCATTGCTCTAATATACAGGCTTCCTTGCATCCTCCCTTCCTTCTTTTTTCTCTTTCTTGTTACGGAAGGACTTCAAAAATTTCATTTTTGCATATTTCATTTCTTTAAAATAGCTAGTTATTTAGCAAGTGCGGTGCCAGCCATTATTCTGCACTTCCGGTGCAGTGT
>NW_006298263.1:7188-7512 GCF_000327345.1 Myotis davidii | reverse complement strand
CGCAGCCCTGGGCGCCCTAGTCCCACCAACGAGAAGGGAGAGGCCGCGGGAGGGGGGAGGGGGCAGGAAGGAGAGGCCGTGGGCGAGGCCATGACTGTGCCGTGGGTGGTCGCTGATTCCGTCTCAGATGACCGCTCTGGGTGATCTGAGCCGCCATGTCGGCCGCGATCCAAGAGGTCAGGTCCTCATTCAGGGCGATGTAGTCAGCACCATCATAGGCGTGTTGACTGTACCCCAGGAGGAGGCTCCCGTCTGGTCCCATGTCACAGCCAAACATCCACTGGAGGGTGTGAGACCCTGACACCGCCCAGAGGTCAGTCCCGC
>NW_006298263.1:1698-2795 GCF_000327345.1 Myotis davidii | reverse complement strand
CCTTCCCAAGACCCTCCTGGCTCCTAGCCAGTACGATGGGCCCCTGGGGACAGAAACGCTTCACCTGCTGCGGCCCTTTCTCTGGGATGTTCTCTAAACACTCAGGGCTGTCAGTGGAGAGACACAGCCAGAGAACATCCGTGTCCGGGCAGGAGAGGGGCCTCCAGCCACCATCCTCCTCCTGCCCAGCTGTTCCCCTGAAACCTGCTCGGCCTGCTGTCCGCCCCCTTCTGTGCCTGCCCCCTCGTTCCCACACACCTGAGGTCCCTGCACCCCTGGGAACGGGTCCTTGTAAGAGCGATGAGGCAGCAGGTCTGGCCACCGGCGCCATCACCACCATCACTGATTCCCCGGATGGCAGCCATTGCTGACAAAGGCGCTGCAGGACGCCCACACGGGGCCTGTGGCAGAAGCTCTGCACAGGGACTGGACCTTCTCAGATGGATGGAATTTGGGAGCCGCTCCCACTCCCGCTTCTCTGCGACCACGACAAAGGTCCCGTGTCCCAAGCTCGGGGACTAGGGCGGCGGCTAAGGAGGCGGCGGAACCCACGCAGGACAGCGGCCAGCGGGTGGGGAGCCACGTCCACACCCCCACATGCCCGGGTGGATGGGCTCAGCCTCAAGGCACCCCCTTTACCCAAGCCCTCCGGGAGGCTGATGTAGCCAGGCATGCACCTGGTCTAGGCTCTCGCTAGCGAATGTGGGACCGGAAGACCAGCAACATCAGCACCAGCCGGTCACTAGCGCTGCAGCCCCTGCATCTCAGCGCCATGTCCAGGCCCCTTCCGCGCACAGGCCCCACTCGCTGGTCTCTGAGCCAGAACCGGACCTGGGCGTGGGGTGTGTGGTCTGAGGAGCCCGCCTGGCCCCAGCTCCGCGCTCACTCCTCCTTCCTGTCCCTCCTGCAGCCCCTGCTCCCTGGGGCCTCATCCACACTCCAGGCCTTGACTGTCCTGTCTGCTGCGCCCTCCCACCTGTTCCTCCAGCCTGACCTTCCTCCTACAGGTCCCCACACTCAGCGTCCATCGGCCAGAACGCTCCCCTTCCTTTCTCTCCAGGGGAAGCCTTGGCAGCCCCCGTACCCCTTCCCCCTTT
>NW_006298263.1:0-687 GCF_000327345.1 Myotis davidii | reverse complement strand
AGGAAGCACATGGTAACTAAGGTGTGCACGGTATTGTTTAGACATGAAACTATTGGACACTGAGGTGACGCCAGCACAGCGTAAGCATAACGTTCATGTACAGGAAGGAGCCAAAGCATCTGAGCCTCGGTGTATGTCGGTGTTGGAATTACTGGGGGTCAGGACCCGGCCTGAAGTACCTCCAAGGTCCCTGTGCGTTCCAGAGGGAACAGTGGTCACACGGTCACAAAGTCCTTGCTGAGGGGTCACCATCAGAGAACCCGTCCCTGTTCCACACACAGTGACCTCATGGCTGTGGCCCCAGCACAGCTGTCCTGGGGCGGCTGCAGCTCAGGGTGCCCCCGGGGCCGCCACTGCACCTGCACTGCCCACAGCGCTGCTCCCCGAAACCTCCAGCAGCGTCTCTCCTCACATCCGGGTCCCGCTGGGTCCCGCTGGGGTCAGCACTAGAGGGAAGGACAGGACGGGAGAGAGGGCGGCGGGCAGAGCACAGTCCCAGCAGGATCTAATCCCAGAGGAGGCACCCTGCTCCTGCCAAATCCTCGGAGAGTTCAGGGAAAGACGGAAGGACAATCAGGCCCACAAGGAGGCAGGAGCAGGAGGAGCCTGAAATCCATCTCCACATGGAGGGCTCCTGTGTGCAGGGACCCGGGGCTGTGGGACAATGACGGGCAAAATGCCTCCTGT
>NW_006298262.1:1927-2321 GCF_000327345.1 Myotis davidii | reverse complement strand
TGCTAGGGTAGTGATTCCAGGCAAGATGGAGGGAGTAGGGGGAACGGGCAGCAGCCCTGAGCCAATTTGTGGAGAGAGAGCCCTGTGGGGACACCCCGTGGCCATGCCTGCAGACACAGCCCCAGGCCCAGGCATGCCTCACTCCATCCAGCCTTCCCTCCAAAACCAAGTCCTAGGTCCTGCTACCTCCCTTGGGAGCGCTGGCCTCTGAGTGACCCAGACCGTCAATCTTAACCCTGGAAACACTAAAGGTCTGACTACACCCTCACCCAGGGAGGAAAGCCGTGCAAAGACTCACAGTCCCCCAGAGCCCAATGGCAAGGCAGGCAGCCCACACCCTCCTGGAGGGCGCAGGGGACCTGGATGTGTGCAGACCACCTGGCAGCTGCCCACC
>NW_006298262.1:0-508 GCF_000327345.1 Myotis davidii | reverse complement strand
ACCCAGGTACCCCTCCATTTACAGACCAAGGGGCCCCCAGAGTCACCCTGTGGGAAGAGGAGACAGGTGGTCAGTACTCAGGGCCCCTGCAGGCAGCAGCAACGGACGGAGGCCACAGTCTGGGGGTCTCACATTGCAGGTGCCGTGGCCCTGGCTCCCGGCACACAGCATGTCGTCCTGGATAACATGGCGGTATTGCCGCTGACAGATCTCATTCGCCACGATGGGGACCTCCACTTCCTGCAGATTGTAGGGCGGCGGCAGCGGCTCTGTGAGAAGAAGCTGAGTGAGCCTGTGGTCCTGAGGGGGTGTACCCTCACAGGCCGTGGGTTCTAGAACCACATGCTGAGCCTCAGTGCCCCCAGGGGGACCCAGGGAGTCACCCAAGACCCCAACTCTCTGGGTTCACTCAAGGCCAATGGGCTGATAATCTGTAGGCTGACACGTGGGCTCCCAGCTCCAATAAGAAACAGACATATATTTTTTATCCACAAATAATTTTTATTGG
>NW_006298261.1:0-391 GCF_000327345.1 Myotis davidii | reverse complement strand
ATATTTTTATTGATTTCAGAAAGAAAGAGAGAACGAGGAGGAAAGAGAGACAAAAACATCAATGATGGGAGAGATTCATTGATTGGTTGCCTCCTGCATGCCCCATACTGAAGATCACGTCCAAAACCAAAACCTGAGCAAGTGTCCTGACCTAGAATTGCACCATAACCTTCTAGTTCATACGTTGAGTTCAACCACTGAACCACACTGGCTAGGCACACCAAAATTTTACAGTAGGAAAATCTATTAATTTGACTTATTTTGTAGAAATAACAGTAGTGATAGTTTATACTAATCTATTTTTACAACTCTGAAGAATATTTAGTGTCCACTAATATCTCTTGAAATTTTTCATATATTAGGATCACTGAGAACTTCTTTTGTTATTATT
>NW_006298260.1:0-341 GCF_000327345.1 Myotis davidii | reverse complement strand
TGTCCCCTCGACCGGGAGTTCGACCAGGGGGCGGGGCCGGACATGGGGTTGGAGGGAGTACTCAGCCGGCAACCAGCAACCGCTAGTGATCCTACCAGTGCACAGATATCATGCACTGGGCCTCTAGTTCGTAAATTACAATACAAGGATAAACTCTGTGTGTCACGTACTCACACCTGTACACCTACCTGAGCCCCACCCTGTACCTAACACAGGAAATAACTGTCAGCGATTTCATAAGAAATATTTTTCCCTTACAGCCCTGCTTTGAAACCTCATCTTAATTCCCTTTTTTATGCTTTTTTTAAATATAAAATACATTTTTATTGATTTCAGAGAGG
>NW_006298259.1:0-509 GCF_000327345.1 Myotis davidii | reverse complement strand
TTTGCGCCCAATGCTACTCAAGAAGGAGCTAGGAACTAACAAAGCCTAAGATGCTAAGTGTCCGACCGTTCAACCATTTGACCAGTCTCTATGATGCACACTGACCATCAGGGGGGCAGATGCTCCGACTGGTAGGTTAGCTTGCTGCTGGGGTTCGGCCCAACGGGACTGGGTACGACGGGCCGGACATGCCCTGGAGCCCTCCTGCGGTCCCTCCCTGTTCCTGATCGTGCACTGGTGGTGTCCCTTGGCCTGGCCTGTGCCCTCTGGCAATCTGGGACCCCTCGGGGGATGTCGGAAAGCCGGTTTTGGCCTGATCCCCGCAGGCCCGGCCCAGGGACCCCACTGGTGCATGAATCCATGCACCGGGCCTCTAGTATTGTAATAACTATGTATGGGTACTAGCCAGATGGGTACTAGGTGGCGATCACTTTGTGAGGTATATAGATGTCTAAGCACTGCTGAACACTCTAGCGTTGTATGTCAACTGTAATTGAAAAATAAATTTT
>NW_006298258.1:0-824 GCF_000327345.1 Myotis davidii | reverse complement strand
CCCATTAAAATACCAACTGAACATTTCAAAGATGTATAGAAAACTTTTCAAAAATTTATCTGGAATAAAAAAAGACCCTGAATAACCACAGCAATGCTGAGAAAGAAGATCAAAGTTGGAGGGATCACAATACCAGATATCAAGCTATATTAGCCAGACATGGTTCTCACAACTGCCTGGTACTGGGAAAGAGAAAAGACATATAGACCAATGAACAGAACAGAGAACCCAGGGATCCTCAGATTTAAGTTCAATAGCAAAGGTTAGAAAAATTATCATGCCTAGGAGTGTAAGTGACAACTCAAACCTTACTATCAAGTACCTGTTGAAATCCTGCCTCCTGTCTCATCTTAACCTATCCTATATGATAAAAGTCTAGGTATTGTTGCATGACACTGTCACAAGATGGCTGCCACAAGATGGTCACCACACGATGGCTGGCAAGGGAGGGCAGTTGTAGGCGATCAGGTTGACAGGGTGGGCATTTGGGGGCAAACAGGCCAGCAGTAGAGGGCACGTAGGGGTGATCGGGCTATATGGGGTGCAGTTAGGTAGCAATCAGGTCAGCAGGGGAGCAGTGAGGGGGCAATCAGTCTGGCAGGTAGATGTGGTTAGGGGCAACTAGGAAGGCAGGAAGGCAGGCGGTTAGGATCCAGCAGTCCCAGATTGTGAGAGGGATGTCCGACTGCCGGTTTCGGCCAGCAGTCAGACATCCCCCAAGGGGTCCAATGTTGAAGAGGGTGCAGACTGGGCTGAGGGACCACCCCACTCCTCCATGCATGAATTACAAAGACCGGGCATCTAGTTAAAATACAAAATGGAAC
>NW_006298257.1:0-273 GCF_000327345.1 Myotis davidii | reverse complement strand
TGGGATCAGCGGAGCCGCGAGGCCTCTCAGCACCAGGATGAGTGTGACAAGGGGCAGCGCCCAAACCCCGTGATCGCCCTGCGGCTCTGTGTGTGACAGGGGGTGGGGCCACAACCTCCCTCTCCGCCCTGCTCTGTTCATGACAGGGGAAGGTGCCCCAAACCCCTGATCGCCCTACGGCTGTGTGTGTGACAGGGTGTGGCGCCCTGCTCTGTGTGTGACAGGGGTAGAGCCCCAACACTCCCACCCCCCACGGGCCCTGCTCTGTGTGTG
>NW_006298256.1:0-280 GCF_000327345.1 Myotis davidii | reverse complement strand
TATGGTTGAGAGGGCGCTGTCATTGTGAGGTTCTGCATGGTCTGCTACTAAGAAATTTTGGGGGGGATCTAGGGCAGAGAGTACAGTTTAGGAGCCTAAGAACACAATGAATGATATTTTAGGCACCAGCTAGTTTCAGTTTTCAACAAAAACAAAACTCTGGTAAATCATGGTTGTCAAAAATCTCTGAATTATGGAGTGAGCACCCTCCTCACATCTCTGAGAAGTCATGATTTAGCTATTTTGCAAACTATTAATGTTTGATGCCCAGCTATCTAAG
>NW_006298255.1:0-433 GCF_000327345.1 Myotis davidii | reverse complement strand
GATGAATAAAAACAGATCTAGAGACAGAGAAGCGTCGATCAGATGTTCAAACCTCAAAGGAAGGTAGGGGAGGGTGGGGGTAAGGAGGAGATATCAACCAAAGGACTTGTGTGTATTCATATAAGCATAAGCGATGGACACAGACAACAGAGGGTGAGGGTGAGGGCAAGACTGGGGGGATGAGGGGACAATGGAGGGATAAAGACATATTTGTAATATCTTAATCAATAAAAAAGCTTTTTATTAAGGCCACCTAAAATGAAAACAAACAAACAAAAAACTGTGGTACATCTACATGATGGAATACTATGCTGCAGAAAAAAAAGAAGGAATTCTTACCATTTGCAACAGAATGGATGGAACTGGAGAGCATTATGTTAAACAAAATAAGCCAGCCAGGGAAGGATAAATATCACATGATCTCACTCATTTA
>NW_006298254.1:0-565 GCF_000327345.1 Myotis davidii | reverse complement strand
TACAAATGATTGCACTGTGGAGTGGTGAGCATAGAATGTTGGTGTGTAGCAGCAGGTCCTGTTGAAAGAAAAGTTTTTAACTCACATTGAGTAATTCCAGGAATAACTCTTTAAAATTTATGTGTTGGAAGCCGATCCTCCCTGGCTGCTTGAGGCAGTCCCTGCAGGCATGTTTCAAGAAACCTTAAAATAGAGATGAGAAACGCCCTAGCCTTTGGAATGGAATGGATGGGGTTAAGATCAAATAGGATAAATGCAGATGTAAGAGGACAATAGGGGGAGGAACCTGGCTAGGAGAAGAAAGGTTGTTTCCCCAGGGGAGGACCAAATAGTATAAATACAGATGTTAGGTGACAATAAAAAGAGGAACCTGGCTATGATGATCACCTGAACACTGCCTGTGTGTCTTTCCTTCTCTGCCAACTATGTCCACACCTTTGGGAACCCCTGGACCTGCTGAGGCTGTACCCCAGCATTTATGTTTTAATATATTTATTGAGATATAATAAATATCACACATAAAATTCTTCAGTTGATGTAGTAAGTTCAATTATCTTGGTAAATT
>NW_006298253.1:395-625 GCF_000327345.1 Myotis davidii | reverse complement strand
AGATTCTTTGCACAATACTCTGCTGGGCGTTCTTATTCTCACACTGACCTGAGGTGTAATGCCAGATCGAAAAATATGGCGACCTGAAAATGAGTGCTTTGTGCACAAAAATCTCCCGGAATAACGGAGTTGATATCTGCCACAATTATATGAATCCTGATCCCCAATCCTCCATGGAGGGCTTCAACACCCTCAGAGGATAAACTGTATACGTTGTTGAACCCTAAGAA
>NW_006298253.1:0-281 GCF_000327345.1 Myotis davidii | reverse complement strand
CTCCACTACGACCTTCCACCAGCTCCACCGCAACCCTACTAACCAAGGATACTACATTCCTTCTAGTTGACAACACGCTTCCCTCTCTAAAAATAGCTCAACCTGTGGTGCACAGCTCACACAAATTCCCAGAAACTACAGACACGCAGGCAAATCCTCCACGAACACTACAACGCACAGCAATATGTAAGCAACTCCTCTAATCTACTACGAGAAAAAACAAATTTATCTTAAATAGCAGGAAAAGTCTGTAGTCATCAAAGTATTCCTATTCAATTAAA
>NW_006298252.1:0-217 GCF_000327345.1 Myotis davidii | reverse complement strand
ATAACATTGCTAGAGAGCTAAAATAGCCCCGCCTAGGCCCTCCTGTTGTGTCTTCTATCCTAAAGCCCTTCCTGGTTTCACTGTCCCCAGCTTTAATAAACGTATTCTCAAAATAAAAAATAAAAATTAAAGATAGAATTACTATATGATCCAGAAATCCCACTTCTAGGTATAGACCCAAAAAAATTGAAAGCAAGGACTTGAACAGATATTTGTA
>NW_006298251.1:0-589 GCF_000327345.1 Myotis davidii | reverse complement strand
TATATTAAATATACATATTAAATTTTTATATATAAAAATTTCCCCTTTAATCTATCTATCTACATATTTATCTATCTTTGGAAAAGGAGAATAGAGTAGAGGGCAAATAGGCCTAAGTTTTGTCAGTTAAACTAATTAAGCTATTAGAAGAAGAGAGCTAGCAAGGAGAGGAAAAATAAAAGCTTAAAGTAAAAAATAAACTAACAAACAATCAAACAAACAAACAACAACAAGAAAAAAATTGGCTAGTGAAGACAGAGAAAAGAGCAGGTTCATGGACTTGAAGCAGGGGATAGGAAATTAGATATATGGGTAAGCCAACAGAGATTACTATAATAGTAATGCCTCAATAAAGCAGATAAAGAAGATCAATGTTTAACAAGGAGTAAAAAGAAAGGAGATAGAAAAACTAATGTAGGAACAGAAGAGAAACATAATGAAAAAGGGAGAAGTGAGGAAGAAAGTGTTGGCATAAAGGAAAAAATGAGACAGAGTAAAATAATGATAAAAATAGAATGTAAAACACTAATTAAAAAAATGAAAGTTTTAAAAAAATTAATAATAAATAAAAATAATAAAAAATAAAGAA
>NW_006298250.1:0-303 GCF_000327345.1 Myotis davidii | reverse complement strand
GAATTTCCCTTAATGTTCTCATGAAGGACATACCCCTCCCCCCACCTCCCCCCACCCCACGAAAGCCGTGGGTTTCCCGTGTTAGGGCGCGGACATGGTGCAAAGCTTTGTATTTTGTGGGGGAAAAGTCAGTTATTTAGTGCAAAAGTCTGAGTCTGCAGATCTTAATAGCATTTAATAAACAGACGATGGTAAAAGTGACTTTACTCAAATCAAGGTAATGTCCTAGTCCCTGATCCCAAAGTCAGTGTTTACCCTTCAAGGCCCTTTAGAGCTTGTCAGCCCCCTGCCCTCCCCTCCCCT
>NW_006298249.1:0-752 GCF_000327345.1 Myotis davidii | reverse complement strand
GTTGCAGGCTCAATCTTCAGTGTGTGGTGTGCACGAAGAAGCCGATGGATAATTCTGTCTCATCATGGATGTTCCTATCTCTCTCCCTCTCCTTTCCTCTCTAAAATCAATTTAAAATATTTTTAAAGATTTAAATACATAAAATATAAATAAATGAAAATGGACAGAAGATCTGAATAGACATTTACCCCAAGATAATGTAAATGACCAGTCAGTTTATGAAAAGTTGTTCAACATTATCAGTCATTAGGAAAATGAAAATCCAAAACATCAAAATGAGATGTCATTTCACAGCAATTAGATCAACGGGTTAAAATAAAAAGACAGCCCTAGTTGATTTGGCTCATTAAATAGAGCTTGGGCTTGCAGACAAATGGGTCCTGGGTCGATTCAGGTCAAGGGCACGTATCTTGGTTGCAGGTTCCTCCCAGGCACTGGTCTGGAGCATATGCAGAAGGAAACCATTCAATGTGTTTCTCTCACGTTGATGTTTCTCTGTGTCTTTCCCTCTCTCTTCCACTATCCCTTAAAAAATCAATGGAAAAATATCCTCGGGTGAGTAATAACAACAAAAATAATATAAGAATTTTAAGAAAAGATTATTCAGCCATTAAAACATGCTGCAACATGGATGAACCTTGATTGAAAGCATGTTAGGTGATAGAATCCAGTCATAAAATACGAGTTATTTTACAATTTCATTTATGTCCAAAATAGGAAAATCCATAGAGAAAGAAAGTAGATTAATGATG
>NW_006298248.1:0-332 GCF_000327345.1 Myotis davidii | reverse complement strand
TGGGCGAGTCTCTGGGGACTCAGACTCATACGGAAGAAACGAGACTGTCTGGCATTGGTCAGAATTCGAGGGCAGCTTTCTCTTGGAGGTGCTTACAGCGATTGCCGATTGCTGGGGCCTCTGAGGGCAGGACTGAGAGCAGCCCTACTGCTTGCTCCACCCACCCTGTTGATCCCTTGGGACCTGGCCCCATCCAAGCCATGCATGGAGGCCTTTACATATGAAAGGCCCGGCCCTTTGTAATCTGAAAATTACTTAACAAACTGCAGCTGGCCCAAGGCCCCATGGTAACTTGCATTGCTTTAGAGCTGGCTTCTGCTGGGTAGCCTCAG
>NW_006298247.1:0-453 GCF_000327345.1 Myotis davidii | reverse complement strand
AACAATTTGGCTCAAATAAACTCACAAAAATTCCCTACAGCTTTCAATGATTTTTTTACATTAACATTACTTGGCATAGTCACAACAGGATTCCAAAGAAACTCAACCAGGACCATCCCTTGGACTTTGACTCGGTGCTAGGATCCAACAAAGGGTCCATGGAGCCCGCCGGTTCTCTGCCCATTGGGAGAATGTGGGTGAGTTGTCTCTTGGATCCAGGACCTTCCCTTGCTTTGGTAGAGGGTGTGACTTTATTTGAGCTGTTTTAAAATCCTCGAGGTGGAACCAGGGTTGATAGAACCCCAGGTTAAGGGTTGACAGAACCCAGGCTAAGGTGGGACTGGAGGAAAAAATGGGTGGCTGCTTTTGATTTTGGCTTTTCAATTGAAATTGTTGAGTCAGCAAAAATAACCTTCGCTGTATAAATGAGCTGAACTCAATCAGCTCCAAAGA
>NW_006298246.1:0-491 GCF_000327345.1 Myotis davidii | reverse complement strand
TGGTAATAAATTATCTAACCCTACAACCTAAAGGATTAGAAAGAAAACAAAAAGAAAAGCCCACAATAACCAGAAGGAAGGAAATAATAAAGATCAGAGCGGAAATAAACGACATAGAGACAAAAAAAAATACAAAAGATCAATAAAACCAAGAGCTGGTTCTTTGAAAGGATAAACAAGATTGATGAACCTCTAGCCAGGCTCACCAAGAATCAAAGAGAGAGAACCCAAATAAACAAAATCAGAAATTAAAGAGGTGAAGTAACAACAGACCTCACAGAAATACAAAGGATTGTAAAAAAGAAAAAAAATAATATTACAAACAACTCTATTCCAACAAACTGGACAACCCAGATGAAATGGACATATTCTTAGAAAAATACAAGCTTCCAGAACTCAACCCAGAAGAATAAAAACACCTAGATAGGTTGATAACAACCGATGAAATTGAGGCAGTAATAAAAAATCTTCCATCAAACAAAAGCCCTGGT
>NW_006298245.1:590-924 GCF_000327345.1 Myotis davidii | reverse complement strand
ACCCTCACCGCCAGGCTGGGATCCAGCAGCAGCGGCGAGAGGCAGAGCATGCAGGAGTCCAGGCCACCAGGTCCCCCAGATCCAGCAACACCTGCTGCTGCTGCACCAGCTGGGGCAGCCCACTGCACTCGCACTCAGGACCTGGGCGCTGGGTGCTGGAGCTTTTCCAGCAGCTCTGCCTCTTCTTGCTCAGTCCCCTTCTCTGCTGCTGCCAACTGGGCCTGACAGGTGCCTGGAGGGAGAACTGAGGTCTCTTGAAGTGCTTAGTACTGCTCTGGCCCATGGCAATGTGAGGTCTGAGAGGGGACGGCAGGGGCAAGGTGGTGGCGGCTGC
>NW_006298245.1:0-493 GCF_000327345.1 Myotis davidii | reverse complement strand
CACAGGCACAAGGGACACTAGGCCATAGTTTTCTTTGTAGAAATAATTGGAAGATTGAAACCACACAAGTCCCTGGAGGAAGAATTCCTCCCTCTGCCCCACCACCTCGCCAAAATAAAAGCCCTGCCCCAGCTCCTTTCCAGTCTCCATTCAAACAGGTCTGACTTGCTGAGTGATCTTTCCTGTGCTTCTCAGGGGTTTCAATCAGGAGCATAATAACCATCCACGTCCCCTTGGTGTGTGTGTGTGATGAACATCTGTACCAGCGGCTGTGCCTCTGCTTCTGCACGGTGTCCACTCCTCTGGGTGCTGTGAGCATGAGGACAAGACCAGGACTGTCACCCGGTGGGTCCTTCTTCTGCAGCTTTGGGTTCACACACATGTGGGGCCCACAGTTGAGCATTCAGGGGAGCTGCACTGTTGAATTATTAGAGCCTCTTGTTAGATTCAGGTGACGGGCGTCAGAAGATTTGATGATAAAACTGATAATGGC
>NW_006298244.1:0-401 GCF_000327345.1 Myotis davidii | reverse complement strand
GTGACTTCATAGAGAGGATTGTTACATCATAAAAAGTTTTGTGACTTCATAGAGAGAACTGTTACATCATAGAAGGGATTCTTACATCATAGACAGTATTGTGACTTCATAGAGAGAATTGTTAGTTCATAGACAGGATGGTTACATCATAGACAGTGTTGTGACTTCATAGAGAGAACTGTTACTTCATAGAAGGGATTCTAACATCATAGAGAGTATTGTGACTTCATGGAGAGGATTGTTAGCTCATAGACAGGATTGTTACATCATAGAAAGCTTTGTGACCTCATAGAGAGTATCGTTCATTCATAGACATGATAGTTATATCATAGAAAAGGTTGCGACTTCATAGAGAGGGTAGTTACCTAATAGACAGGACTGTTACATCATAGAAAGGGTTG
>NW_006298243.1:0-223 GCF_000327345.1 Myotis davidii | reverse complement strand
CAGGTCCCCCATCAAGCCCTGTCAAGTGGGGGGCACGGCCTCAGGTCCCCTGGCCCTGTGCGAGGGCATGAGGGCTTGACGACCATTTGCATATAGCTCTTTATTATATAGGATTATATAGGATGACACACTAATGACTTAGTATAGTCTACTTTAAACATCTTTGATTTCTAAGTTTCTTTTTAAAAAATTTCTTTTTAAAATATATTTTATTAATTTTTTA
>NW_006298242.1:0-483 GCF_000327345.1 Myotis davidii | reverse complement strand
CCACAACCACAGAGAGAAAGGGGTCCCCAGAAAGATAGACCAGGGGTGACAAGTGGGAGGTTAGCTGGGGGTCTCGGCCACCCGTTTCTCGCTCCACATCCGCGACCACCCGCACCCTCATGCCTGGAAGCACAGGGTCCCCCTGACAGCCACCCACCCTCTGCCACCCCTTGCGGCCTGGTGGGTATAGCACAGGCGCCCCGTTCCCCACCTTCTCTGGGCCTGTTAAAACACGCTCCCCCCTCCCGCCCCCTGATCTTGGGATGTTCCTGATCTCATGATCTCGCGAGATTTCGCCCACAAAGAAACCAGAGCGTAGCCACAGGAAGCTTACCAGGCGGCGCCCCCAACGGAGGCTGGCCAGCCTCCCTGCTGAGCGGGAGGCCACGTGGTGAGTAGCACAGCCTGTGGTAAAGGTAAGCGCACACTCTGGGTTCTTGCTGTTTCCTGGGGTGAACTTGCTGTCTCTGGGGGTGAACTTGC
>NW_006298241.1:0-253 GCF_000327345.1 Myotis davidii | reverse complement strand
CGCCGGTGTTGCTCAGTGGGTTGAGCAGGGACCCATCCACAAAGAAGTCACCAGTTCCATTCCTGGTCAGGGCCCAGGCCCAGGTTGCAGGCTTGATTCTCAGTAGGGAGCATGCAGGAGGCAACAGCCAACCAATGGTTCTCTCTCATCACTGATATTTCTATATCTCCCTTCCTGTCTGGAATCAATAAAAGTATTTTAAATAAGTAAATAAATATAAATAAATAAATAATTAGCTGAGGTCAGAGGGAGG
>NW_006298240.1:1947-2373 GCF_000327345.1 Myotis davidii | reverse complement strand
GAAAGGAGATTAATTAGAAGGTGCCCGGCGGGGCGGGACTGGGCGAGACAGGACAGACAAGCCCTGGAGCCAACCTCCCGAGGTCCTTCCCCAGCGTCAGTGGAGTGAGTGGGGTCCCTCGACCTGGCCTGCAGTGATTGGGCCAAAGCTGGCTTTCCCACATCCCCCGAGGGGCCCCAGAGTGTGAGAGGGCACTCTGCAAAGTTGCTGTCGTACAGGGTGTGGAACAGGAACACAGTGTGCAGTAAACTAGATTGGGGCAGACAGTGCCCCAGCAACAACATAACCCATGGCCGAAGGTGGAATTGCACAGCCCTTTGAGGAATCAGGCTCCCTCCTCTCTGGTTTCGGGGTGCGTCACCCGAGAATTGCTGCTGCCAAGTCACTGCAGCTCAGCAGCTCCTGCTTTCAGCATCTGCCCCCTGG
>NW_006298240.1:0-836 GCF_000327345.1 Myotis davidii | reverse complement strand
AGATGCAATGTTTTATAAGACAGGGCATCTTGTCACTTGATTATATACTCTGGAAATTCTGGTTCCTAGTATTCATACCTAGTGAGCATGGCTTCCAAGGAATGGATTATATAGGAGAAAATGCATTAAGCATGATGACTGAGGGAGTTAGGGTTGTAGACAGGGGTGTGGTCTCTACTGATTGGTGGGGCCAGTGTAGGGAGTAGTTGATCAGTGAGTACATCTGGTCCTGATGTCAGTCATCTGCTTTCCCAGATTTTCTGGGCCTGGAGCTGAAATACATTGAGACCTAGATGTTATGTCTAGTTTCATTGAAACTCTGTCTTTAAGGTCAATAGACCCAGGGCTTTGTTTCTAAAATTATGTGATGTGGACCAGAACCTCATTGTCCTGAGGGCTTGATGCTTAAGGGAGTGGTGGGAAGAGAGAAGGAGGCAGATGAGTCAAGGTGCTGGATGAGGCCAGTTTGAATCAAAAGGAAAGAAAGAAGAACAGGTCATATTAAACAAATAAATTTTCTATGTCATTACAATTTAAAGTGACTGGTTATTATTAATGCATGGGTAACTTGATAATGAATGGGAGGCCATTCTCAAAAGGACCCATAGCTATATATGATTCATAAATGAGAGAGTCCTTGGGTCTCTTCTCCAGGTTCCACGAGAAGCCAGTATCATGTGTTTGGCAGTTACACCTACCAGAGCTGCCCGACAGAACTGCTATCTTTTGCTTGACTGACCTACAGCTCTAGGGGAGAATGGAGGAAGAGGGAAGTGTTGCAGGTCCCCTGTTGGACAAGGGGCTTTTGGTTCCACATTTGACCCTCATTCTCCCCT
>NW_006298239.1:0-292 GCF_000327345.1 Myotis davidii | reverse complement strand
GCAGCACCCAGGAGGGCCTGCCCCCAGGTCTCCACAGTGATCTGTGAGCAGGAAAGCGCAGCCTGCAGGCAGCACCCCACCATTTCCACAGCTCAAGGGAGAGTACAACACACAGTGAAGACCAGGAGCCTGAGAGATCAACACAGAGGGGCACCTGCTCCAAGCCTCCATGGTGTGGCTGGGGACAGACCCCCAGCAGACACACACATACACACACACGGAGCGCCTGCTCTGAGCCGCCTACGCAGCTGGGGGTAGGCTCCCAGCAGGGACACACACACACACACACACA
>NW_006298238.1:0-509 GCF_000327345.1 Myotis davidii | reverse complement strand
AAATAATAACCAATTAATATATGGTAATTCATGCTTCCTCTTACTTTCTCTTTCAGTCCCTACCAAAACCTTACATTGTCAATACAGTAAGAATTATAAAACAAATTTTCAACTAGGGAGCTCAAGGCATAAATCTACAAACACACTATTAAATGTTTGGTGTTGGAGATACATCAGGAAACAAAGATAAAAAACCTTCATGGAAAAAAAACAAAACAAAAACCTTCATGGACCTTACAATCTCAGATTTGTGTTAAAATAGGTACAATTATGGCTTTTAGAATTATGAATGAAGCTGCTCAAATACATATTCATAATAAAGTATGTTCTTAAAGAACTGAATTAGTAGCCAGGGGATTTGTATGTTCTTTTATTTAAATTCTTTATTGTTTAAAGTGATACATAAGTCTCCTTTTCCCCCCATCGACCTCTCCCAGGCCACCCAAACCCCAGGCAGTGACTTTAAAAAAATATATTTTTTCAATTACAATTGACATACAATATTATAT
>NW_006298237.1:20301-20769 GCF_000327345.1 Myotis davidii | reverse complement strand
ACACCCCAGACTGAGGGGCATGGAGGTGGGCTCTCCCCTTGGGGTGCCCTGGGAGGAAGCACCTGCCGAGACCACACACAGGTCCCCACTCAGCTGACTTTTTTAAGCCACAGAAGACACAGCTGCTGATGCCCCATCAGTGAGCTCAGGGCCCAACTGCCAGGTCCAGTCTCTTGTAGTGAATGGTCCTCCCTGAGCAGCTGGTGGTAGGCCCACAGCGCCTCCTGCTGGTCACAGGACACACCTCCTCATGGACCAAAGCCCAGAGAGCCCAGTGGGTGAGTTCAACCCAGCAGGTCGTTGTCTCTATTCACACAGCCATGGTTTGGTTTCCACGTACTTTGATTTTAATACATTGTCGGTGTTCACTTCCTCTTATGTATTACTGAGCTCTATTTTCTAATCGTGTCTTCAGAGTTTTTATTTGTTTATTTGTGAATAATATCTTGTGTTATTTTCATGTTTTTG
>NW_006298237.1:315-939 GCF_000327345.1 Myotis davidii | reverse complement strand
TCGCTCCCACTGCCATGTTCTGCAGCGCAGTAATACTCGGCCTCGTCCTCAGGCTGCAGCCCCGAGATGGTCAGGAGCCCCGCATTGGCCGAGGCGTCTTTGGATCCAGAGAAGCGGCTGGGGACCCCGGAGCCCTGGTGCTTGTCAGAGTCTGATTTATATCTCAGGAGGTATCGGGGACGGCTCCCTAGGTTCTGCTGATACCAGATTATGTTATAGACGCCAACATTGGCGCCACGTTTCACGGTGCAGGTGAGTGTGGCTGAGGCTCCCGGAGATGCAGAGAGGGAGGGCGGCTGAGTCACCACAACCTGGGAGAGAGACCCTGCAGACACAGACACTTGTCAGTGATGGGCAGGGACCAGGGGACGTTTCCCAGGAGCCTGAGCAGGAAGGGAAGAAGCCGGGTCCCAGGCCTGTCCCTACCTGAGTGAGAGAGGAGGAGCGCGAGGAGCAGAGGAGTCCAGGCCATGGTGCTCACAGCCCTGAGCCCACAGTGGGGCTGGGCTGCCCAGGCCTCCTTTTCTCCCCACCCCTCTGCCAGGGGAGGGGCTGCCATGCAAATGAGAGTCCCTCCAGGGATGCCCAGCCCTCCCTGGGCCCTGGGGCTGGAGCTAGGCTCCC
>NW_006298237.1:0-302 GCF_000327345.1 Myotis davidii | reverse complement strand
TCTCCCCTGGGGGTGCCCTGGGAGGAAGCCCCTGCCGAGACCACACACAGGTCCCCACTCAGCTGACTTTTTTAAGCCACAGAAGACACAGCTGCTGATGCCCCATCAGTGAGCTCAGGGCCCAACTGCCAGGTCCAGTCTCTTGTAGTGAATGGTCCTCCCTGAGCAGCTGGTGGTAGGCCCACAGCGCCTCCTGCTGGTCACAGGACACACCTCCTCATGGACCAAAGCCCAGAGAGCCCAGTGGGTGAGTTCAACCCAGCAGGTCGTTGTCTCTATTCACACAGCCATGGTTTGGTTTC
>NW_006298236.1:0-271 GCF_000327345.1 Myotis davidii | reverse complement strand
TCTATCCACTGAGCCAAACCAGTTTCAGCTGATAAAGTTTTAATATCCTAAATACATAAAGAACTCATACAACTTAACTAAAGGAAGACAAACAATCAAATTACAAATTGGGCAAAAGACCTAAATAAACACTTCTCCAAAGTGGACATACAGATGGCCAACAGACATATGAAAAAAATGCTCAAATCACTAGTCATTGAGAGATGAAAATTAAAATGACAATGAGCTATTACTTCAAACCTGTCAGAATAGCTATCATCAATAAATCAAT
>NW_006298235.1:0-431 GCF_000327345.1 Myotis davidii | reverse complement strand
CAAATTTTTGTGCACTGGGCCTCTAGTAGTAAAATAAAAGGTATTAGAGCTAGAAAAGAATAAACTAAATTGTTGTCATCTCTAAAGATACGGTTGTCTACACAGAAAATTGATGCCTACATTAAGTGATTGCCCATTGAGGGGAACTGAAGAGTAAGAACAGGACTTGGAGATTTTTAAGTCAGAAATAAGTTATCAAGCAAGAGAAAGATGAACTGTCACAGACGGGCAGGTGTGTTCAATGACCTGGGACTTTAAAATATACAGATAAGCTCTAGCCAGTTTGGCTCAGTGAGTAGAGCATCAGCCTGCGTACAGAAGGGTCCTGGGTTCAATTCTGGTCAACGGCACATACCTCCGTTGCAGGCTCTTCCCCAGCCCAGGCCTTGGTCGGGACATGTGCAGGAGGCAATTAATCGATGTGTTTCTCT
>NW_006298234.1:0-505 GCF_000327345.1 Myotis davidii | reverse complement strand
AAATAAAAGGTATCCAAATTGGTAAAGAAGAAGAGAGAGAACCAAGATGGCGGCGTAGGGTGTAGACCTGTGCGTGCTGCCTCACACAACATCATTGAAAGTACCAACTATAAGACAAACATCCACCATTCAGAACTATGGGAACGTTGGCCCAGTGGAAGTTCTACAACTGGAAGGAAAGAAAGAAGCGCAGTGAGACTGAGTAGGAGCTACAGAGGTGCCAAAAACAGAGGTACAGAGTCGCGCACCAGGCAGGCTGCAACTGGATGTGCGTTTGTTTTTTTTTTCAATTGGAAGGAGTTACAAACTCTCGAATCCTCTGAGCTTGCTCGGGGCGGGTCTCTGAAGCCCCAGACCCCACGGGGAGAGGCAGCATGGCCTTGCAGTGGTCGGAAAGCAAGGGAGGCTCTGGCGTGCAGCTCCTTGCTGGCACTGGGGGACACAAAGTCCCGGAGTCCCAGAGAGGTGAGGAGCCGCGGAGATGCCGCCATTGCTATTTGCTCCA
>NW_006298233.1:0-802 GCF_000327345.1 Myotis davidii | reverse complement strand
ATCCAGGGTTAACAATCTGCATTTCCATCTGAAACGCGGGAAGAAAGGGTAGCTGGTTGGTGGAAAACGGGTGGAGGGGGGTGGAAAACGGGTGGAGGGAGAAGGGCGTGAAGAGCTGGCACTTCTTGGAGAACTTGAGCGGCCCCCGGGCAATGCGGACCGGTTGCACTCCGAGCGCTTGAAGCCGCGCTGCCTGTGGTCGCAGGAGGCGTGGCCCTCGCCATTGACTATGTACAGCACATAGTGCTCCATGCGCTCAGCTGGAGGCAGCGGCGCCCCGTAGTGTGGGCAATAGATGTCCAGGGAGTCATTGATGCTCACTCCACCGTGCAGCCCCCAGGGTCGTCTCCCGCACCCGAGTGGAACCTGGGGTTGCTGTGGTTCCAGTAGACTGTAGCGGTGCGAGTTGGCTCTGGAGGCATCCTCGGGGCAGGGGCGGCGGCTGCAGTGGCGGCTGCCGCAGCAGGAGCAGCAGAAGTAAGCACAGGCAGCAGTGGGCACCATGGCCCAGTCCAGCCACGGCGCACTCCTGGCCACTGCCTGCCAGTGGTATCCGCCACCTCTGCTGCCGCCCCCGGAGCCGCCGAGCCCTTTTTTTAAAAAAAATTAAATACTAGTAATATAGCCCAGCTGGTGTGGCTCAATGCTTAAGCATTGACCTATGAGCCATGAGGTCATGGTTTTATTCCTGGTCAGGGAACACACATGGGTTGTACGTTCTTTTCTCAGTTGGTGGGGTTAAGGACGTGCAGGAGGAAGCTAATCATTAATTCTCCTTCATTACTGATGTATTTCTCTATCC
>NW_006298232.1:0-497 GCF_000327345.1 Myotis davidii | reverse complement strand
ATCATTTCCAGCTTTCTATTTAAAATGAGAGATGCACAAATCTTTCTTTTACTTGAACCCTCAGAGGCCATTGTAGGGTTATTAATTGACCTAATTTCAAAATTGTTGTTTCTCAGAGACTAGGGAGGCCTGAGAACCCAAAAGAGACAGTGAAATGGTTGGTCAGTAGAGCAGTCAGAACACACACAACAGTTATTAATGAAGTTTGCCATCTCACATGGACATGGTTTGTGGTTCTGCAAAAACAATTATAATAGTAACTAGAGGCCCGGTGCACGAATTCATGCACTGGTGGGGTCCAGCCTGCCTGCCCCGATGGGGGCTGAGTGGGATGGGGCTAGCCAGGGGGAGGGGCTGTGGGAGGTTGGCAGGGAGAGGGGTCAGGGGAGGTTGGTGAAGGCTGATCGGGGCCCAGATTGGGCCAGTTGTCCGCCTCAGTGCATGTCATAGCGATCAGTCATTCTGGTTATTCTGCTGTTCGGTCACTGGGCTTTTAT
>NW_006298231.1:0-303 GCF_000327345.1 Myotis davidii | reverse complement strand
CACAGAGCAGGGCCAATCAGGAGGTTGGGGCCCCTTCTTCTGTCATGAACAGAGCAGGGCTGATAGGGAGGTTGTGGCCCCGCCCCCTGTCACACACAGAGCCACAGGGCAATCAGGGGGTTTGGATGCTGGCCCCTGTTACACTGCTCCAGGGGCCAGGAGGCCTTGCAGCTCTGCTGATCCCAGTGCTGGGAGTCCTCGCGGCTCTGCTGATCCAGGTTCTGGGAGGCCTCATAGCTCCGCTTGACACTGGGGCAGTGAGGCCACGCTGCTCTGCTGATCCTAGTGCTGGGAGGCCTCGCG
>NW_006298230.1:0-249 GCF_000327345.1 Myotis davidii | reverse complement strand
GGGAGAGGGAGAGAGAGAAACACCCACGATGAGGGAGAGTCATGGGTCCCCTGCCTCCTGCACGCCCCACACCAGGGATCGAGCCCACAACCCAGGCACGTGCCCTGGCCGGGAACCGAACCTCCTGGTTCATAGGTCAGTGCTCAGTCACTGAGCCACACCGGCTGGGCTGATTCTAATTTTTATACAAATTCTCTTCGGGTTTGGACATTCCTTTGTCAACAAAGGGCATGTCCAAGTTCCAGGGCA
>NW_006298229.1:0-370 GCF_000327345.1 Myotis davidii | reverse complement strand
GGGTTTCCCCTCCCACTCCCAGGCGCTCCTGCTGGGTTTCCCCTCTGGCTCCCAGAGTTTCCCTTCCTGCTTCCAGGCGCTGTGGCAGGTTTCCCCTCCCACTCTGTGACAGGTTTCCCCTCCTGCTCCCAGTCACTCCTGCTGGGTTACCCCTCCCACTCCCAAGCACTGTGGCAGGTTTCCCCTCCCGATCCCAGGCACTCCTGCTGGGTTTCCCCTCCTGCTCCCAGAGTTTCCCTTCTCGCTCCCAGGTGCTGTGGTGGGTTTCCCCTCCCGCTCCCAGATGCTCCTGCTGGGTTTCCCCTCCTGATCCCAGGCGCTCCTGCTGCATTTCCCTTCCCACTCCCAAGCACTGTGGTGGGTTTCCCCT
>NW_006298228.1:0-433 GCF_000327345.1 Myotis davidii | reverse complement strand
TAACCACTTTCCAGCCAACAACGAACCACATATTTGAGGGTGGTCCCATCTATACTAATAAAAAGGTAATATGCTAATTAGACCAGGAGACCCTCCAGGCAAAGCCATGGTGGTGAGGCTGAGGCAGAGGTGGTTAGGGGCGATCAGGCCAGGAGCGGGGGGGCAGTTGGGAATGAGCAGGACAGGTGGGGGCGAGCAGTTTGGGAAATCAGGCCAGCAGGGGGTGAAGGGTAGTTGGGGGCGAGCAAGCTGTCAGGCAGAGTGGTTGGGGGCAATCAAGCAGGCAGGTGAGTGGTTAGGATCCAGTTGTCTCAGATTGCCAGAGGGTGCAGGCTGGGCTGAAGGACACCCACTCCCCGCCCCCCATGCACGAATTTCTTTGCACCAGGCCACTTGTAAGACTATAATGGAGCTGAAAATTTCCTATTGCCTA
>NW_006298227.1:0-617 GCF_000327345.1 Myotis davidii | reverse complement strand
TTACATGTAAGTCTTTTATCCATTTTGAGTTTACTCTTCTGTAAGTTGGTAGTCTCGTTTCTTTTCTTCTTCTTCTTCTTTTTTTTTTTTTTTTAGCATGTATTTGTCCAATTTTTCCAATAGCATTTCTTGAAGAGACTATCTTGACTCCACTGTATGTTCTTGCCTCCTTTGTCAAATATTAATTGAGCATAATGGTCTCTGGGTTGATGTCTGGTGTCTCTGTTCTGTTCCATTGATCTATGTGCCTGTTCTTGTGCCAGTACCAGGGTGTTTTGATTACAGTCTCTTTGTAGTATAACTTGATATCTGGTATTGTGATCCCTCCAATTTTGTTCTTTTTTCTGGAGATGACTGCAGTTATTCAGGGTATTTTTTGGTTCCATATGAATTTTTGGAGTATTTGTTCTAGATCTGTGAAATATGCCATTGATATTTTAATAGGGATTTCATTGAATCTGTAGATTGCCTTGGGTAGTGTGGACATTTTAATGATGTTGATTCTACTAATCCATGAACACGTTATGTTCTATTTGTTTATATCCCCCTCTATCACTTTTTTCAATGTCCTCTAGTGTTATGCATACAAGTATTTTACCTCCTTGGTTAAGTTTATT
>NW_006298226.1:0-239 GCF_000327345.1 Myotis davidii | reverse complement strand
GTTTCCCTTTTGAGTCTATTTAATATTTAAATACTAATATTTAATTTAAATATTTAGAAATTTTGTAAATACTGAGTACTTCAAAAGAATGTTTTTCATTGCAGATTCCTGACTCCTATTTATAAATATATGCTTTTATTTTTCTCTTTAATTAATTTTTACTACTTAATTTTTTAAAGATTAATAGGTGTTAAAACCAGTCTGTGCAGTTGGGTTTTATTCAGTTACAATTTTTACAG
>NW_006298225.1:0-808 GCF_000327345.1 Myotis davidii | reverse complement strand
ATAGCCAGTGTCCATAACATCCAAAATGACCACAGGCTCAACTAAATGCCAGGTCCAAAACGACTGAAGGGACAACTGAATTCCAGGCTGCGCACGCAGCAGGCTCAGGTGGGCGGGGACTGGCGATCGGGCTGCACTGCTGACCTTTCGGAGAGAGAGGCCGGTCTGATCCGCAGCCTCTGTGGCAGCTGCTGATCAGCCTTTGCCTCTTTCTCTGGGCCTCGCCAGCATCTGCACCTCATTGTCTCTCTCCAAGAGGTCAGCAGTTCAGCCCACTGGACAGCAGCCTAGGGTGGCAGATGATCCGCCTGCCTCTATGATCAGGACAAAAGATAGGCCTGGAGATGCTGACTGGCACAGAAACCAACCAATCAGAACCTACTCTGGGTGAATTGTGAAGGCACCACCTAAGGTGGGGGCTGAGGAGAGTTTTAAAGGCAAGAGCAGTTTGGTGTAAGCTATAAGAAAGTGATTCCATTTTTTAATGACTGCTTTGGCAGTATAGTGCATATGGCTGCCTATCAGACCAGGTATAGGGATTATGTGTTTTTGTCAGCCAAGAGCATCTCCTTCTGCTGAAAAAGATCCCCCCGACCCATTTAAGCAATCCTCTCCTATACAATCTATCTATACTAATAAAAGGTAATATTCTAATTAGACCATTCAACTGGCTATCTTCCAGATGTCTGACTTCTTTCTGGACAAAGCAATTGTGTTGGGGGATGAGGCAGAGGTAGTTAGGGGCAGTCCAGGCTGGCAGGGATCAAGATAGGGAAATCAGGCAGGCAGGCAGATGAACGGTTGGGAG
>NW_006298224.1:0-737 GCF_000327345.1 Myotis davidii | reverse complement strand
GCTCTGAGGAAAGCGACCTCTCCCTCCTGGACATTGCCCACCGTCCAGCAGCCATTTTTCTGCCCCTTCTCTTGCCCTCACGCCCTGAGCAGGGCTGGGCTGGCCTGAAAGCCCACAGATTTGCGGGGCCAGATACCGGGGGAGTTGGTGCCGGGGGCTGTGGGGACCCCTTGGTCAAGTGCAAAGCCGGCCAGCTGAGGTCACACAATAAGGCCAACGCCGGAGTTCCATGAATTGTTGCGTGTAAGTCCCCTCAGCCAGCTTCCGTGGGGGGCGCCGCCTGGCAAGCTTCCTGTGGCTGCGCTCTGGTTTCTTTGTGGGCGAAATCTCGCAAGATCAGGAGATCAGGAACATTCCAAGTTCAAGGGGCTGGAGCGGGGAGACTGGTGGGGAACAGGGGTACCTGTGCCATACCCACCAGGCTGCAAGGGGTGAGAGAGGGTGGGTGGCTGTCAGGGGGACCCTGTGCTTCCAGGCATGAGGTTGGGGATGGTCGCGGATGTGGAGGGAGAAACAGGAGGCCGCGACCCCCAGCTAACCTCCCACTTGCCACCCCTGGTCTGTGTTTCCGGGGACCCCTTTCCCTCTGTGGTTGTGGCTGCCAATTACGTACCTCCTTCCCTGGGCCAAGCTTGGCTCCACACTCCCACCCCACCACAGCCCTGGGCTAGTCCACTGTCCCTCCTGTCTGCATGCGGACATTTTGCAGGCCACCCGACTGATTACATAATGCAACC
>NW_006298223.1:0-756 GCF_000327345.1 Myotis davidii | reverse complement strand
GGGAATCTTGAAATCTGGGCACAACAAAAACAAAAGACACACACAGGATGAAAGTGATGAGATGGAAAAATAATTTCCATGCAAATGGAAAAGATAAAAAAAGCTGGAGTAGCAATACTCATCTCTGACAAAATAGATTTTAAAATGAAGACCATCACAAGAGAAAACAAAGGTCACACATAATACTAAAGGGATTGATCCAACAAGAAGATATAACCCTGGTAAATACTTATGTACCCAATATAGGTGCACCTAAATACATATTTTTTTAAAACTTCTAGAGGACTTTAAAGGAGAGACTGACAACAATACAGTCATAGTAGGGGTTTTTAACACCCCTCTGACTGCCCTGGACAGATCTTCCAGACAAAAACTTAACAAAGAAACAGACTCTAAAGGACACACTGGATCAGATTGATTCAATAGACATTTATGGAACATGTCATCCCAATGCAGCAGAATATACATTCTTCTCAAGTGCACATGGATCATTCACAAAGATAGACCACATGTTAGGACATAAAACAAGTCTCTACAAGCTCAAGAAGAATGAAAGCATATTAAGCATCTCGTCAGTTCACAGTAGGATGAAATTAGAAATCAACTACAGTAAAAACACCCAAAAACATTCAAATACATGGAAACTAAATAGCATTTTATTAAACAATAAATTGGTTACCAATGAGATCAAGAGTGAAATCAAAAACTTCCTGGAAAAAAATTAAAATCAACACACAACAACCCAAAATCTCTGGG
>NW_006298222.1:0-1640 GCF_000327345.1 Myotis davidii | reverse complement strand
TCGATCAGCTGCCTCCTGCACACCTCCACCTCTGTCCTCCACCTTCCTCCACTGGTCCAGCAAGTGGCAGGGACCATGTCAGCAGCTCTGGGGTGTTGAGCGCCGTCCACGTGCCGAGGACCCCCACACCGGTGCCCCTCACCACCTGTCCGGCTGTGGGCGGTCAGTGCAGCTGAGATGCGGGCGAAAAGGAGGAAGGTGCATTCAGTTGGCTTATGCTCCTACTTCCGGGTCCTCAACTCGGCCACTGGGGCTGCCTGCCTTCGGGCCTTCACCACCTGCCCGGCCTCTGGGATCCTGAGTCCTCTTCCGTCCATGGGGCCTGGGTGTCCTGTGGGTGTCCTTCCTAACAGCCCTCGCGACCTTCCCCTGCTCCTCTCCCCCAGATCGGGTGCAAGGGGTCCCAGTGCCGCAGCCAGTTGCTGACCTCGGCGCGACAACCACACTCCCTTCCCAGGCTGGCTTCCACCCGCGCCCCATCCCCGCGGCCCTGCACCGGGCCAGGCAAAAGCCTCCCTTAGAGACCCTCAGAGGGCGAGGCTGGGTCTGGCACCTCCCGGTCCACTGACGCCTCTCCCCGCTTCCCCAGAGGGCCCTGGGGTCATATTGTAGGGGGTGGCGGACCTGGGAGCCCGGAGGGACCTGAAATCCCAGGTCACTGGGTGGGGGCAGGGCGAGCCAAGCTCCCAGCAGGCCTAGCGTGGCCGGGCGTGGGTTGGAAGGCACGAGGCCTGGGCACGTGGGCGCTGGTGCATTCTGATTGGAGGGCCTGGAGCAGGGCGGGACCTTGGGGCACACTCTGATTGGAGGGCCTGGAGCAGGGCGGGGCCTTGGGCGCGACGCTGATCCACGTTCCCAGGCAGTCGTCAGGCAGTTGAGGCGGCGCCGAGGCCAGGCCGGGACCATGCTGCGCAAGCTCACCATCGACCAGATCAACGACTGGTTCACCATCGGCAAGACCGTGACCGACGTGGAGCTGCTGGGCTCACCGCCCGCCTTCCCGGCGGAGGCGGCCAGAGACGAGGCCCAGCGCAGGAACAGAGCCCCTGGGGCCTGCCCCATCGCCACCCAGGCCCAGGCTGAGGCCCAGGCCCAGGCCCAGGCGCGGGTACCGGCACCTGCGCTTTTTTTGCGCAGGCGCATCAGGGGGCATCCAGGAGGTAGGCGGCCGGGCTGCGGGTGGGAGCGGGGCTGGACAACGAGGACGTGGGCCCCATTGGCACGTCCCTGGTCCCCGCTGCCTGGGCGATGCCTGGCCGCTCCAAAGTGAGCTGGCCACAGACAGACCCCGTCCCGCCACCACATCAGCTAACCTCTCCCTACCAGATGCGGAGTTCTAGTCTTTTTATTAATAGAATATTCTATTTATTTTTTAATTTGACTTTTAGAGAGAGAGGGAGAGGGAGAGGGAGAGGGAAACATCAATGAGGACAGAGAACCATGGGTCGGCTGCCTCCTGCGCGCCCCACACTGGGGATGGAGCCCGAAACCCGGGCCTGTGCCCTGACCGGTCGGGGACGGAACCCTGACCTCCTGGTTCCTAGATCGATGCTCAATCACTGAGCCACGCGGCTGGGCTGGGCTGGGCTATTTTTTTAGAGCATTTGAATTTTACGTAAAAATTGAGTGCAGAGTGCTGT
>NW_006298221.1:0-388 GCF_000327345.1 Myotis davidii | reverse complement strand
GCTATCAGAACTGCTGGGAAGAGAATTTTACATTCCAGGGCTCTAGAAAATATCCCAAGACTTGGCCAGAAGGTGCCAAGTATGTGACCAGGTGAACCAAGGACCCCCTCTTGTGGCCGCGCCGGGGCAGGGATTCCAAGGTCAGAACCCCTGAGAACACTGGGAAGTGGACTTCACTGAGATACCAGGAGGACGAGGAGAATGTAAGTACCTGCTGGTTTTTGTTGATGCCTTCTCTGGATGGCCTGGGGCATACCCAACCAAGGGAGAGACAGCACAGATAGTAGTTAGGAAACTCCTCACTAAAATTGTCCCCCGGTTTGGCCTGCCTCTATATGTGGGGTCCGACAATGGTCCAGCGTTTATTGCCAAAGTTACACAATCCATA
>NW_006298220.1:0-301 GCF_000327345.1 Myotis davidii | reverse complement strand
AGAAAGAGAAATTAAAAAAGCAATCCCACTTACTATTGCAACAACAACAAAATATGGTACTTAGGAATAAACTTAACCAAGGAAGTAAAAGACCTGTACTTGGAAAGCTATAGAACATTGAAAAAAGAAATAGAGAAAGATAGAAACAAATGGAAACATATACCATATTTGTGGTTAGAAGAATTAACATTATTAAAATGTCTATACTACCCAAAGGAATCTATAGAGTCAACGCAATCCTTATTAAAATTCCAATGGCATACTTCATAGAGCTAGAACAAATATTCCAAAAATTTATATG
>NW_006298219.1:0-246 GCF_000327345.1 Myotis davidii | reverse complement strand
TACTCACAGCCCACAAATGGGTGCACCTAGAGTTCCTAGCTCAGGTGACTGGAGATGCTGAGCCATTGGGCCCTATAGAACACCTACTACACAAGGCCACTCTATAAACTCAAGGCGACTTAGCAGCTACCCAATACATAGAAACAAACACAGGGAAGCTGTCAAAATGCAGAAACAAAGAAACATATCACACATGAAAAAAAATGGAAGAAGGCAAACTACTGAATATAGAGTTCAAAATCACAG
>NW_006298218.1:0-571 GCF_000327345.1 Myotis davidii | reverse complement strand
CAATATCTGGTTAAAAATGCAGTCTTACTTCCCCACTGGGACTGACTTGGGTGGAGCGGCAGAGCCTAACCCCAGGGCCCCGCCACAGCTGACTAGGGTGGAGCTGCAGGGCCCTCAGGGGCTCGTCACAGGAGGAGATATATAGGCAGAGCCTCCCCACGAGTTCAGTTCAGGCTTTGGATCCGGAATTCCCCTGGACTAGCAGATCTGCGAAATAAAGGTTACACTTTCCTCCCTCAGAGTGCTGGCTGATCCTTCTCCCGTGCATTCTGCCACAACACAAGGACAGGGGCATTATAGTGGCTACTGTGAGGCCACAAGGAGCACTACCAAGCTAGGAAAACAGGAAGGACCTAATTCTTCTCAGGCAATATTTCGGAGGTCGGCGTGAAGGGGGCAAATCTTAGAGTCACAGCCAACAGGCATTCGTGAGCGCCTATGTGCCCGGCCCTGAGTTAAGTGCTTTTGCATTTACTGTTGGCTGCCTGTCCAACAGTCATTGCCCCTACCTCTTTCCCCACAGCACCCGGAGATTGTATAGGCCAGTGGTCGGCAAACTCCTTAGTCAACA
>NW_006298217.1:0-223 GCF_000327345.1 Myotis davidii | reverse complement strand
ATTTTTGTTGATTTCAGAGAGGAAGGGAGATAGGGAGAGACAAACATCAATGATGCACGAGAAACATTGACCAGCTGCCTCCTGCAAGCCCCCTACTGGGGTGGAGCCCACAACACGGGCATGTGCCCTTAACTGGAATTGAACCCGTGACCCTTCATTCCACTGAGCCAAACCAGCTAAGGCAAGAAATAATTTCTTGAAGGTTCCTGTGAGCCTTACATTT
>NW_006298216.1:657-893 GCF_000327345.1 Myotis davidii | reverse complement strand
GTCTCTTGTAGACAGCAAATGTATGGGTTATGTGTATTTTTTAATCCATTCAGCCACTCGATGTGTTTTGATTAGAGCATTTAGTCTGTTTACGATTAAAGTAATTCTGAAAGAGACTGTCTTGACTCCATGGTATGCCCTTGCCTCCTTTGTAAATTAATAATAGAGCGTAATGACTGGGGTCCACTTCTGGGTTCTCTGTTCTGTTTAAGTGGAGTTTATGTGTTTTCTAGTGG
>NW_006298216.1:0-454 GCF_000327345.1 Myotis davidii | reverse complement strand
TGGACATGTTAATAATGTTAAATCTACCAACCCATCCACATGGTATATTAGTCCATTGGTTGATATCTTTATCTCCTATTCAATGTCCTGTAGTTTTCCAAGTGCAGTTCTTTTACTTTCTCTATGAATCACTAAAAATGTACAGTTTTTAATTATAAACCTTGTTTTCTATCAAAATTACTTCTTGCGTGAATTTTGGGACACCCTTTACTTAGGCGACTCCTGTTAAAAGGCCATTCCATCCACAAAGGGGGTCACAACCCACAGGTTAGAACCACTATTCTAAAATGTCAATTAAATCTAATGGATCCCATGTGTCCTTTAGATTCTCTGCATCCTTGTTAGTTTTTCATATGGAAGATCTATCGAGTGAAGTCAGAGGGGTGATAAAAGTCCCTGACTGTGTCCTTTTGTCACACTGTCTGTTAAAGTCTTCTAGGATTTTTGTTTGTTT
>NW_006298215.1:0-1503 GCF_000327345.1 Myotis davidii | reverse complement strand
GCATTTTAAGGCTCGTGCTAATTTGCATAATCTGAAGGTGACAGGGGAAGCTGCTGGTGGTGATGTGAAAGCAGCAGGTGATTTTTCTAGTGCTTTGGCTGAGATAATTAGGGAGGGGGGTTACTGTGATAAAGAAGTGTTTAATGTGGGCTTCCTTCTCTCTCTTTCTCTGCCATTGTGGTGCGCGCATTCGCCTCTACCTCACCATGTCTTCCTAAAAGACTTTCAGGATCAAGAGGTTCCTGGCCAAGAAACAAAAGCATAATCGGCCCATTCCCCAATGGATTCGGATGAAAACTGATAATAAAATCAGGTACAACTCGAAGAGGAGACATTGGAGAAGAACCAATTTGGGCCTATGAGAAATCACACATGAGAGATGACTCACATATTTATGTACGGTGTGGTACTACTCAGGTAAACTTAATAAGAAAGAGTGAGAAATCACACATGAGAGATGACTCACATATTTATGCTGTATCCAGGTTGCCTACACCTGTAAGTGATTGAAAAGATGCTACTGTCTGGACATTTGGGGCATTTAATTGTAAGATTAATGAACTTGTGATTTTGCTCTGTTGATTTTTTCCTCCTGAAATAGAAGGTTGATTCAGTAATAAATGTGAGCTCTTTAAAAAAAAAAAGAAGTGTTTAATGTGCATGAGACAGGCTTGTTCTGGAAGCCTATGCTTACACGTACGCACATTTCTAAGGAGGAGAAGACAGCATCAGGCCATCAAGCCAGCAAGGAGAGATTGACTTTGCTACTTGGGGCGAATGCTGCTGGTGACTTCAAGCTGAAGCCCTTGGTGTGTCTGGCTGAGAATCCAAGGGCACCCAAGGGCATATGGAAGGGTCAACTACCTGTCATCCGGAAATCTAACAAGAAGGCATGCGTGACACTTAGCATATTTGAGGACTGATTCACCAACCATTTTGTGCCAGAAGTGAAGGACTACTGTGCTTCCAAGGGGCTGCCCTTTAAGGTGTTGCTAGTGCTGGACAATTCCCCTGGTCACCCTGCTGATCTGAATGACTTTCATCCAAATGTCAAGGTGGTTTACCTTCCACCAAACACCACCTCCCTTTTACAGCCTATGGACCAAGGTGTCATTTCTTTTTTCAAGGCCTACTACCTCCAAAGGACATTCGCTATGGCTTTTAGGGCAACTGAGGATAAAGAGTTGACTCTCAATGACTTTTGGAAATCTTACAGTGTTCTTGCTGCTGTAAAAAACATTTCTGAGTCTTGGGATGAAGTTAAGCAGACGAACTTGAATGGTGGTTGGAAAAAATTGTGTCCCCAGTTTGTGAATGATTTCCATGGCTTTGAGGATTCAGTTGAGGTTGTCATCCAGAGTGTTGTTGAGCTGAGTAAGCAGCTTGATTTGGAGGTGGAGGCTGATGTCACAGACCTGCTGGCATCTCATGGAGAGGAGCTATCTACGAAGGACCTCATTCAAGTGAAAGAGCAGTTAATTGAAGAGGAAGTCACACCAACCC
>NW_006298214.1:0-276 GCF_000327345.1 Myotis davidii | reverse complement strand
CATCCCCCGAGGGGTCCCAGATTGGAGAGGGTTGAGGCCAGGCTGAGGACCACCACCCCCCTCCTAGTACATGAATTTCGTGCACCAGGCCTCTAGTCCTATATAATAAAAGCCAAATATGCAAATTGTTTGACTGGGAGTTTGACTGGGACTTTGACCACTCACTATGATGTGCGCTGACCACCAGAGGGCAGCGCAGAACATGGCAGGCGTTGGTGATACAGTGCTGGCAGCGGGTAGCAATGGAGGCACTGCCAGCCCCGATGGGCCCCAACA
>NW_006298213.1:0-308 GCF_000327345.1 Myotis davidii | reverse complement strand
GGCCTGAAGCCCCTGGGCACAGAGGGCACCCCCTTCTTCCCCCCAGACCCTCAGCTCACTGCTCAGGGCGGGGCTGGGGGAGTGCAGCACATTTCAGGCCAGGAGAGGGGGGCTCAGAGCCAGGCCTCTGTGTCCCAGGAGGCCCCCAACTTCCAGAAAGTTCTCACTTCCTGCCAAGCGGGCTCACTGGCCTGGGGAACAGCCCAGGTGGGGTGACCCCTGGGTTGGGGGGGATGTCATACCTGCCCGGGCTCCTGGGGCTGTTCCACCCTGACTGTGTGCCCGCTTGGCTGCAGGCTCCCGGGTGC
>NW_006298212.1:0-420 GCF_000327345.1 Myotis davidii | reverse complement strand
CAATAAAAATATATTTTTTAAAAAATTTAAAAAGAAAAAGGGGGAACCCTAGTACTCTCCTGGTGGGAATGCAGACTAGTGAAGCCACTATGGAAAACAGTATGGAGTTTCTTCAAAAAATAAAAATGGGACTGCCATTTGACCAGTGATCCCACTTTAGGAATAGATCCTATGAATCTGGAAACACCAATCAGAAAGAATATATGCACCCCTATGTTCATAGAAGCACTATTTATAATAGCTAAGATCAGGAAACAGCCCACGTGCCCATCAGCAGATGAGTGGATAAAAAAGATGTGGTACATTTACAGAATAGAATACTTTGAAGCTATAAGAAAAAAAAAGGATCTTTTACCCTTTGAGAAAGCATGGAGCAACCTGGAGAGTATTAGGCTAAGTGAAATAAGCTAGTCAGAGAAA
>NW_006298211.1:0-522 GCF_000327345.1 Myotis davidii | reverse complement strand
CCGAACAGCAGGGTGCGTGGGGCGACCAGGCCACCAGTGGGGTCATTGACGGACGACCACATGACAGAACAGCAGGATGCGTGGGGCGACCAGGCCAGCCGGGGTAAGTGAGGGACGACCATATGACTGAACAGCAGGCTGCATGGGGTGACCAGGCCAACAGGGGGGGCAGTGAGGGGTGACCATATGACTGAAGAGCAGGCTGTGTGGGGCAACCAGGCCGGCAGAGGGTTAGTGAGGGACGACCATATGAATGAACAGCAGGCTCTGTGGAGCAACGAGGCCAACACAGGGGGTTTGTGAGGGATGACTACATGACTAAACAGCAGGCGGTGTGGGGCGACCAGGCCGACAGGGAGGGTTAGTGAGGGATGACCACATGACTAAACAGCAGGCTGTGTGGGGCGACCAGGCCGACAGGGAGGGTTAGTGAGGGACCACCATATGACTGAACAGCAGGCTGTGTGGTGCGACCTGGCCGGCAGGGGTTCAGTGATGGACGACCATATGACTGAAGAGCAG
>NW_006298210.1:0-311 GCF_000327345.1 Myotis davidii | reverse complement strand
TCTCCTGCCTCCTCAGCAGTGCTGAGAATGTCCAACTGCAGCTTAAGCTTGCTCCCCGCTGGCAAGTGGACATCCCCCGAGGGCTGCCGGGCTGCCAGAGGGATGTCTGATTGCCATCTCAGGCCCAATCCCCTGGGGAGCAGTCGTAAGCCAGCAAGTGGGCATCCCCCGAGAGGTCCCAGACTGCGAGAGGGCACAGGCTGGGCTGAGGGACCCCCTACCCCTGACTGCACAAATTTTTCTGCATCGGGCCTCTAGTTCTTTAATTATCCTATCTAATAAAGGACAAAAATGGTAATTGGCGTACGACC
>NW_006298209.1:0-444 GCF_000327345.1 Myotis davidii | reverse complement strand
AATACCAGGAAATGGTAACATCTGAATCTAGTGTAATGGACTACTGAAATGACAGGTGAGTATGTGAAGTGGCTTAGAGGAAACACCCCCTCCCTTCCATATGCTGGACTATAATGGAACTAGAAGAAATGAGAGAGAGAGAGAGGTCAGTTGGAAAAAAAATTAGGAGGTAAGAGGAAGGTCTCTTTTCCATAATCAGAGGGTCTGAGATGTCTGCATCCTCTGCCACCCCCGCCTCTCGTTGATGGTCCAGCTGAGGCTTTGTGATGTCAAGCCACACCATGGCAACCACTGATTTCAGGAAAGCAGAGCTGAAGTGAGTGGCTCCTCATTGACCTAGACTCCTAGAGAGTATATATACAGGCCAGGACCCTTTGCGTACTGTCTGTTGACTCAAGATACCCAAATTTAAAACTAAGATGGAGGCATAGATAAACACCGGGA
>NW_006298208.1:0-389 GCF_000327345.1 Myotis davidii | reverse complement strand
TTTTTGCAACTTCTCTTATTTAAAAAACACACATGATATTTTATTGATTTTTAGCATAGTCCTTGAAGAAGTACCTGGCATACCTCAAGGGACCACAGAGAGAGATCAAGGCAGAATACAGAGAGAGAGAGAGAGAGAGAGAGAGAGAGAGAGAGAGAGAGAATGTGGGAGTGAAAAATCAATCAACTGCCTCCTGCACACCCTCAACCAGGGATTGAACCCACAACAGGGGCATGTGCCCTGACAGTGAATTGAACTATCAACCTTTAGGTGCATGGGATGATTCCCAACCAACTGAGCCACACTAGCCAGGGCCAACTTCTCTTATATTTAAGAAAAATATATATTTAAAATACTAAAGGTGCTTAAGAGTAGATAGGGGAGTGAAA
>NW_006298207.1:0-459 GCF_000327345.1 Myotis davidii | reverse complement strand
CCAACATCATACTCAACGGACAAAAACTAAAACTATTTCCGTAATAACAGGAACAAGATGGGGATGCCCACTCTCAATACTTCTGTTCCACCTAGTACTGGAAGTATTAATCACTGAAATCAGACAAGAAGAAAAAGTAAAAGGCATCCAAATTGGAAAAGAAGTAAAACTGTCCTTTTTTGTAGATGACCTGATACTGCCTAAAGAAAACCCTAAAGACTCCATCAAAAAATTATTAGACTTAATAAATAAATTTGGCAATGTAGCAGGATACAAAAATAACACCAAGAAATCTATGGCATTTCTATACACCATTACTGATCTGACAGAAAGAGAGACTAAAAAAGCAATCCCATTTTCCATTGCTCAAAAAAAAATTAAGATATCTAGTAATAAACTTTACTACGGAGGTAAAAGAGCTATATGCAGAAAACTACAGAACACTGAAAAAAGAGATAG
>NW_006298206.1:0-687 GCF_000327345.1 Myotis davidii | reverse complement strand
TAAAGGCACAAAATACAACACAACAAAGCACAAAGCACAAGGCACTGAACACAAACTAATAACCCCAAACAAAGGTGACCACCAGATCAAAAAGAATTAGGGAATAAGGAAGAAAGAAGAGGGGGAAAAAGAAAAAAAGGAGTGCAAAAATGAAATTGGGAAAAGGGAAAAAGAAAAAAGAAGAAAGAAAAGAAAGAGAATGAAATAGAAGAGGGGAAGAAACTATTTATATGTGGAGAAAACTCCAATAGAACAGCCACTAATCCCAACAAATTTCAGCAACAGAATGCAAACTACAAACAACACTTGATATCAAGTGAGGCGAGGGAAAACAGAAGAAAAAAAAATAACCGGAAAAGAAAAACAAAAAACAAGAACAAACAAACAGAAAAATAGAAAGAAAAAGCAAAACAATCTCACAAACAAGCATAAAAAAACCCCAATATACTGAACAATCAAGTAAACAACAACCAAATGACAGAGAGGGAAAAAAAATTTGGATAGTGAAGAAAGAAGAGAGAGGTGTATATGGATTTAGAGCAGGGGATTGGAAATTAGATGTATAAGTAGGGTGAAATTTTAATGGGGTAAAAAGAAGGAATAGGGGAAATCTAAACCAGGAATAGGGTAAGAGAAACAGCACAACAAAGGGGAAAAAGTGAGGAGGAGAGTTTTGGTGTAAAGGTA
>NW_006298205.1:0-456 GCF_000327345.1 Myotis davidii | reverse complement strand
GGACACTAGGACAGGCCCCTCGCGGTCCTCTCCGTGTCCCCCCCAGGAGGCGTGGGTGACCTGGGGGTCAGGTCTCGCATCAACAGGGGTCAGGAGGCCAGTCACAGGGATGATGTCACAGACAAACCCCCTGGAGGGACAGGGAGAGGGGGGTGAGGGGGGGACCCTCAGCCATGCCTGAGGGTTCTGGCTCCTGCACAAGGTGCTGAAGGAAAGTTCATGCAGGACCCAGAGTGTCCCGGGAAGAATGAGAGACTCAGAGGTGACTGGGGGCTTTATAACAGGGTAACTTTACCAGTAAATGGATCCTTGTAGGAAATGATGAGCTCCGTGTTACGGCCAGTGTTCACGTCTGCAGTGATTAGAAAGGGGGGCCTATGGCACTTTACACAGAGGAACAGATGCCGGGAGCCGATCCCTCCGTACTGTTTCAAGGGACCTGGCGTATATGGCATA
>NW_006298204.1:0-879 GCF_000327345.1 Myotis davidii | reverse complement strand
TTGCCACTGAATTCTATACCTAAAAATGGTTAACATTGCAAATTTTATGATTATAGCGCACACACACACACACACACACACACACACGTATTCATACTTTTTTTAAAAAACTTCAATTCCCCCCCCCCTTCCAGTTCCCCCCCAAAAATGGAAGGTAGAAAGGATTAGGCTGTTCCCATATTAGTGAAATTAAAACACATATTATATTAAAAAAGTTCCTCCCCCAATAATGTACTACTTTTAGTTTATGAGGCTGGTATTTACTAGTGTACATTTTCACATACTATAAAATAATTGTCTAATTACTTGTGGAAGTTACAGATTTTAGATAAAAATATAAAGAATGAAATAATTAATGATGAGACAAATTTTTTAAGACAACGCCCAAAGGAAATTATAAGAAAAGGATGGAGAAAAGCAGAGAAATTAGCAGACTTAATAGAGTTTGGGGTTTAAAAAAGAAATGAGAGAACAAAGATAAAAAAGTTAAAGAAAATGTTCTGCCCATATAATAGGACTGGAGAGAGGCCTCGCAGGATTTTGAAAATATTAGCAAATGTTCAGCAAACATGAACAGATTCGATCAGCCATTGCTAGTGAAGCGATGAGGATTTGAAGGTGGAGGTCAGCTCTCCGAGTCTCTGCATGTCTGGAATTAGCTGGTTTTGCCCTAACCCTTAGTCAGTAGTTTCATTGGGCAAATGATTCTTAAATGTTTAAAGACATCCCCTTACTTTTTCCAACATTCGATGAGGGTGAGGCTGTTCCCTTATAGATGAAAGCTTTTGGCTTGTTTTAGACGTTTTCCGGGCCTTTTATCCCCGGTGTTCTACCATTTCAATGGTTTGCACTTACTCATCCATATCTGTTTCTTTTTTT
>NW_006298203.1:0-254 GCF_000327345.1 Myotis davidii | reverse complement strand
AAGATGGCAACACCCACAGCCACAAGATGGCCATCAGGAGAGGGAAGTTGTGGGCAATCAGGACAGCAGGGGAGGGCAGTTAGGGGTTACCAGGCCAGCAGGGGAGGGCAGTTAGGGTAACCAGGCCTGCAGGGAAGGGCAATTAGGGGTGACTGGGCCGGCAGAGGAAGGCAGTTGGGGGTGACTGGGCTGGCAGGGGAGCAGTTAGGTGTGGACCAGGCTGGCAGAGGAGTGGTTGGGGGTGATCAGGCTGG
>NW_006298202.1:9748-12549 GCF_000327345.1 Myotis davidii | reverse complement strand
GATGCAGATCAGTGTAGCTGATAAGGGCACGTCTAGCTTGAAGCACTTAAGAAGTGATGCCTACATACCAGGGGCCCTTACACCAGCCACCTGAACATCATGCCTGAGGAATCACCAGAAGATAAAAACAGCCCTACCACCAGTCCAAGCAGACTCCCAGCTGAGCGCTCTAAGGAGGAGTTGGTCACCTACAATCCCACCACAGCTGGCCTCAGGTATGGAAGGAGAGTCACCTGCTCTCCAAACTGTCAGGGGTGGCGCTGTGAGCAGCTGAGCTCTGAGCACATTCTTCCTGGTCACTTCTAAGCACCTGGAAGAGCCTGTCCTGCCTCCACCCACAGGCCTTCTGGGGCCTGGAGGTCCCTCCAGGGTCCTTTTTGCTTTTGTGGTTAGATGCTCCTCTCACTCTGGCCAGAGTTTCTCAGTGGTTAGAATATTGGCCCAAGAACCCAAGGGTCACGGGTTTGATTCCTGGTCAAAGACTTGGGTTACAGGTTTGAACCCAAGCCCCAGTTGGGGTTCATATGGGAGGCAACCAATCAATGTGTCTCTCTCACATCATTGTATCAATGTTTCTCCCTCTCTCTCTCTCACCCGTTCTATCCCTCCCTTCCCATCTCTAAAAAGCAATGCTAAAAATATCCTCTGGTGAGGATTAACAGCAGCAACAACAACAACAAGCCCCTCTCCCACACTGTCTTTTGGCTTATCAGGAAGGACTGACACCCCCACCCTCATTCCCTGAGCGGCTTCTCTCCTCCCACCCCAGTGCAGGAGAAGATGGACACACCAGGCCTGGATTCCCCATAAATGCTGCTCCTACCCGCTTCCTCCCAGGATCAGGGGTCAGTGCCAGGAAGGCCTGTGCACAGTGTGTGGAATGTGGGCGTTTCTGGGCCCAGCACCCACAGACCTCCTCAGGGACTCCCCCTCCTGACTCCACCCGCCCGGCAGTCCCACCAGGCCCCTCTTACTTGGAAATTATTGGGATTCTCATTTGTGTAGAGAAGAAACCGGGTGTTGATGAGCTTGGGGTGCCAGGGGAATAGCTTCAGGGGCCGCTGTAAGATCCCTGCCCATGGCTTGTCATCGGGGAAGCAGCCAAAAGGTGGATAGCAGACCGGTATTCCTGGGGCAGAAAGACCTCACCTCAGCTACACAGGAGGCCTTTCAGGGTGCTGCCCAACCTGGCGAGGCCCATGCTGGGCTCTACCTGCTGTCAGTGCTCCCCAAATTCCACGGAGACAAAAATCATCTCTGCACACTCCCAGCGCCGCCCTGGGCAATTCTGATTCACAGGTATGGCAGGGGAGCACCGGAATCCGCTTGTTTGATGCTCTTTTCACCCTGATCATCAGGCCAGAGGGGGATTGGCTGAGCTTCCTGGGAACCTACTGCCCTAAAACTACCTCTTCCGGGAGAGCCCCAGACGGCCCTTTACATGCCATCACCGGCATCAGGGATGACAGCGCCTGCGATTCTGTAGCGCAGAGATGCTGCTGGGTGGATCCTGACGCTGGCGCCACACCCAGCTAGGCACTGAGGAGATGGATACATCAGGTACAAACCCTTCCTTGAATGAGAGGAAATCTAATAGAGAAGGAGTCATGATGACCTTGACTTCCTTCCAGAAAGAGGGACCAGTCCCAGAAGAAGGGCTGTGGAGACTAAATCAAGTCTTGCTTCAGGTGGTAAATGCAGAAGCTTGAAGGCCAGGGTCAGGCACCAGGGCTGTGAGGTGGATGGTGAGTGGGAGGTGCCTTTGAGTGTGGTGGGGCTTGTGCTCCATGAAGGTGTTTTCAGGAACCCAGTGTGGGTGGCTCAGAGGCAGGAGAGCCTGGGAGAGGTGCGGGTTGGAGTGGGGCAGTACAGAGGTGGATGATCTGAGAGGAAACAGGCATTCTAGTCTTGGGTGACATTGGAAATGAAGAGAAGGGTGGAGAGACGGGGTAGGGAATGGTGCCTGAACCTCAACAAGTGAGTGTGAGGTATGGTGGGAGGCCCTGGTGGAGCTGCCTGAAAATTGGAAGGGAGACAGTGGGGCCAGGGGAACAGAGGCTGGGCAAAGGGGAAGCCACAGGAAAAGAGCCAGGAGGGCCAGGAGTGACCTTTGTGGGACACCCACATTTAGTGCAGGAGGAGGAAGCGGAGGAGCAAAGGAGACCAAGAGGGGCCAGAAAGGCCTGAGGAGCAGCCAGACCTGGGTGGGCTCTGCTCAAGGAGTCAGGTCCTGCTGCATGGCCATGATGGAAGGGAGGCTAAGAGTGGGCTGGGTAGGCCAAGAGTGGGCTGGGCGAGGTGAGGAGGAAAGGAGGACTCGTGGTGCAGAAGGAAGCTCAGCAGAAGGGATGCCAGAGGAAAAGCTCAGATTGGAGCTAGAGAGACAGGCGTGGCAACAGTGACAGGAGTAATGGGGAGGGAGGGACAGTTCTTCACGAGACACATCATGTAGCTTAGGCTGCGGACATGCACTTGTCCACGCAAGGGACTAAGGATTTTAAAGGACTGTGGAGAGCACCCTCCCCCATCACCTCTGCCCAACAGCCTACCACTTGGGTCACCCCATCACAGCCAGTTGCTGGAGGAAAAGGGCTGGTGGGTCCCCAGGTTCATCTGTGTCCAAGATGTTGCCCTGTGTTTGCTACAGCGCCAACAATCCCCCAATGGTGGCAATTGTTGTTTTTGTTGAAATAATGATAACGCCGTTCATTATGATGATAATGATGATGAGGCCTCTAGCTGCCCCACCCAGAGGCCAGCACAGGCATGGTCCCTTCCTCCTCATGGGGATGGGACAGCAG
>NW_006298202.1:7912-8570 GCF_000327345.1 Myotis davidii | reverse complement strand
CATATAGTCTATTTCCAAAGAATTTTTGTGCTGCGTAGACTGTACTTTGACCTGGAGATAAAAAGGTGGAGGTGGCCCTGCCTGCCTCTTGCAGGATTAGGGATCAAGCCCCCAACCCGGACATGTGCCCTGACCTGGAATCGAACTGTGACCTCTGGGTTCATAGGTCCATGCTCAACCACTGAGCCACAGCGCCGGGCAGAGTTTCTCTCTCTTGCTCACTTAGTTCCAGGCGCACTGGCCGGGCTGGCCTTGTGTAAAGTTTTTGAAAGTGCCCACCCCAGGGTCTTTGCATATTGTTTCCTCTTCCCAACACATACCATCCCCACTCACTCCTGACCTAAGTCAAAGTATTCCCCCCTCCTCCAAGAAGCCTTCCTCACTGCCCAGAGTGGGACCAGGTCTTCCTTTACATTCTCATCATGTTCCCATTTTCCTTCCATGGAACATATTCCAGCTGGTAATCTTATTTCAGTGCCTGTTTGTTTAGACCTTGCCTTGGTGGGAGGGTTGCGGTGTGTATGGTCATTTCTGTGTGGCTAGATTAGAACCTAACACAGCCCCTGGCAGGAACCTTGATCACCATTGGATCAGGCATTGCTGGAGGAAAGGATGGGACCTTGGAAGCTAATGAATCATGGCCTGTAGGCTGGGGAAT
>NW_006298202.1:5311-7368 GCF_000327345.1 Myotis davidii | reverse complement strand
TCCCAGGTCCCATGGCCCCAGCTCCTTCCATGTTCCCATGACAGCTCCCTCCCTCCCTCCCGGTTTCAAGCCACCGGGATGTCAGAGCTTCCAGCTGCTGCTGAGCCCTGTCCACCTCTGTAACTAGTCCCTTTGATATGCCCTTTGAGCGGGCCTTCTCTTTGCCTCTGAGGCCCCTCACGGGTGCAGCTGGACTCTGGTCCCTCCCCACATGGAGGATGTGGTTCAGAGGCCTGGGGTCCCTCTGGGGGGATTAGCTAGGCTCTGGGCACCTTCCTCTCCTCACTCCATAATGAGGTTGTTGGTCCTTATCTGGGAAGGTTCAGAATAGTGTAGTTGTTGGGTTTCTGGTTTTGCTGACCACACTAGTAGCAGCCAACCTATTCTATGGTTTGGTTGTAGTTTTTGCCAAAGGTTTAGTATATTATCTTCAAATAGTCAGTGGGTCCCATCACCCATGCCCTCCTGGTTTCCGCCACAGATTAGTCCAGGAATCAGGGAACTGCTCACCTGAGTGGCTTTTCATCTGGTCAACAGCCACCACCAGAGGGCAGAGCTGGAGAGGAAGGGGAGGGTGTCAGTTCATCCTTGCCATGTCCAGGTCACCATGCCCTGTTCTACATGCCAAGGGCAGATGGTGGTCACCCCTGTCCTGGAGAGACTCACTGAGGCAGATTTGTTCACTATAAGGAAAAACTTTCCAAAGCTTAGAGTCATTGGAAAATAGTTTCTCAGTGGGGTTTGCTCCCTGTCTCACCTGGATAACATTATGACTTGAGCAGAAGCAGACAGAAGCCAAGAATCAGGTGAGGGTCGATTAGAGGATCTACTTTGAAGGTTCCTTTCAAGTCTGGGATCCTACAAGAAATTTTGGAAACTGAAACGTAGAGAAAAGACTTACCCTTTCCATTCAAGCAACAGTCACCCATGGGAGCACACCATCCGAACCCCCCTTCCCGAGGATAAGAAATCACCCAAGAGGTGACAAAATCAAAGGTAATGAGAATAAGGTGAGTAAACACATCTGGGGAGTGTAACCCCCAGGACAGGCATTGAGAGCTGAGCGTCGGAAAGGAATTGGGTGGCCTTGGTCAAGCAGGGTCCTGGGAGGAAATGGCAGTGATCAAATCGTAGCTCTCAGAGTGGAAAATGCTCAAGAAATACACTGAGTAGCCAGATTATTATGACCACCTGATGTTTGTAGGCAAATTACCGTACACTGCATCATATGGGATATGGAAGCCGAAGGCTTGTTTGAACACCTTTGCTGTCTGCAGTTACCAAGATAAAAACGTCTCCAATTTGCACAGGAACACAAGGATTGGACAGTCGAGCATTGGAAAAAAGTCATGTGGTCCGATGAATCACGTTTCCAGTTGCATCATGCAGATGGCAGAGTGAGAATTTGGCAGAAACAGCAGGAAAGCATGCACCCCACATGCATGAGTACAACCCTTCAAGCTTGTCGGGGCAGTGTTATGGTTTGGGGCATGTTTTCTTGGCATGATTTGGGCCCTTTGATTCTTGTGGAACAACGTCTGAATAGCACGTTGTTCTAATGATACCTAAGTGTCATTGCTGATCAAGTTCATCCTATCATGTGGATGGCATATCCCAATGGAGATGGCTTCTTCCAACAAGACAATGCACCATGCCATGGTGCTCATATTGTGCAGGAGTGGTTTCAAGAACATGAGGGAGACTTTACCTTGCTGAGGTGGCCCCCACAATCACCAGGTCTCAATCCAATTGAGCATTTGTGGGACAAAGTTAAAAGAGCCATCAGGCAGCTGGTTCCACAACCATCAAATCTCACAGAACTGGACAGTGCTATTCATCAGGCACGGTGTCCGATTCCTCGCATCACCTTCCCACATCTCGTGGAGTCAATGCCAAGAATAATTGCCACAGTACTGAAGGCAAAAGGTGGCCACAAAGTACTGATGGGGTGGTCATAATAACCTTGCCACTCAGTGTACGTTCAAAGGCTGTTAAATCACATTGTTTACCCATATCTTCAGAAAAAATTCACTTCTGCTGTCGTGGTAAACAACTTG
>NW_006298202.1:3486-4008 GCF_000327345.1 Myotis davidii | reverse complement strand
GCTCTTCCAGGTCCCAGAGCCAACTCTCTGCTCTCAAAGCCTGGGACCCTGGGCATGGCGTCTACAGTGTCAGTCCCAGATGCCGCTCCCCATGGTTTCCCAGGCCTGAGTGAACACGTGGATGCCACCCTTGCTGAAAGTTCTCACCACCCCGGGACCCTCTCATGAATCTCATTTCATTGCCCATCAACCAGGAAACAAGGGTCTTGTGGCAAATGACCGCAGGAGAGAGAAACTTTGTCTGTTTTCTGGGTTAAAATGTGGATTGTCATCAAAACGAAAAAACAAACAATAATTTCTCAGAGATGAGTAGGCCTACAGCCCTGGGATACCATATCCCAGCAGGGCTCCATGTGGGAATCACACGAAGTTCCTTTAAAAAGGCCTGTGTGCAGCCCTGGCCAGGGTGGCTCAGTTGGTTGAGTGTTGTCCCATGCACCAAAAGGTCACTGGTTTGATTCCTGGTCAGGGCACATACCCAGGTTGCAGGTTCAATCCTCAGCTCAGCCTCCATCAGCTGCC
>NW_006298202.1:0-3290 GCF_000327345.1 Myotis davidii | reverse complement strand
CAATCTCTATTCCAAAGGTTAGGGCATTTCTTATCTCCATTCCAGGGAGTAAAGATTATGTAGCTTAAGCCTGATTTTTCATAGTTAAAATGATTAAATACCCACCTGGCACTTAGTTAGGAGGTTTTATTCCCTCCCTCACTTCAGGGGAAAATCCCTACCTGGGGAAACAACCTTCCTCAGAGAGGTGACCTTGGTTAAAACACATAGCGCCAAGAAGGTGAGCAAACATTAAGAACAGTATGTCATATACGCCAGGTCCTTTGAAACAGCAAGGATGGACTGGCTCCCGGCAAGTGCCTATTATGTAGCCCACAACCTTGGGGGGCCTGTTTAAACATTGTTCTCCCCAAGTCATCGGCCGTGTCTGTGAGTCTGGGGAGGAGGTGAGATAGGCTGTCCTTGACCAGGGAGAAGGGCTCTCACCTGTGGCCAACCAGTCCCACCCCCTCCATTATGCCTCTGGTTTCCTCTCTGTCCTTACAGTCCTCTCTCCTCTTGCCTGGATATTGCAGGGGCCTCCTCCTCCTGGCTGGCCTCCCAGCCTGCAGTCTTCTTGCAAGCTCTGGCCTAGACTCGAGGATGGTGCTGAGCCTTCCCTGCCTTGCTCCTCCCCGCTCTGGGCCACCCTGTCCTGGGACATCTTTGCTTGGGGCACTAATCCGCCAGCATGGCAGTGTTACTGAGGCGCTGGCTCCCTCCCACTGTGCTCGCCTGGAGGACTGAATGGAAGGTGCTGCTCTCCTCTCCCTCCAGAGCCAGCTACCAGCCACCACTCAATGATGGAGCTCTTTTGCCAGCATGGTGCTGCTGTTATATTGGAAATCGGCGAGCTGAACAGAAGATGCCTTAGTAAGCCAAATTTGGAGTCTTTATTATGCCAGCAGTCTCAGAGGAGTTGCCTCTCAAAGTCTGAGCAAAGCAACATGGAGGAAGTTTTCCCTTTATACCCCTTTGGTTTCTTTGTCCCCCAAATATGGACCATACTTCTGGACCTTATGCGAGCTTTGCAAAAAGCCCTATGTACTGAAAGATATTTTGCAGAAAGTTTGTAACCTTGAGCACACACAATCTAGTAACCTTGAGCAGAACACAATTTAGATAACTAAAAGACACCTGGCATGGGAGTAACCAGGGACAGAACAGACCCTTATGTCAGCAGAGCGGCCCACAAGTCCAGATAATTGAGCTTATTTTCCCTCTTATTTGAGCAAGTATATTTACAGAAGCCAAGAACAGCAGAGTTAATTCACAGAACAAAGAACCATCTATGCTTAGTGGAAGATTTCAAACAGCAGTTTTTACAATATAGAGGTTATGGGAACAAGATGGATTGCCTATGCTACATTCCCCACTGGTTTTATGTATGCGAGTCAAATCATTGACTCTACCAGTGAGTTGGATGCTCCCCCCACCCCCGCCACACACACACACACACACACACACACACACACACACACAGTTGCTCTGTTAGGTTTGCCAGTACTTCCAGTGTTATTCCATTTCTGAGTTTCCATGTCTATTTTGGGGGAGGTCTATAGGGGTTCCCCTCTATAGAGAGTATAAAAAAGAGTTATGATTTCGGTATACGTGAGTCTTAGCTTTCGAGGGTCTGATGAGGAGTCCCGATTCTTTATTCTGCCTAGCCGCTTTGAGTAGGGTATGGTGAAGCCACGCTGGGATTCTGTTGACCTTTACTGCTGTGGGGGTGGTCAGAATAATGGTACACGGTCCCTTCCAGGTAAGAGTCAATCCTTGGGTGGTAAATTTCTTTACCGAAACAGAGTGTCCAGGTTGGAAGGGATGGATCGGATCAGAAGTTGGTACAGGCAGAGCATCTCGGACGTGCTTCTGGACTGCTTTCTGAGTGGAATGCAAAGCCTGTAACAACTTGAGTAAAGATTGGTTATGGATTTCAGCTTTTATTTCTTCTTGAAATTTTGGGAGTATTGGAGGGGGTCTCCCAAATATAATTTTATATGGGGAGAACCCTACTTGGTATGAAGTGGTGAGAAGCACATCTTAGGGTCCCATCTATTTCTTCTCCAGTTGGCCTATCGTCCTCGCTCTGCTCATGACTGTCTAACTGCCTAATACTTCCTCTCAAGGATCCTGGGTTTGAATTCTTTCAGGGAAAATGGACGTCGGTGGGCTCCTCTGGCTACTTCCATGCTAAAGAGCGACGGAGTTTTCTTTTAGAGCCAAGAGATCCTTGACAGTGCGCCTGTCAGAGCGACGATGAGGCCTGGGCACAGAAGGAGGTGAGTTTGTGACCTGTTGGAGACAAACTGTATTACAAAATTTAGTATTATTGAGCAATTAGAACAGCAAGAGTTACAACAAATGGTCTGGTGAAAGGAAAAGAAAACATTTCAGTTCTAATAACTACTATTGAAATAGAATCTTTCTCCTTAAAATTATCCTTATTAAAGGGCCAAATTAAGATTAATTTACTTATTGGATTCAATTTGACCTGATTATTTGCATAAACACAACAAGAATGGTAACTGACCACCTTTGCGGGAATTTCATGATTGAGTCTTAATGTGCCCCGGAGGGCAGGGAAACCAAGCCATCTAGCTGCTATCAGGCCTGCCTGCAGTATCTGCTGTGTTAGGTGAGTTCCTCCCCTGTGTCAACTTTGCACGGGCCATGCTGGCTACAAGGCTTATTTTAGTAGCTCCTCCTCCTCGTGGTGGCATAGAGCAGTGATGGCGAACCTATGAGTAAGCCTTAAGATTAGCTGCTAATCTTAAGGCTTACTCATTTTTTTGGTTGATTTTTCTTTGTTAAATGGCATTTAAATATATAAAATAAATATCAAAAATATAAGCCTTTGTTTTACTATGGCTGCAAATATCAAAAAATTTCTAGATGTGACACGGCACCAGAGTTAAGTTAGGGTTTTTCAAAATGCTGACACGCCGAGCTCAAAGGTGCACCATCACTGGCATAGAGTGTGTGTGGATTCTGCAGGGACACAGAGGCACCCTCATTGCTCCCCTTCTACTCTGACTTACTGCCAGTGATGGCAGGGTATGGGCCTGTCTCTTTAGTGCCAGTCATTTTCAGGGCTACTAAGCAGGATACCAGGCTTTCTCCATGGCATCCTATTGCCTTCAAGTCTTCAGAGTTCAGACAGGGATCTTTAAAACATGACACTTCAATCAAAGCTTTCGGTCAATAAAACCACTCTTGGAAATCGGTCTTATTGAATTTATGCAAAGAAATGCATTGCCATGTGTAGGAAGCAAGGCTCAGTGATTGAGGGTTGACTCAGGAAACAAGAG
>NW_006298201.1:0-245 GCF_000327345.1 Myotis davidii | reverse complement strand
TTTTTATTTTTTTAATATCTATATAAAAAATAGTGAGCCATTTAAAGATCTCTTTCTCTAATCAGAACCTCAGGGGTATATGTAAAGGTACTATACAATATATAAACATTTACAACCAGTACATCCATATTTGCTTAGCATTCCAAGGCCACATTGCTAAGTCAGAATATAATCAATACAGTGACAGGTTACTTAGGAAAAAGCCACATCAGACTGACTTGAAAAATGGGGTGAAGAAGCAAAAT
>NW_006298200.1:0-375 GCF_000327345.1 Myotis davidii | reverse complement strand
CTCATCTCTTTTTTGAACCCCTACATGCTAACTAGCATTAACTTTTACCCCAAATCCTATCCTATATAATAAAAGCCTAATGTGCAAATTCACAGAATGGTAGAACAACCAGTGGAATGGCCGGTCGCTATGATGCACACTGACCACCAGGGGGCAGACGCTCAATGCAGGGGCTGCCCCCAGCCTGCAGGCACCAGGCCAGCCAAGGTGGATGCCAGCGGGGGCCCCCCAATTGGCCCGCCGTTCACCCTGAGGGGCGATCAGGGCAGCAGCTGCTGCTTGCACCCACTGATGGCATCAGGCCCACTCGTACCAGCTACTGGTGCCGGCCCCAATCACTGAACACCATCAGCAGGTGCAAGTGGGGCCAGCAGA
>NW_006298199.1:0-267 GCF_000327345.1 Myotis davidii | reverse complement strand
TAAGGAAGTCTTGCTCACCTGTTACATGGGGATAACAGCAATTGCTATGGTATAATTGCTACTATAGAGGGATAAAATGCAATGCATGAAGGAGTCTTGTAGGAACCACAGCAAATGTAAAGTTTTATTATTAACTTTTGCAAACTTCAGTCAGTGAGTTGTATTAATCCCAACTTCCCCATTAAGTCTGGAGAGACTGTTACTGAGGGAAGGAAGGCAGGTGACCACTTAACACATCGGTTCTCAACCTGTGGGCCGTGACCCCTT
>NW_006298198.1:0-353 GCF_000327345.1 Myotis davidii | reverse complement strand
CATCCATAGCTGTTCAGGAAGAAATAGGAGTCTAGAGACCCTGACTCATGTCTCAGATTAGTGTTTAAGCCATCACTATACACTGCTTAAGCCAGTGGTTCTCAACCTTCTGGCCCTTTAAATACAGTTCCTCATGTTGTGACCCAACCCTAAAATTATTTTCGTTGCTACTTCAAAACTGTAATGTTGCTACTCTTATGAATCATAATGTAAATATCTCGTGTGCAGTATGGTCTTAGGTGACCCCTGTGAAAGGGTCGTTCGACCACCAAAGAGATCTCCACCCACAGGTTGAGAACTGATGGCTTAAGCTGCTTTTGTTGTTGTGTTTGTACATGTCCCTAATTTTGACT
>NW_006298197.1:0-493 GCF_000327345.1 Myotis davidii | reverse complement strand
TCAAATGATTTATCAACAGAAACACATCAGGCTGGAAAAGAATGAACAAAAATTTACAAAGTGATGCAAAGCAAGGGACTGTGTCCAAGAATACTCTATCCAGGAAGGCTATCATTCAAAATTGAAGGGGAAATAAGAAGCTGCACAAACACAAAAAAAAAAAGGATAAGGGAGTTTATCACCACCAAGCCAACAATGCAAGAAATGCTAAAGGGACTGGTGTAAAAAGAATAAAAAGCTAACAAAGAAAACAGGCACAAAAAATAAAAATAACTACAAACAAGTACTTTTCAATAATAACTTTAAATGTAAATGGACTAAATGCTCCAATCAAAAGACATCGAGTGGCTGAATGGATAAAAAAACATGATACATATATTTGCTGTCTACAAGAGACCCACCTCAGAATAAAGGACGCACACAGGCTGAAAGTGAAGTAATGGAAAAAAACTTTCAGGCTATTGGAAATGAAAAAAAAAGCTGGGGTAGCAAT
>NW_006298196.1:0-502 GCF_000327345.1 Myotis davidii | reverse complement strand
GTATCCAACCACGGAAGCAGCAGCAAAAGCTGAATCTGCCCTCCTCACAACTACAGAACTCTGGACACCACAGTCATGCCTTTCCAGTATGCAGGACTCCTGAGCCCCACCACCACAACAGACGGTTCCTGGGTGCCACTGTGAGTCCCTGCTGGGCACGCACAATTTCAACTAAGGGTGCAGGACAGCAAAAATTGGGATACCCTCCTCCATGGCTGCTGACTTCTAGACACCTCAGTTGCGTCTTTCCAGCTCGCAAGCCTACATCAAGAGAACACAAATAGCTCAAGTAGGGAGCTACACTAGACTACCAAGCCCAGGAGATGTGAGAGGCCACACCAGTAGCACCATACCCAAAAGACACTAGGTGGCAAAGCAATCGGAGATACAATTAAAACATTACAGCAAAACATGGGAAGACAAACAAGCAATCCACAAAGGAAATAAAAAGAGGAATCACCAGAAAGGTAGTTAAATGAAATTGAGGCTACTAACTTATCAG
>NW_006298195.1:0-251 GCF_000327345.1 Myotis davidii | reverse complement strand
GCCTGATTGCCCCAACCACTCACCTGCCTGCCTAATCGCCCCAAATGCTTGCCTGCCTGCCTGATCACCCCTAACTGCCTCTGCCTGCCTGCCTGCCCGTCCTTAACAGCTCTCTGCCTGCCAGCCTGATCACCCCTAACTGCTTGCCTGCCAACCTGATTGCCCCTAACTGCTGTCCCCTGCCGGCCTGATCGCACCTAACTGCTCTCCCCTAACTTCTCTCCCCTGCTGGCCTAATCACCCCCAACTGC
>NW_006298194.1:0-342 GCF_000327345.1 Myotis davidii | reverse complement strand
ATCTGCCCTGCTCTGTTCGTGACAGGAGAAGGTACCCCAACCCCCAAATCAGCCATGCTCTGTGCGTGATAGGGAGGAGCTCCCCAACCCCCCGATCACCCTGCGGCTCTGTGTGTGACAGGGTGAAGCGCCCCAACCCCCTGATCAGCCCTGCTCTGAGTGTGACAGGGTACGGCGCCCAACCCCCTCCCCACGGGCTCTGCTCTGTGTGTGATGGGGTAGAGCCATAACCTCCCCATTAGCCCTGCCCTGAGGGTGACAGGGTACGGTGCCCCAACCCTCTGATCCGACCTACTCTGTGAGTGACATGAGGGGGGCTCCCCAACCCCCTGATCGACCCTG
>NW_006298193.1:2196-15863 GCF_000327345.1 Myotis davidii | reverse complement strand
ATTTCATAAATCTAGAAAAAATATTCCAAAAATTATATGGCACCTAAAAAGACCCCAAATAGCTCAGCAATCTTTAAAAAGGAGGAAAAGTTGGAGGGAGCACAATACTGGATATTAGACTATACCACAAAGCCACTATAGTCAAAACAGCCTGGTACTGGCATAGAAACAGACATATAGATCAATGCAAGAGAACAGGGGGCCCAGAACGTCTCAAAACCACAATCACTGCAACTGTGTTTGGTGATGGATTATTGCAGATCAATTAATTTGTACACTGTTGGACAGAATAGTTAAGAACATAAAGAAATGAGAAAATATTACCTTTAAAGACCTTTGCATGGTTAAAATTTATCCCATCTATAAATCAAGATCTCCAGAAAACACATTTTGGTAGAGAATTACCAACTCCCACTCTGCATATATCATGTGCTTTTTCCCCTTCTTCTACCCCAGCAGATATGTTAGCTGAACACATGATCTCTTAGCTAAAGACCCCAGTCTGAGGTTCCCAACCTCCTTTCCATTTAAATATTACACATGGTATAAGGTCTTGAAAACAAGATGAGAGAGCGATGTAAGTTAATAGAATGGTCCTTAAAAGAAATGGACATAGGCGTGCATTCTCTTTGCCGTGTTCCAATGGCCAGAATAAAGATGTGTGGTAAGCCATCTGATTCTCCATTTTTGGCTGAAGATAACACCTTGGGAGAGCACAACTGTAAGAGAGAAGGACGGTGCCTCACCAACTCCATTGTCACCAATGTTGTTAGGTAAGGATCTAATTTTAAATTATTTTTGAGATACATCATTAGTTGCCACAATACCATTTATAAAATAAGCCATCTGTTCCCTATCACCTTTAATCCCTATTTCCACAGAATATATATATTTCTTGATGTTTTAACAAGTTCTAATTTATTTGCAAAGATTTGCTATAAAGTTTGGTTAACTGGTATAGCATATTTCCTTCATTTTGCTTTACCATATTGCTTTATTTTGGGGGGCTGTTCTCATATTCCTTATATTTGTTTTACCAGCTGAACATGAGCATTAATTTAACAAATTATTTGGGTACATTATTAAAAGTATATTGACTATATCAAGATGGCACAGATACTTATATATTTGAAATAATGGGTCTTCCCATTCTGTTGCATGATTGAACTTCCAATTATTCAGAATTCTTTGTGCCTTTCTGCAAAATTTTATTGTTTTCAGCATATAGCTTTTTTGTTGTTAAATTGATTGCTAGGGATTTCATAGATATTATTGTATTGCTTAACTTAATTTTTAAATGCTTTGTTGTTGTTACAAACTGTTGAACTACAATGCATTTAATATATGTTAATAGTTCTAGTTTACATGGAACAAAAAATTATATCCATATGGTGTATGAACCATAAAGCAAAATAAATAGATAAATAAATAAATAGATAAATAAACATAATATGTTTTCTGGGCATGATATGTCCTATTCATAAGCAAAAATAACAAATATTATATTTTTAAAAGATGAAAAAATTGAACTAAAAGTACTTTATCTTTGGCTACTTGACTACTTGAATTGTTTTTACCTTGTTTATAAACTGAGCTTTCAAAATCAGTAGATCCTATCTATTGTAATTATCCTTAAAAATTATAACAATGAATTTTTTTCAGGGATTAAGACTAAATTTTGCAGTTCCAAATCTTACCTTGATTCTGAGTTTAATTAGTATACTTCTAAAATATAGACACAGCTCTTCTATATGCTATTGAAGATAGAAAGATTGGAAGCAAGCAAAAGCATAAAATGCAAAAGTTCCATCTTCCCATCAAGCTTATGTAGAATACATTTCGCAGAACCCCAGATTATATTCCAAGCAACTGAATAGATGTGCAACCTAGAAGGGGCCTTTCCAGATTGTAGAGCACTGCTTGTTTTATTATCAAGTGAAATATACCAATGATGTTTAATCACTTAGATTTGGGGTTTTTACATGTGTGAAACATCATGATATCTCTGACACAAAATAATCGTTGTTAGTGAATAAAGCTTCTCATTTTCTCTTGTATATACAAACTAAATGAAGCAACAATTCACTTGTTTACTCATACATGGGAAATATCTGTTATGAATGGTTAACAGAGCATAATGAGAATATCACTTTACATTTGAAATCTTTATTGGGTGCATATTGGAAATAAATTTTCTGAAATAAGGCAGAGTAGCTAATTCACACCTTACCTTAAACATTTTACTTATCAGAAAGACATTCAGTATAAAGATGCTGAAGTAAGTGGTTGTAGGTACATGATTAAAGAACAAAAACTAATATTTGTCTAGTGCTTCACAGTTTGCAAAGCAGGTGTATGTGAAGCATCTCTATGAAGAGTTTTATATCCAGCAGCTTGCCGGCTGGGTCTGGTCCTGCATAGGTACCTTGCAGCTCAGTGACAGCGAACCAGTCACTTAACTTTTGTATTAAATGAGGAGAGTGATCCCTATGCCACTCTCACAGGGATTCTGTGAAGATTAAATATCAATGTGCATATACACATTCTTTTTATAAAAATACTATGCAAATGTCAGTGATGATCATCTACAAAAATCATAATTCATACACTTCATAGTAAAGTAATTTAAACATTAAGCACGTCACTGAAAACAGCAGTGTTTGTTTCTCAGCTATCACAACTCTACATCTACAAAGTCAGAGAAATATAATTTACCATAATGGATAGCAATATCAGGTAAGGAAAAATAATTTGTTCAATAAATATTTAATTTGCCCCTGCCTTCATGCAACTATATCTTAGTTAATGGTGTATCTTATAGTACTAGGGGTATGCTTTAACAAGGGCCTGAAACTAATTTCTAATTATATTTTTCACTCATTTGCCTGCTTACATTCTCTCCTTGATTCCTTTTCCCCCTGTCTGTGGTTATAGGAAAGTTACTTCTTTCATGCTTGCTTCTCTTGGGTCAAAAGAAAACACATATTCGCTAAGATATAGGCACCCTGATGTTCATTGAAACACCATACATGGTGGCCAAGACACGGAGACAACCAAAGCATCCTGCAATAGAAGATTGGATAAAGAAGATGTGATACATATGCACAGTAGAATATACTCAGCTATAAGAAAAGATGAAATACTGCCATTTGTGACAACATGGATTGACCTTGAGAATATTTTTCTAAGTGAAACAAGTCAGGCAGAAAACAGCTAAGAACTCTATGACTTCATTCATATGTGGGATATAAAACTAATAAAATAAAATAAAACAAAAACAGGTATTGGGGAAGAGTATTCCAGATGGCAGGAACAATCTCAGCATGTTTCAGTAATGGAAGGAAGGCTGCTCTAACTGACTGACTGACGTTAAGCAAACAAATGGAAAACGAAAAGCAAGGTGTAGGCAGGAATGAGAACTTCAAGGGATAGAAACAAGAATAAGGTGTTTAGCTTTCACTCCAAGTGTGAAAAAAGGTAAATCTATAATAAAAGGCAAATCTATAAAAAAGGCTATCTATAATAATAAAAGCATAATATGCTAATTAGACCAGACGTCCTTCTGGATGACCTTCCAGACGAAGCCAGGGGTGTGAGGAAAGCCTGGGTCCTGGGGCCAGAGGGAAGTGGGTGCCGGCAGCCGGGGGGAAGGAAGGCCTACTCTTGCATGAATTTCATGCTTCCGGCCTCTAGTGTGAATATAATTTCCCATTAAAAAATTTTTTTTCTTCTTAAGCATTCTAATACTTTTAAATTGTCAACTACACAGCAAAATAAAATATGACAATTTAAATATAAACATTTAAAATATTCAGTCTAGGCTCTGGCCAGTGTGGCTTAGTTGATTGGTCAGTGGTCCCATGCACAAGAAGTGGCAGCATGGTGTGTGCTGGAGGCAACTGATTGATGTTTCTTTCTCTCTCTCTCTCTCTCTCTATCTCTCTCTCTCTCTCTCTCCCTTCTTCTCTCTAAAATCAAACTTTTAAAAACTAAGTCTATTTTAATAAAGTTTTCCCTGGAACACAGGGCAAAAGGCTATAGTTAAAAAAAACATAACTTTGTTCCCAACTGCAAGTTTAAAAGGAAAAAAAATATATGCAGCACTAGATGTAGTTGACTATAGTCTGGCTGGTAGACATACCAATATAAGCTACATGGTCACTAAGTTCTTGGCTAGCAGCTTTCCCCTTAGAATCTATTTCTAACAGAGCAGTCAGTGTGTTTTCATTACCATATGTATTACATTTAATTTTTCCCTGTTGTAACCAGAACAATTATTTCCCAGAAAGAAGTCTACATATTCATTTTCCAAAGAACCAAGCAATCCAGCATAGATTACATGGGACAAGAGAACCAAGAAACACAATAGTGAACCAGAATAAACAAGGCTACTTTAGCCCCCAAATTACATATTACTGTATGAGTTGTCTAGTAGGAAAGAAAAGATAGTAATATAAGAAGCCACTGTATATCTATAATAATAAAAGCATAATATGCTAATTAGACCAGATGTCCTTCCTGATGACCTTCTGGACGAAGCTGGGACTGCGAGGGAAGCCGGGTCCCAGGTGCCAGAGGGAAGTTGGTGCTGGCAGCCAGGGGAAGGAAGGCCTACTCTTGCATGAATGTTGTGCATCAGGCCTCTAGTCTATTATAGTTTCCTTTATACAAGGCTGTATAGTACCCTGTAGTTCTCATTCATGAGTATGAGTAAGTGACTCCATTAAACTCTATCAGTAGCTTCATAAAACTCTTAGCCTCTGTAGACACAGATATTGAGGTTATTTGAAATAAAATGAACCATATGACTGATAAGTATCAAGATCCTACTTCTCAATGTCCACTGAGTTAGATAGGACACCATTTTGTTAGGCTTCAGTTCATGTGAGCCAAGTCCATTCTACAATACACTACCCTCACACTTTCTCGATACGATTACCTGTAAGACTGTAATGATGCACAGCAACCAGTTTTCCATTTGTTCCAAATTTAGAGCAAGGTGGGCCAATGCCCCACAGGGGGAATTTCTGAAGCTTCTCCTCCTACCAAAGAGACTGTGAACATGCTCAGACTCCTTTCTATATCTCCCTTCCCAGACTGACCCCTGGAAGCCAGAATTCAAGGGGGTACAGGGAAAAATGCATGCGTTGCACTGATGAGCCAGAAGCTTGAATTAACCATTGAACATAGTACAGAGATCCCATAGACAGGAGTGATAAGTGGAAGCAGTTTTGTTGTCAGCTCTTTTTTTTTTAAAGCTTTTTCTTTTTTAAAAAAATATATTTTATTGATTTTTTACAGAGAGGAGGGGAGATGGATAGAGAGTTAGAAACATCAATGAGAGAGAAACAACGATCAGCTGCCTCTTGCACTGGGTATGCGCCCACAACCAAGGCACATGCCCTTGACAGGAATCGCACCTTGGGACCCTTGAGTCTGCAGGCTGACACTCTATCCGCTGAGCCAAACCGGTTAGGGCTGTTGTCAGCTCTTGAATAGTGCTCCTGCTTCACAAGCACTTGGCACAGTAACAAACTTGCGGCCTGCTTCTGTTCATTCTAAGGTAGCTCACCACAGTTCTCCTTAACTCTGTCCTTACTTTTACCTTTCACTAGAGTTAGCCTAATGCAATGCAAATTACATCAAGGTATCAGAACAGATTGATTCTACCTACGTTGGGGCGGTTTTGCTTCTTTGCATTTGTCAGGCTCAATTATTTATGTACTGCCTAACAGTAATATGATGACAAAAAAAACCCCATTTCTATAGTGAACTTCATAATTTGCCAAGCAGTGTTTTATCAGCTTTATTTCAGATTAATCTTTGCAATGACTTGTGAGATAGGCATTCACTAGTTTCATTGTGCAGATGATGAAGAGCTTAGGTAATTTGTCCAAATTATAAATTGCAAATAAGAGATTTTTAAAAAATATATATTTTATTGACTTCTTACAGAGAGGAAGGGAGAGAGATAGTTAGAAACATCAATGAGAGAGAAACATCGATCAGCTGCCTCCTGCACATCTCCCTACTGGATATGTGCCCGCAACCAAGGTACATACCCTTGACCGGAATCGAACCTGGGACCCTTCAGTCCACAGGCCAACACCCTATCCACTGAGTTAATAAGTCCGCAGGCCAACACTCTATCCACTGAGTCAATCCGGTCAGGGCACAAATAAGAGATTTAAATGTGTATTTTATGACTCTAAATCAATGGCATTCCTTTAATTAGAGCGATATGGCTTTCTGGTTGGTTAAATGTCTGCACAATAGAAGACAAAATATATATTTACATTCCAGTTATGCTGTATTCATTCCTCCCCCATTTTAGCATAACAAATTTTTAGCTAATAAAGAAGGAATCCTGGTAGTATGCATATTAAACTACAAATAAATAAAATTTTCAGTGAACAAATACAGTAATTTTTAATCCAACATTGAACTATGTTTTTTCTCCCTTCAAAGGAAGTAAAATGTCAAAATAGAATTCATTTTGTGCCATAGAGTTATTGATGCCTATATCAGCTTATCTAACCTGGACATCTAAATTTCCTCTGAGAAATTTTTTGTTTTAGGATTGAGTAAAGTAAATCTTTCAACCTCACTAACCTGAAGCAACACCACTCGGAGTCCATGGGATGAAAAATTCAGGAAACATGTTAGACTTTAAATATTACTTGGAGCAAGAAGCATTTTTCAAACATATTATTTAGTAATTTTAGTTCCAAATCTAAACTTTGTTCTCTGTTTATAGCTTTAAATTTATAGTCAGTTAAGAAATTCAAGGTTTTTGAAGACAATTTCCATTAAAGAAGGGTTACATTAATTTTGATCTACTGCAGTTCTTTGTTGTCTCCATAATACTGGTTACCTTTGCAAATGTCACTCAATTTTAATTGACTCTTTTTCTTTTCCGCTAATTTTCCTAATGACTATAGTTTTTCAGCAATGAAATGTATCCCAGTTTTCAAAACTATAACCTCAATATGCTAGTAATGCCAAGTAAATGAAGTGCAAAAATTGTTATAGTAATAGCCTTTAAAACACAGGGACTTACATGAAGAAAATATGTCTAGTGTGAATAAACTTTAAAAATTATTTTTAGCCATAAAATCTGTAGGAATACCAGGTACCTATTTTGGCAAATATGAGTTTGATTCACACTTTAACTCCTCCACTCTGGTTTAAATGTCACTTTTAACTTGTTCAACATTGTTCAACTACCATGAATAAAACATATCTTACATTATATAATAATTCAAGTGGCTGTTTTGTCAGGTAACCTTAAATGTTCTCTTAAGCTTTCACATGTCCAATAATATTCATTCAGAGGTTATGTTAATATTGTAAACAATTACTATACCTGTTCTTATTAATTGCTATAGTTCATACACTTTGACATGTTTTCAGAGCTACTTTAAAATGTATCCTCTTTTTATCAAAGACATGTTAAAAACAAACGAGAGTTATAATAATGACAGCACTGCTTTAATTTTCACAGTGCTTTAATATCCACTATAACTTTTAACCTTCCTAGTCATCAGGTAGTTAAGAAGGGCAAGTTATTATTCCTCTTTTACAGGGAAGAAAACCAGGACTCATAAAGTTTAAACGACATGCCCGGGGTCACTTTGCTAGTATGTGGACGAGCATTCATGAAGGTCAGTGCTAGAATTAGAATCCCAAAGTCAGTGCTTTTTATCTTTTACCAAATAGCAATGCTGCTTTGATACAACTTTGAACATTAATAGAGAACAAAACATTTTACCGTCACTATATATAAGAAGCAAGATACAGCCAGCATTTTTATTGTAGCGCTAACGTAGAATTAATTAGTTTCCTGCATTTTGATGGTGACTAGAGTGTGTATTTTACTTATGAGGTAAAATAAATAAATTTTAGGTGCTAACAGTTATGAAAATAGCAAATAATATTAAAAGAGAATATAAAAGAATTCATGATTATTGGCATTTCCCCGTTTTTGAACTAAATTTTAAAAGATGAAAACTATCAGATGGTTTTGCTGCACAAAAAGTGTCTCAAAATAGCATTTTAAAACCTTATATACCTATATTTTTATGGTTCACACAAATATCAAGGAAGACAGCACATAATACAAAAACTCAATATCTTTATTCTTTATATTTGATTTTTATTGAATTTATGAGGGGTTATAGTGGTTAATAAAGTTATATAGGTCTCAAGTGTATAATTCTATAATATCATCTGTATATTGTGTTGTGTGTTTACCCCCAAAGTCAAGTTTCCTTCCAATTTATTGCCTTTGTCACTTTCTACCTGACCCCACCCCCATTTTCACTCTGGTAATCACTGTACTGTTGCTAAGGTCTCTGAGGTGTATTATTATTATTATTACTATTATTTTGCTAATTCCTTCACTTATTTCACCTAGTCCCCCAACCTACCTCGCCTATAACAGCTCTGAGCCCATTGTCTACATCCATGGGTGTATTTCTGTTGTGTTTGCTTTGCTCATTAGGTTCCACATATAAATGAAGTCATATGGTATTTGTATTGCTCTGACTGCCTTATTTCACTCAACATAATATTCTCCGGGTCCATTCATGCTATTGCAAATGGTAAGATTTCCATCTTTATTATGGCCTGCTAGTATTCCCTTGTGTAGATGTACCACCGATTTTTTTTTTAATCTACTCATCTATTGATGGGGACTTGTGCTGCTTCAAAATATTGGCTATTATAAATAGTGCTGCATTGAACATAGGAGTGCGTATATTCTTTCTAATTCGTGCTTCAGGTTTCTTCTGATATATTCGCAGAGTGGAATTGCTGGGTCATAAGGTAGTTCCATTTTTAATATTTTGAGATAACTCCATATGGTTTTCCTCAGTAGCTGCTGCAGATTGCATTCCCACTAAAAGTGCCAGATTTCCTTTTCCCTACCTCCTTGCCACCACTTCTTTTTTGTTGTGATGATATTCATTCTGTCATATATGAGGAGATATCTCATCTTGATTTTAATTTGCATTTCTCTGATGATTAGTGACATTGAGCATCTTCCCATATATCTATTGGCCATCTGTATGTGCTCTTTGGAGAAGTGTCTATTCCAGTCCTTTGCCCGTTTTTTACTTGGATTGTTTGGTTTTTGGTTTGAGTTGTATAGGTTCTCTATGAATTTTGGATATTAACCTCTTATCAGATGTATCATTGGCAAATATATTTTCTCATTCAGTGAAATGTCTTTCCATTTTGTTAAATGATTTCTTTGTTGTACAAAAGCTTTTTAGTTTGATGTAGTCCCATTTGTTTATTTTTTCTTTTATATTTTCTTGCCCAAGGAGACATAGACATATATAAAACATTGCTATAGGAAATGTCCATTATTTTCCTGCCTAAGTTTTCTTCTAGGATATTTATGGTTTCGAGTATTACATTTAAGCCTTTAATCCATTATCAGTTTTTTCCTTGGGTATGGTATAAGAAGGTGGTCTAGCCCTAGCCAATTTGGCCCGGTGGATAGAGTGTCGGCCTGTGGACTGAGGGGTCCGGGATTCAATTCTGGTCAAGGGTACATGCCCAGGTTGCAGGCTTGATCCCCAGTAGGGGGTCTGGGGGGTGTGAAGGAGGCAACTGATTGATGATTCTCCCTCATCATTGATGTTTCTATCTCTCTCTCCCCCTCTCCCTTCCTCTCAGAAATATATATATAAAGAAGGTAGTCCAGCTTCATTCTTTTGCATGTATCTGTCCAATATTCCTAACGCCAATTATTGAATAGATTGTGTTTACCCCATTGTTGTTCTTGCCTCCTTTGTCAAATATTAATTGACCATAATAATATGGGTTTATTTCCAGGCTCTCCATTCTGTTCCATTTATTTACATGTCTGTTTCTATGCCAGCACCATGTTGTTTTATTACTCTGGACTTATACTCAGTGTAATTGTAAATGAGAGTGTTTTCTTATATTTCTTTTCTGATAGTTCTTTATTGGAGTATAAATGCAACCCCTTGGCCTTGATGTTGGCTGTGCGTTTGCCATATGTGGCTTTAATTATGTTTTGGTATGTTTCTTCTGTTCTAATTTTTTCTGAGACTTATTATTTATAAACGGGTGCCGGATCTTGTCAAATGCTTTTTCTGCTTCTATTGATATGATCATTTAATTTTATCCTTCATTTCGTTTATGTAGGTTTTATTTTCAGATATTATATCAACAGTGTATATTTAAATTAAATCCCACTTGATCATGGTGTATGTCTTTTTTCATGTATTGGTAGATTTGATTTGTTAATATTTAGCTAAGGCTTTTGCATCTGTATTCATCAGGGTTATTGGTCTATTATTTTCTTTCTTTTTGGTGTCTTGATTTGATTTTAGAATTATAATAATATTGGCCTTATTAAATGATCTTAGAAGTCTTCCCTCCTCTTTACATTTTTTAAATAATTTGAGGAGGATAGGTATTAGTACTTTGAATGTTTGGTAAAATTCAATTTTGAAACAACCTGGCCCAGGATTTCGGTTTCCTATGAGGTTTTTTTTATTGCTTCAGTTTCATTAGTTGTAATCAGTCTGTTCAGATTTTCTGCTTGTGTCTGATTCAGCTTTGGAAGATTTATTGTTTCTAAGAATTTATCATTTTTTTCCAGATTGTCCAACGTGTTGACATATGGTTATTAATAATTATGTCTTATTATCATTTGGTTTTCTGTGGTAGGAGTTGTTACTTTTCTCCTTTGATTTCTGATTTTATTTATTTGGTCCCTCTCTTTCCTCATTATGATTCTTTTATTAAAGGTTCATTTATTGTATTTCTCTTAGCAAAGGCGCAGCTCATAGTCTCCTTGAACTTTTGTAATTAAAAATTTCTATCTTATTTACTTCTGCTCTGATCTTTATTATTTCCTCCCTTCAACTAACATTGGGCTTTGATATTCGGGTTTTTTTTTTAGTTCCTTTATGTGTAAAGTTAGGTTTTTTATTTGAAAATTTTCTGGTTCTAGAAGTAGGTCTGTAATGGAATGAATTTCCCACTTTGGGCTGCTTTTCACTGAGCCCCATCAATTATGTGTTGTTTTGTTTTCATTTTTAATTATTTCAAGGAATCTATTTATTTTTCACCTTGATCTCATTGTTAACCCATTTATAGTTGAGTAAGATGTTATTTTGCCTCCATGTTTTCATGTGCCTTTCCATTTTTTCTTGTAATTGATTTCTAGATACATTACTGTTGTGGGCAAAGAAAATGATTGACAGGTTTTCAACCAACCTTTTAAAATTTATTGAGACTTGCCTTGTGTACAAACATATGGTCTACCCTAAAAAATGTATCATCTGTACTTGAAAAGAATGTATATCATGCTGCATTGGGGCAAAATGCTTTGAAAATATTAACTCAATCCATCAGGTCTATTGTGTCACTTAGAGATTGCATTATTCCAGCAAAAATAATAATTATTGGCTTAAGAATAAAGATATCAAAGGTACCAATTAAATCCATCTGATCCAGTCAAGACATGCTTTACATGTTTAGATACCCTTGTGTTTAGTACATAAATGTTTGCAAATGTTATAACAGCTTGTTGAATTGATAACTATAACTATATGTGTATTTTTCATTCTCAGATGCTTCAAGAGAGCCAAGAAAAGGGTCTTGCATTCCTATCTATTCAGCTATCCAATATTTTTATAAGGAATTTAATTCATTTACATTTAAAGTAAAAATTAATACGTATGTATTTATTTTCTTTTACTCCTTTCCTTTCTAACCCTCACCAGGCGATACTTTTTCCATAGACTTTTAAAGAAAGTGGAGGAAAGGGAGAGAGGGGGAGAGAGAGAAAGAGAGAGACAGAGAATGAGACAAGGAGAGAGAGAGATACATAGATAAATTGGAATATCCATTGGTTGTCTCTGGCATGAGCCCAGACAAGAGCCTAGGATAATAACTGCACCCAGGTATTTGCCCCTGAATGAGATTTGAACCCACACCTAAGTTAACAAACCAGGCAGGACACCACTTCTTTACCACATTTGTGTCTTGAAAACACTGTCCCCTAGTCTGTGGCTCATATGCAAATTGGTGAGAAGACTCATGGCCAAGAAAAGGTCCTCTCTGAACTTTCTCAAGCTCCCCCTATCAACAGGGACTTTAAAAACTTAAGATCTAAATAATGTACTTTATTCCATAGATGAGTGATAAAGGGATAGTTCTATTTTTAGACTTATCAAAGTCATATAAGCCCTATACAAAGAGACCTCAGCTCAAGGAGAAGATAGGAAATTTGCAAGTCCCACCCAGAGGTGACTTGACCATCACTTGTGGCCTAGTGGGTACTTCTCGCTTCTGCTTCTCTCACTCTGTTTATCTGTCTCTGTCACAGGTGGACTCACATGCACATATGCATGACTGCCTGATGAAATCAGATGTAAGGGGTTTAGTGGGTGGGATGCTCGGTCCTTGAGTCTCATGTGAGAGAAGTCTTCATCTGTTGACGCGTAGAGACCCTGCACCTAATTGAGCAGCTGCTCAGCTTCCCTTGTCCACATGGAGCAAGATTGGTGGTGCAATTCCCTCTCCATGGACCTCAGTGTTTTTACCAATTCCCACCTATTTCATGAGTGCTCTGACGGGGAGTCTCAAAAATACATCTCTGAACAATTGTGCAACAATTTCTGTGGGGAACCTCCTAGGGGGAGCCCTGCCAGTGCAGCTGTGCCCCTGTGGGACTTGGGCAGGTCCTGCTCACTGTTCTTTTCTAGCTGTTTGGTCACAGGAGGAGACAGCCATTGCCTGACTGGCTTCTGGCCCTGAGGTCACATTTATTCCAGTTGTCTCTACCCTGAAATTATGCGTATGCTTACTGAAAGGGCTTTCCGCCCCCCCCCCCATGCATCTAATCTCTAATCCATCTATAAAATCTCTTTCTCAAAGCAAAAATGCTATTTCAGATAAAAACAGATAAACTTGTGAGCTGACACAAAAAAGCACTTATTGTGAGATCCCATGTCCAGGGAACAGGCAAGGGGCAGAGACAGGAATCAGATCAGGGGCAGGAGGGATGGGGAGAGAGTACTGTTGCTGCAGGGTCTCCTTTTGGGATGATGGGACATCCTGCAAGTAGACAGTGGTGATGCTGACACCGCATTATGACTATACTTCATGCCCAGGAATTTAAAATATGAACTATAACATTTAAAATATGAACAATAACCATTTAAAATATACTGATTTATTACTTACAATGGATAATACAATGGAAAAATGAAGACTAAAAACAGAAATAAGAAAATAATAAAAGCAAGATCACAAATAAGAAAAGTAAAAAGACAACCCAAATCACACAATTGAGAACATGTAAACTATATAAATAAAAAATTAAAAGGAAAAGATCAAGGAGTGAGGATGAAACAAGGGTGAGAAGGTGGGAGGTGTGGGAGAGGGAAGGGTGGGAGAGGTCCATGTGAGCTTATGGGGAGGGATTGTTGCCAGACACACAGGGAGCACCCCCAGAGCTGGCCAGGAGCAAAGATTGGCCTCATACCACCCATCTGCTGGACTGCGGGTGGGGAGGATGTGCTGTGGTGGGTCCTGGGCTGTGCTTAGTGTTCTGTCTTTGGGGGACGGATGGAAATGCAGGCACCTGGGTGATCTTTTCTCCTCTCCCAACTCTCGCC
>NW_006298193.1:1199-2168 GCF_000327345.1 Myotis davidii | reverse complement strand
CGCTAGCACCAGCCCAGGAGGCAGACGCAGCTCCTCCGGTAGCATATGAAGTTCAACCTGAGTTGCAGGATGCAGATCTGGAGGCCTCTCCATCTCTAGAGCTCCTGGCACCTCCAGCAGCCTCTCCAGCGCTAACTGTGGAGCCAGGGCCGGCCCCAGAGGAAAGTCAGGCCTCGCCACGCCTGGATGAAGAACCCTCCCTGGAGCCCATGCCGGTTCCTGCCACAGAGGAGGAGCTGCCTGTGGAGGGCCCACCTCAAGGGCCTGTTACTGAATGTGGTCGCCCTGTCCCAAGGGAAAAACTTGTTATCCTCCCACGCCTTTATCTTTTATGTTTCTTTACCGTTTTTATGTTCTCCATGGTCTGGTTCAATTTTTTGTCTTTTAATTTTTCTTATATGGGTGTTTTGGGGGACTTTAACTTTTATCCTTTTATTTTTTCTGTTCTTAGCCTTTACTTTCCCACTGTATAATTAATTTTAATAATAAAAGTTATCATTTGCATTTTAAATGGTGCCATTCCTGAGCATGGAGTATATTCAGGGTGCTGTGCAATCATCACCACTGTCTAGTTGCAGGATGTCCTATCACCCCACAAGGAAACTCTTCCCCAAAAGTATGCACTCCCCACTCCCCCTTCCCCTCAAAACCCTGATCTCCTTTCTCTCTCTACTCCTTTAACTCTTCTGGACAATTCCTATAAATGGAATCTTCCTAAAAATATGTGTAAGCTCACATACTTTTTTATTGACTTTTTACAGATAGGAAGGGAGAGGGATAGAGAATTAGAAACATTGAAGAGAGAGAGACATCGATCAGCTACCTCCTGCACATCTCCTACTGGGGATGTGCCCGCAACCCAGGTACATGCCCTTGACCGGAATCGAACCTGGGACCTTTCAGTCCGCAAGCCGACGCTCCATCCACTGAGTCAAACCGGTTTCGGCGAAATAGGATCTTCCTACTAAT
>NW_006298193.1:0-1091 GCF_000327345.1 Myotis davidii | reverse complement strand
TAATGCATTTTAAGTAATACTTAAATATACTTCAAGTGGTTACTGTTCATATTTTAAATGTTATTGTTCATATCTTAAATTCCTAGGCATGAAGGACAGTCATGATGCTGTGTGAGCATCACCACTGCCTAGTTGCAGGATGTCCCATCATCCCAAAAGGAGACCCTGCAGCAACAGGACTCACTCCCCCCTCCTCCTGCCCCTGATCTGATTCCTGTCTCTGCCCCTTACCTGTTCCTTAGACAGAGGAATCTCAGAATAAGTGCTTTCTTTGTGTCAGCTCACATGTTTGTCTGTTTTTATCTGAAATAACATTTTTGCTATTAGAAAGGGAATTTGTAGATGGATTAGGGTTTAGTTAGAGAAAAGAAAGCCCCTTCAGTAAGCATGTGCATAATCTCAGGGTAGAGACCACTGGGCTAAGTGTGACCCCAGGGCCAGAAGCCAGCCAGGCAATGGCTGTCTCTCCCTGTGCCCAAAACAACTAGAAAAAATGCAGAAATCTGGGCAGACAAACCACAAGCTGGAAAGCCTTCCACACAACGCAAGGCCAAGGTGTGTCATCCCTGTGGTGCTGGAAACCCTCAAAGGTGGTGTTTTCTAAAGGGACAAAGGGCAGACACACGCACTTCCAACAGCAGGGCCAGGGCACAGGCCTCTACATGCCAGAGATGCCCCACCACCCCGATTAGGCTTCAAAGTGAGGCTGCAGAAGTCCCAGAAGATGCCATGGGGAGGAAGGGGAAGACCCTCCTCTGGGCGAACAGTGTGCAGGACCTGCCCAAGTCCCACAGGGGCACAGCTGCACTGGCAGGGCTTCCCCTAGAAGGTTACCCACAGAAATTGTTGCACAATTGTTCAGAGATGTATTTTTGAGACTCCCTGTCAGAGCACTCATGAAATAGGCGGGAATTGGAAAAAGCACTGAGGTCCATGGAGAGGGGATGGGACCACCAATCTTGGTCCACGTGGACAAGGGAAGCTGAGCAGCTGCTCAATTAGGTGCATGTCAACAGATGAAGACTTCTCTCACATGAGACACAAGGACCAACATGAGACACTAAACCCCTTACATCTGATTTCAACAGGCA
>NW_006298192.1:0-281 GCF_000327345.1 Myotis davidii | reverse complement strand
ATCTCACAGAATTTCCTCTCTCCACTCGGAAGACGTAATGTCCGGAGTCACTACTCCTGGCGTCTCTGATGTCCAGGGAACAGTTGTTGGTCGTGGGGTCCGCGAGGAGGAAGCGGCCTTGGGTCTCTCTCTTCACTTCTTTATCTGGGTTGCTCGAGGCCACAGGAGGATCACGGTTTGTGTTGTCCCCGTCCCGGTACCAGTAGGTGTAGAGTTCACTAGAGGAATACCACGAACTCCACGGGTAAAAGGAGCAGGGCACATGGACACACAGACCCTCC
>NW_006298191.1:6837-10247 GCF_000327345.1 Myotis davidii | reverse complement strand
AAACTTATGAACAAAAATAGATACAGATGCAGATGATAGTCAAAGGACTGTCAAACTACAGCAGGAAGGTAGGGGAGGGTTGGGGGGCAAGGCGGGTGGTAAGAGATCAACCGAAGGACCTGTATGCATGCATATAAGCATAACCAGTGGACATAAGACACTGGGGGGTAGGGGAGACATGGGGATTGTCAATGGTGGGGAAAAAAGGAGACATATGTAATACTCTTTGTAATACTTTAAGCAATAAAACAATTACATATATATATATATACACACACACATATATATATATATATATGAAAGACACATCGTTATTATAATGACAAAGGTTAAAGACAAAGAGATGATCTTACAGGCATCAAGAGAGAAACAGTTACCTACAAAGGAGTTCCCATCAGTGTATTAACTGATTTTCAACAGAAAGACTTCAAGCCAGAGGCGACTGACAAGAACTATTCAAAATAATGAAAAGCAAGGACCTGAAACCAAGGCTACTCTACCCAGCAAAGCTATCATTTCAAAGACCCACCTCAGTACAATAGATTCACACAGACTGAAAGTGAAGGATAGAAAAAAATATGCCATGTAAACAAACTAACTAACAAAAGCTGGGGTAGAAATACTCATAACACACAAAACAGACTTCAGAACAAAGGCCATAACAAAAGGAAAAGGTAACTACATAATACTAAAGGGACTGATCCAACAAGAGGATGTAACTCTGGTAAATATAGGAGTAAATAAATATATATTATTTTTAAAAAACTTCTGAGACTTTAAGGAAGAGATCCACAGCAATACAACTATAGTAGGGGACTTTAACACCCCACTGAATTCACTAAATACATCTTTCAAACAAAAACCAACAAGGAAACTGACATTAAGTGACACACTTGATCAGATGGATTTAATTGACATTTACAGAACATTTCACCTAAAAGTTAGTTGCAGAATGTAAATTCTTCTCAGGTGCACATGGTCATTCTCAAAGGTAGACCATGTGTTAGAACACAAAACAATTCTCTGCAAGTTCAAGAAAATTGAAATCATATCAAGTATCTTCTCTGATCACAATGGCATGAATTGGAAATCAATTACAGTAAAACCCTCAAAAACATTCAAACACATGGAGGCTAAATAGCATGTTATTAAACACTGACTGAGTTACCAATGAAATCAAGAAAAAAATAATAAACTTCCAGGATACAAATGAAAGTGAACACACAATAACCCAAAACCTCTGGGACACATCAAAAGTAGTTAACAGAGGGAAGTTCATAGCACTAGAGGCCTACCTGAAAAAGAAAAAAATTTAATAACCTATCTAATCCTACAAATTAAAGAATTAAAAAGAGAACTGCTGGGGTTCTTGTCCTGGCATCAAGAAGGGTTCAGGAATCTGGAGAAGGCTGTGCGTAGATGTTACATAGGAACCCAGAGACTAATAAAGAGTCCGGAGACGAAATATAATTTTAAAAGGCATTTGGGGGTCAGAGGAGCTTGGCTAAAGGAGCCAAGTTCTAAGATCTTAATAGAGCCACACTCAAGGGGCCAAAGAGCCGCATGTGGCTCGCAAGCCGCAGTTTGCCAACCACTGGTCTAAGGTCTTAGGTTCTCTCTGTTCCCAGGACCCCATGCTTTTTATTAATACTGTGGGAAGAGCTCAGGAGATCTATCCAAGCATGGATCCCACATGATCAGAAAACGTTAACGACTATTAGAAAGGCAGTTCAAGAAGATGGACTTTCTGCCCCCTATACTCAGCAATTATTAGAAAATTTTAGCATGAAGCTAAACTGTCCACAAGACTGGATAGGGCTGGCACGTACCATCCTCCCTGCAGGGGACATGATACAATGGAAGGCCTTGTTTTATGAACAATGTGAGTTGCAAGGAGAAAGGAACCAGGCGGAGGGCGTGCCCTTTACAGCCACCTCCCTCCAAGGGGAGGGGCAATATAGCAACCCCGCCATGGCTGCGCAAGGACGCGCCCAGTATTATGATCAAATTCGCCTGTGTGCCATGCCTGCCTTTGCCCAGATAAATCCGAAGGGCAAGCCTGCACAGCTCTCCAGGCTTTTACAAGGTCCAAATGAAGGTTTTTCGGAATTCCTGCATAGAGTTAGAGAAGCGGTAGATCGAAAAGTAACGCACTCCCAAGCGGCAGATGCCTTAGTGAAAGAATTAGTGTGGGAGGGAGCAAACTCAGAATGTCGCCAAGCCATAACACCCCTTAAAGGCACGTCCATGGATGATTGGGTCCTAGCCTGCCCGGACGCGGGCAGCCGTTCTGCTGCCGTCCTAGCTATCGCTCTAGCGGCACAGCTCCAGATAGCTAGACAGGCCGGGTCGCCAAAGGGAACCTGCTTTAGATGCAAGGGAACTGGCCACTACGCTAAAGAATGTCCCGATAAGAAAGGGAAACAGGGCGTAAAAAAAACAACCCCCCTCTGTCTGCCCCCGCTGTCGCAGAGGCCTTCACTGGCACCGCGATTGCGGGTCAACCACGGACGCTGAGGGCAAACCCCGCCCACCTTTAAACGAGAAATGGGGCAGCTCTCAGCCCCGCAAGTAAGGGAGCAGGGAGTATATTGGGCCCTACCCCTAACCCAAAACACAGCCTTTCTCACCATTACTATAGAGCAAAAGGAGATCAAAGGGCTTATTGACAGCGGAGCCAGCTGATGTTTCAGTTTTACAGGAAGAGGTTAGAAACCCCAGCTGGCCCACAACAGTGGGACCCGTAGTACAAGGCGTCAGCGGCTTTAAAACAGCTACTCAGGCTGCACGCTGGCTGAAATGGAAAGACCCTGACGGAAACACCGGGAATTTCAAACCCCTCTTCATGAGCGGAGTACCCCATACACTACGGGGAAGGGACATTCTTATAGCGGTAAAGGCCACCATCTCCACGCAACCCCCCCAATTCTAGGGGCCACTGTTCACCCAGGTATCCCCAACCCAATCAAGCTAACTTCAGATACCGACCAACCCATATGGGTAGAACAGTGGCCCTTACTCATCAAAAAGCTTGAGGCGCTACACCAGCTAGTATAAGAACAACTACGCGCCGGCCATATAGAGCCCTCTATCAGTCCCCACAATACTCCTGTCTTTGTAACCCAGAAAAGGGATAAAAGCAAATACAGATTCTTACAAGATCTCAGAGCAGTCAATAGACATATACAAAAATTGGGTCCATTACAACTGGGGCTACCTTACCCCTCTGCTATCACCAAAGGAGCCTATCCTATCTAATAAAAGAGAAACATGGTAAGTAGCCTACAACCACTACCCTTCCCATTGGCCAATCAGGGTGGTATGCAAATTAACTGCCAGCCAAGATGGCGGCCAGCAGCCAGGCAGCTGGAAGCGAACATGAGGCTTGCTTGCTCTAGTGAGGAGGGGGG
>NW_006298191.1:0-6320 GCF_000327345.1 Myotis davidii | reverse complement strand
GTTATCTCCCGAGGGGTCCCAGACTGTGAGAGGGCACAGGCCGGGCTGAGGGACCCTCCTCTTCTCCCCGAGTGCACAAATTTTTGTGCACCGGGCCTCTAGTATAAAAATAAGTGATATAAAAGACTGTTTCTTTTCCATCCCTTTACACCCCGAGGACAGACCTAGCTCATAAGGATCCAGTGTGGCTAGAGTCCTGCCTACAAGCTCTGCTCAGAAACTTAAAAAGCCTTAATCTGACCATAGCCCCAGAAAAGGTCCAGGCCATTCCACCCTACTCTTTCCTGGGGTATAAAATAGAAGAACAAATCACCCCCATAGCACCACAATTAAAGATTCCTCATAAAATAACATTACACGAGCTCCAAGAACTTTGCGGTCAGATCAACTGGGTCCGCAGTAGTATATCCTTGCCCACCCAAGCCTTAAACCCCCTCTTTACTCTCCTTGAGGGGGAGTCAGACCCCCTTAGTCTTAGGACTCTCTCCTTGGTGGCTAAAGAAGCTCTTCGTGCAGTCAATACCGCCCTTAGAGAACAAAAACTAGAAAGAATAGACCCCACACAGCCCATACAGGCAATAATTCTAGCAACCATATCAACCAGACTGAAAGCTCAATGAATAGTTCTGTTAGCTACTTGGGGGAATGTATTGATTTATTGGGAGTGATGAGAATTTCTTCCATTGGGTCCTTCAGAGTCATTGGGTTTTAATTCATTCAGTTAGAAAACCCTCTAAATTCAAGAAGGTGTTTGTCACTTCTACCTCCTCAGCTAACAGTTTGCTATAGTATTCTATCTACTGAGGTCATGCCATAACAAGGGTGACAAGAGAATGGAGAAAGGACCAGAGTGGTGGAATCTGGGGGTTTATGGGGATTAAAACTAAGTGACCAAGAGAATGTGAGCTTTTTTGTAACTCTTGACTTTAGTCAGCACAGAGAATACTGTGCCAGGGTGTTATAAAAATGCATGTTCACAAATAGGAAATGATTTAGAAAGAGGGTTCAGTTCAGAAAAACGGTATACTTCCAGCGGCGGAGACGACCAAGACATCAACGGGCCCACAACATTACCTGGGGAGACATCAAGAATCTACAGGACCAAGCTGCACGCATGGCACCAGAAGGCAATCCGTCAGCAGGGACATTATTCCTGTTAATGTGTGCCATAATAACAGCGAACTCTCAGGCACGAGCGCAAGATATATGGGCAGCCATACCTCATCCAGGGGTGCTCATGCCTGTTAGCGCCGACAGCCTACAATTCCCCGCTGTCCAAGTGTCTGACTGTTCTGTAGGCTTACCCTGTGATGGAGCGGAACTGGTCTCGTCGCCATGGAATGGGACAGTATGGGCTGATACCAGTAGCCCTAACCTCCTTAAGTGGACTCTAGATAATAAGACTATTCCGGAACAAGGGTGGATATACCTGGCACCTCATGAAACTGGGGACTTTTACTGTAATAACCATTTCTGTAAAGAGGGGGTTATGCTGGAACTTAATGCAACCTTTCCCTTGGCCTTATTGAGCTGGACCAGGGTCTCCACCAGCCCCTCCACAGTACCCCTCTTCCCCTACCTTTTCCTCTCGGAGGCAGAATGCCTCTGCGCCTCCCAACCCGACGCGCAGACGGACACCCTGGGAATTTGGGGGAGACATTTAAGAAAGGGAATGACACCATTTGCATTAAGAAACCCCATACAAGGGTTGCGCTCCCAATTCGGGCGGTGGGATTTATGCGGGCCCAATGCATGTATTGACCAAAGAGCCTTCACCGACCTAAAAGGGGCCCGCCTGTATAATGGCACCTGGAAAAAGCCGACAAGTAGATGGAAGAACAACGTTGTAGTCAATCCCAAAGCCACTCATAGTTTTAATTACTGGCCCTGTGTGAGACCCCCCCTTCTTCTTACAAAGCAATTATAGTGCTTTTACTTGTACCCAGCAATCTTGTTTACTATCTAATTGCTGGAATCCAAACCATGCCTACGCTCTAGCCATGCGCACCCCCTCGCTACTTGGGGTTCCAGTAGAAGTCAGCGACTGTGGCAGGCCGGCTGAACTAATAATCCATAAGAAATTCCAAAAAAATTTTAAAAAGGGCTGTAGGACTAGTAATATTAATAATCTCTTCCATAATAGCCGCTATAGCGGGTATGGCCACAGGAATCACTTCCCTAGCCCAGGAGGGATTAACAGCGCAGAGTCTAAACTTGTCAGAGGTCACGGCCCAAACCTTTGCTACACAAGCAACAATAAACCAACAGGTATGGGAAGCGTTACTCGATTTACAACAAATAGATTTAATCCAAGAAGACCTCGACAATTTATGGCAAATATCACACACCCAATGTGATATAAGATACACTGCCATCTGCTAACACCCATTCCAGTGAGAAATGCCTCCTGGGAGCGCAAAAAATTAGCAAATCTCCTTAAAGGTCCATTCAGCCAGGCATTCCTAAACAGCACCTATCAGCTCCAGCGAGAAATCCTAAAAATCAATAATACCCGAGTGAAACCCATTGAGTTTAGTTTCTTAAGTGATGCCCTCAGCCGTCTAACCTCTGGTTAAATCCTGCTAACATATTCATATAGGCCGTCCTAGCAGCAGTAGGCCTCCTTGCATTCTGCTTGTTTCGTTGCTTTTACTCCATGATCCAAAGAATAGATACACAGCAAGCTATGATTATCCACATCCAGCAGGCGCTTATAAAAAGGGAAGGGGGAGATGTGGGAAGAGCTCAGGAGATCTATCCCAGTGCTGCGGCCAAGGCAACGCTGTGAGTACACTCCAGTGAACAGACTTCCTTGGCACACCATGAAGTGGCAACACCCGCCTGACAAATCTCCAGGAGCCATCTACTCTTAGCCCCAAACCTCATGCCGATTGGATAACATAGCAAGCGTGTCCCTATTGCATTGGCTGCTTACCCCTTTATATACGGCTGTACATCCTCAATAAACTTGGATCTGTGTCTCTGAACCTGGTCTCCAGAGTCGTGCATGCAAACGCCCCAGCGCGTTGGACTCTGTCATCCTCACCCCCGAGGGACCCCGTTTCAATACAACTTGTCCCGAGGCGAGGCAGAAATATAGACTTCAAAGGGTCAGGATTTGGTACAGAGTCCATCGTCAGAATGGGGGAATTAGCCTACGGCTATTCAGGTGTTTGGCCAGTAGGAGGCAATAACATGTAGATTAAGATGCCTTTTAGCTGTCTGGCAGCCAAGAATCATCCCTTTTCAGGTTTGGGGAAATGCCTTCAGCCATTCCCAACAGGTGACTACATATGTGACTCAACCCTGTTGAGTCCCCAAGTCTCATCAACGTTTTGATGAAACTCTTGAAATTATGACATGCTGGAATTGGTCTCCGGCAAGAACAACAAGAAAGGCCCAGAGTAAATAGAAGGAAGGAAATAATAAAGATCAGAGCAGAAATAAACAGAGACTAAAAAAAAAAAACCACAACAACCAAATAAACAAAAACAAAAGATCAATGAAACCAAGAGCCAATTCTTTGAAAAGATAAATAAGATTGATGAACCCTTAGCCAGACTCAACAAGAAACAAAGATAGAGGACTCAAATAAAATCAGAAATGAAAGAGATGAAGTAACCACTGATACCACAAAAATACAAAGGATTGAAAGAAAATACTACGAACAACTATATGCCAACAAACTGGCAAATGTGGATGAAATGGACAAATTCCTACAAAACTATGATCTTCCAAAACTGATTAAGAAAACCTGAATAGGCCAATAACAACTGATGAAATTGAAGCTATAATAAAAAAAAAACTCCCAACAAACAAAAGCCTTGTTCCAGATGGCTTTACAGGGAGTTTTACCAAACATTCAAAGAAGAACTAACACCTATCCTCCTCAAACTATTCCAAAAACTCCAAGGAAGGAACACTTACAAGCTCTTTTTATGGGGCCAGCATTATCCTAATTCCAAAACCAGATAAAGAGAATTACAGGATAATATCCCTGATAGATGCTAAAATCCTAAACAAAATAATAGCATATTGGATCCAGCAATATGTTAAAAAGGTCATACACCATGACCAAGTGGGATTTATTCCAGGGATGCAAGATTGGCACCATATTTGCAAATCAATAAATGTGATACATCACATAAACAAATTGAAAGACAAAAATCACATGACCGGCAGGAAGGTACGGAGGGAGAGAGTGTGAGAGCGCAAGGAAGTGATAGAGGAGTGTGTGGACATGTGTGGTGTGTGTGTGTGTATGAGCTAGGGACAGATTCTGCAGGTCTTCTAAGGGGCTGCTAAACCGGGCAGTCTTAGGCGGCGGAGCCCTGCTCCCTGCGCGGACACTCCTGGGCGGCCAGCACGGGCACAGCGATCACCCCATCTTGGGAAACAGAGCTGCTTGAGACTAGGATCCTGGCTTCAGCACCACCCAGTCTGATCACAGACGCATACCAGGACCCTGCAGCCACTGGGGACAGAGACCTGTGACCACAGCTACAGACCTGCGGACACCAAAAGTTCAGAAATCCCCGCGGCAGATCTGTGAGTAACAGAGCCCATTCCCCTCCCTGCAGGCGCGTGGGAGGCGCCACAGTAACGGATAGACCCACCCCTTGCCCAGGTTTCAGTGCTGCCACAGGAACTATAGCCTGGAAGTGCACAAGCACCTTAGAACTGGTCCCGCATAGTGCCCGCTTCAGGAGTCCTGGGCTGGGAGCAAACGCCCGAACACCAGTAGCACGGGACCCAGGGACCCTGATTCTCTGGGCAGGAGGCAGCACCAAGCACCAGTGACTTGACTATGTTTCTTATCACCTCCGCCTGAGATCCCTGACTCCCTGTGCATTCATACTAAGAGCCAGTGACTCCCAATTCTTGGTGCATGGGCACACAGGGACCCTGATTCTCAATGCGAGGTCGCCCGAAGCAACAGAGACTCTGATACTGGACTCTTGGAGAACTTTGACTCCTGGCGCATGATAGGGGCGCTGATTTTCAACACGCTCCAGGGGGATCTCTGTTTCAGCACAGTGCAGGCAGGGCCCCTGATTCTAAGGGCGCACACGAGGCCACATTGAGCACTGGCAACACTGACTCTGAGTGAGCCTGGTTCCCACCAACCCACAACAACCACACATCTTAGTGTCAGAGCTCTTCAGTGACACTAGGGTGGTGTGAGACTCCCACTGCACACGGCCCAGGCCCACGCCCACGCAACTCGATGTTTGAACCATCGGGTGATAATCAGAATGAAGAGATGACACAACACCCAGAGGAAAGACAATGAGGAGTCGCCAAGAAAGGAAATTAATGAAGTTGAAGCATGCAACATGACAGAAAAAGAATTCAGAATAATGGTTGTACAATTCATTCACTGGATGATGAGAAAATCAACAACCTATACAAAAATCAGGAAGAAATGAAAAGTGATATAGTTACAATCAAAAACACCATGGAAAGTTTCAACAGCAGACTAGAAGAAGCAGAGGACCAAATTAGTGATTTAGAAGAGAAGGCAGAGAAACAAGCTCAATCTGAACAGCAACTGGAGAAAAAAATTAAAAAGCAGGAGGAGAGCCTAAGGGAGCTTTGGGACAACATGGAACAAAGTTAACATATGCATAATAGGGCTGCAAGAAGGACAAGAAGAGCGGCAAGGATTAGAAAATTTATTTGAAGAAATAATGACAGAAAACTTCCCAGATATGGGGAAGAAAAAAGTTACACAAGTAGAGAGTCCCAAGCAAGATGAACCCCGAAAGACCCACACTAAGACACGTCATAATAACGATGGCAAATGTACAAGACAAAGAGAGAATCTTTAAGGCAGCAAGAGAGAAACAGAGTTACCTACAAAGGATCCCCCAACAGATTATCAAATGATTTCTCAGCAGAAACACATCAAGCTAGAAGGGAATGGAAGGAGGTATACAAAGTGTTGCAAAGCAAAGGACTGAATCCAAGAATACTATATCCAGCAAGGCTATCAATCAAAATTGAAGGGGAAATAAGGAGCTTGGCAGACTAAAAAAGGCTAAGGGAGTTTATCACTACCAAGCCAGCACTGCAAGAAATACTAAAAGGAATGCTGTAAAAAAAAGAAATATAAAGGTAAGAAAGAACACAGGCACGAAAATAGAAATGAATCCAAGCACGTACCTTTCAATAATAACTTTAAATGTAAACCGACTAAATGCTCCAATCAAAAGACACTGAATGACAGAATGGATAAATAGACATAACCCATATATATGCTGTCTACAAAAGACTCACCTCACAAAAAGGGACTCACACAGACTGAAAGTGATGCAATG
>NW_006298190.1:0-281 GCF_000327345.1 Myotis davidii | reverse complement strand
ATCAAATGATTTCTCAACAGATACACATCAAGCCAGAAAGGAAAGGAAGGAAATTTACAAAATGACACAAAGGAAGGGACTTAATCCAAGAATACTCTCTCCAGCAAGGCTATCATTCAAAATTGAAGGGGAAATACGGAGCTTCACAGGCAAAAAAAAAAAATGGCTAAGGGACTTTATCACTACCAAACCAGCAATGAAGAAATGCTAAAGGGACTGGTATAAGAAGAAATAAACAAGTAAGAAGAAACACAGGCACAAAAAACAAAAATGGCTACAAA
>NW_006298189.1:0-754 GCF_000327345.1 Myotis davidii | reverse complement strand
TTAGGGCCCCACGTAAACTGTTATTGCATGTGATCCCCTTATAGCAACATCAGCATCACTGGGCTCTTGTTAGGAATGCAAAATCCTGGCCGTGCCCCCCCTACTGAATTGGAAGCTGCATTTCTCAAAATCTGTAGGTGATTTTGATCCAATTTGAAGGTTAGGGGAGCACTGATCCAACCACCCTGGGTGTACTAAAAGAAATAAATCTTTTCACTGATTACCTTTTAAATCATACTTATTCATTAGGAAAAAGTGGGAAATACACAAAAACCCAGAGATTGACACTGACATGAGCGGATGCTCTGGGGGTCATTATCGATGTCCCTGTCCCACCTCTTTTCTAGGAGGAGCTGTATTCAGATGTCCTGGTTTGGAGACAGGAGTCATGCTTTATACAACAGCTCACACCATGTCTTGCACAAAGGAGGTGTTCAATAACTTTTTGAGGGCACGGAAGGGGGAATTTAAGAATTCTCTGCTACTGTAAAGGTAGAGAAGTGTTGCCCTTCGCATATTAAAGAGGCAGGTCGCCCGACTGGCGTGGCTCAGTGGTTGAGCACCGACCTATGATCCAGGAGGTCACAGTTCAATTCTGGGTCAGGGCACATGCCCAGGTGCTTCTCTCTCACCATTGATGTTTCTATCTCTCTCTCTCTCCCTCCTCTATAAAATCAATAAAAATATTTAAAAAAAAGAGGCAGGTCAAGGCTGTTTGGGGCTAAGCTAAATCTTGGGGTAGTGGCCAGATGTC
>NW_006298188.1:0-235 GCF_000327345.1 Myotis davidii | reverse complement strand
TCAGACACACATTTCTATTATATACTAGAGGCCTGGTGCCCAGTGCACGAAATTTGTGCGCTGGGGTGGGGTGTCCCCTCAGCCCAGCCTGCACCCTCTCATAGTTCAGAAGCCCTTGGGGGATGTCCGACTGAGAGCTTAGGCCTGCTCCCCGCAAGGAGTGGGCCTAAGCGGTCAATTGGACATCCTTAGCCTGCCGCCTCCGCTGCACTCGCCAGCAGTGAGCCCAGCTTCT
>NW_006298187.1:0-1102 GCF_000327345.1 Myotis davidii | reverse complement strand
GAAACCCAGACCCTGAAAGGACACACCTGAAAATCTGCTGAATATTGTAATGAGATCTTCCCCTGGCACCTCCCCTAAATCTCCACCCTTAAATCCCTTAGGACAGAGGACCCAGCCCGCTGTCCCTCCTGGGTGCACTCCCGCACCTTTCCCTTTCCCGCATCCCCCAGGAGCCTCACCTTTACCTTCCTAACTTCTAAGCTCCAAGGGCCCTTCCTTTGCCTCTATAACTTGATTCCTAAGCCCATTTATTATATGAATTACTTCTTCTACCTCTGTGATTTTCCAAATAAATGTTCTCCTATAGTTAGAGTCTTGGCTCTGAATTCTTTCCTAGCCAGACTTAAGTATGTACCAAGGTTGCTGAACCCAAGTCTGCTCTGACTCCACTGGTCTAACTGCTGATGCAGTTCTTGCCACCCCAAAGAGTTGGATAATGTGGTTCCGTGGTGATAGGAAGGTTCACTCCCAGGAAGTCACAGTGTCGGTTTTGTCTTGTTGAAATAATGGACCATTGGGGATGGGGCAAAACTATGACCACAGGCCAAATTTTCCCAAAAGGGAAAGGATAAATAAATGGGAGGTGGTCAGGTCCTATGGGCCTTCATTATTAAAAACTTGAGGCCTGTTGCATGAAGAGATTCGTGCAATAGGCCTTCCCTTCCCCTGGCTGCTGGCACCAGTTTTCCTCCAGCACCCGGGACCCAGGCCTTTGCTCCGGATGGAGCCTTCAGTCTTCACTCTGCCACTTTGCCCTACGTATGCAAATTAGCCACTATCTTTGTTGGGTTAATTTGCAGACTCTCCTGATTGGCTGGTGAGCGTAGCAGAGGGATGGTTAATTTACACGTTTGTCTATTATTAGGTAAGATATCTGGATCATTTCTAAACTGTGAGCTATCATATTGCAAGTTCATTTTTTACTTTATGCATCCAAGTAAATTTTTTACTTTATGCATCTAGTATAGCATTTACATAACAAAAGAGGCATAAAAACAGTGGTTCAATAACATAAATTAGAAACATAATGTGACATATTAAGTAAGGCTGAGCTTAAGGGGAGTAAACAAAGAACCCTTCACATACATCATCATATTTTTTT
>NW_006298186.1:20074-20351 GCF_000327345.1 Myotis davidii | reverse complement strand
GACCTCCTGGTTGATAGGTCGATGCTCAACCTCCCAGTCACACTAGCTTGGATAGTTTCACTCCTTTTTGTTCTGTGATCATATGCTGTGTGATTTAATTATTATATTTTTATTTACTGAATCTTGTTTTATGATTTATCATATGGTATATCCTGGAGAATATTCTGTGCATTCTTTAGAAAAGTTTGTATTTTATGTTTCGGTAGGATGTTGATAAATGACTAGTAGGTCAAATTGGTTGATAGTGTTGCTTAAGTCTTCTATATCTTGCTACTTT
>NW_006298186.1:17221-19962 GCF_000327345.1 Myotis davidii | reverse complement strand
TCCACTTCCCTCTCCACACGGGGAAGAAACGTGTATGAACGTATGTGGTAAATTAAGAAAAGAAAACATGTTGAGGTAAGAAATGTCCAATATTTAGACAATGTTTTATAAGATTTTCTTATGGCCAAACTGATGAGAACTGTTAGGGAGCAAGATGTCAAATGCTTTGGAGAATAACCTTTTGCAGCTGTGTTTGTGCATTTGAAGTTAAGGAGGGAAGCTGAGAGATGACATGGAGGTGGGAGAGAGAAAGGTGTGACTGATGCCAGGATAGTGAACAGGAGGTTCTCTCCCTCTCTCTCTCTTTTGTAATCTTTATTGTTGAAAGTATTGCATAGGACCCCCTCTTCTCCACATTATCCTCTCCCAGCTCACTCCCATTGCCTCCCCAGGCCATCGCCATGCCATTGTCTGTGTGCACGGGTTAGATATATATGAAGACAAGCTCATAGATTGATTTCTTCCCAATCACCCTCCCCTGTCTTCCTTCTGAGGTTCCATGGTCTGTTCATGCTTCTATGTCTCTTGGTCTATTTTTGTTGATCAGTTTATTTGGTCCATTATGGAAAACAATATGGAGTTCCATCTAAAAATAAAAAATGAAACTTCTATTTGACCCAGTGACCCCATTTCTAGGAATACATCCTAAGAAACCCAAGACACTCATCAGAGAGAATGTATGCACCCCCATGCTCATAGCAGTGCAATTTACAATAGCTAAGCCTTGGAAACAGCCTAAGTGCCCGTCAGCAGATGACTTGATAAAAACAAACAAACTGTGGTACATCTACACCATGGAATGCTATGCATCCATGAAAAAGAAAGAACTCTTACCATGTGCAACAGCAGGGGTATGTCTGATAATGGGTTAATCTCCAAAATGTATAGTGACTCATACAACTAAACAAAAGAAAGACAACAACACAATTGAAAAATGGGCAAAAAGCCTAATAGGTAAGTCTCCAAAGTGGACACACAGATGGCCAAGATTTGCTCTCCTGAGGGTGGTCATGCTGATGTCAAAGGTGTGTTAACCCAGATGCACAGGAACAATGGACGGTGCTTATGGCAAAGATGAGCCTTTTAGTAAAGAAGTCATAGTCCTGGGGCGTGCCCACCCCCAGGACTGCCCAGGTAGGAATGTGTGATCAGAGCCTCCTGTGAGGTTCCTGTCAGTCACTGATTTTTGTCAGATTTAAGACAGAGCCCCCTTTTTGTTCACAAATACAATCCCTACAACTAGACCTAGAAAAGGGCTTTCTGTGAGATCTGTGGCTGAGCCTCAGAGAAGGAATCTCTTCTGTATCACTCACACTTTTATCCTCGCCTCTAAAACAATCTCTGGCACATAGTAGGCACGTCAGGGCCCTGTGCTGGTCCTGAGTGCCCCCTGTTGTCCAGGACTCTCCCTGTAGCCCAGCCCTGCTGTCTCCCTCAGGGAGGTTTGTGTCTGGGCTCACACTGACTTCCTCTCACTGTGTGTCTTGCACAGTAATACACGGCCGTGTCCTCGGTGGTCACAGAGCTCATTTGCAGGGAGAACTGGTTCTTGGATGTGTCTATGGAGATGGAGGTTCGGCTCTTGAGGGAGGGGCTGTAGTAATTATTCCTCGTATTAGCTACCCCCCATACACTCCCTCTCAACTCATAACATATGCTCCCCATCCACTCCAGCCTCTTCCCTGGGGGCTGGCGGATCCAGTTCCAGCAGTAACCACTGGTTGTGATGGAGAATCCGGAGACAGAACAGGTGAGGGAGAGGGTATGCGAGGGCGTCACCAGCCCTGGGCCCGACTCTTGCAGCTGCACCTGGGACAGAACACCTGCGGCAGAGAGAACACAGTGAGTCCTGGGCTCAGATGCAGGGTCCCCATCTCCTCAAGTCTAAGCACTGAGTCACTCACATCTGGGAGCTGACAGCAGGAAGAGGAAGAGCCACATGGGAGTCATGTCTTGTAGGTGAGGTCCTGGTCCCCCAGAAAGTGTTCTCCAGGGTGAGGAGGCCCTAAATTTAAGTGGATGCCAACTGTGTGTGTGTGTTTGGTGGGTGTGTGGGCATTTGCATATGGGAGGTGTCTGCACATACAAAGGGCAAGAGGTGAGGGTGGTCGTGGTCTCTGGGGCTTCTCCTGCAAGGAGGTACTGACTGTTCCTCAGAGAACCAGGTCCTCCTTGGGGTCCTGGTCACCGTGCCAAGGGACCTCTTCTTCCACACCAGGGGCTATGCTGCAGGAGGTGGTCAGAAATTAGGATGTGGGCACAATCAATGACTCCTTAGGTATAAAATCGACATGCCTCTGCTGCCATGGATATAGATAGATAGATATAGATATAGATATAGATATAGATATTGATTTAGAGATATGTATAGTTTAAATATAAATGTATTTGTAGATATCGGTCTAGGTATAGATATAGAGATTGTTTTCTTTATCCTTACTTGATGATATTTTCATTGATTTTTAGAGAAATGGAAAGGATACACACACACACACACACACATATATATATATGGAAAGGATATATATATATTGCACCTTGAAAGGAACTGTGGGCCACGCGGCTGCAGTGGGCACAGGGGCTGGTCTCCGCCCATCCTCTGTGCCTCTGCCCAGCCCCTCCCACCACAGCCCCTGGTCCCCTGTCTGCCGGTAACCCTGCTCCTGCTGGTGCTGCTCTCATGCACTGATGGCACCAGCCCCACTCGCACCTGCTGACAGCAGCAGATGCAAGTGGGGCAG
>NW_006298186.1:14063-17036 GCF_000327345.1 Myotis davidii | reverse complement strand
TTAACTCTGGTGCCGTGTCACATATAGAAATTTTTTGATATTTGCAACCATAGTAAAACAAAGATTTATATTTTTGATATTTATTTTATATATTTAAATACCATTTAACAAAGAAAAATCAACCAAAAAAATGAGTTCGCGTGTCACCTCTGACACGCGTGTCATAGGTTTGCCATCACTGAACTAGAGAGACACAGACAGAGCACCTGGGTCCTATTCCTTCAGGGAAGCTTGGTGCTGGACATGTAGCAGCTGCATGGCCTCCTTTGTGGTGTTTTTCTCTCTAGACTCTGTTGTAGATCCAGTTCCATGCATTGGGCATGGAAGAAAATAATCATGACCAAATAAGTTTAGGCAAAGTTGTTAGAATCAATGAGGTGGAAATTATGTTTTAGTTTTGGAAATCTATACTAATAAAAGGGTAATATGCTAATTAGACTGGACATGTTCTGGATGTTCTATCTGGACATCCTTCCAGACAAAGCCCTGGTGGCAGGGGCCGAGTCAGAGGCGGTTAGGGGTGATCAGATCAGCAGGGGAGGGCAGTTAGGAAGCGACCAGGCCCACCGGAGAGGGCAATTAGGGGTTGACCAGGCCAGCAGGGGAGGACAGTTAGTGGACTATCAGTCTGGCAGACAGAGGCAGTTAGGGATGATCAGGCATGTAGGCAGGTGAGCCATTAAGAGCCTGCAGACCTGGGTTGTGAGAGGGATGTCCTCCGAGGGGTTCCAGATGTGAGAGGGCGCAGGGTGGGCAGAGGGACACCTGCATCCTCCCCTCCCCATGCATGAATTTCATGCACCAGGCCTCTAGTTTAATTTAAAAAGTCTTGATGTGAAACACTGATATGAAGGAACAGATATAGAAAAAGTCATTTTTATATGAAGAGTATTGTTTTTCTCTGTCCATTAGTAGAGAATAAATAAATCACCCAGATAACCACCCGTTACTGGAGCTGATGGATCTAATGTATAGAAACCTGGTCAGCCTTGGTGGCTCCGCCTTGTTTTCACCATCAGGGTCTGTGTCCATGTGGACACATGACCTAGTTCTAACCAGGGAGCAGGAGGGCATGTTGGGCTTTCCTGCTTCATCAATAGCTCATTTCAGAGGCACCATGTCCTCCCTCTCCAGTGCCTACTCTGGTCTGCATGTGGCCCTTGGCAGTGCCCTCACCGTGTCCGTACATGATGGGCAACCCCGGGACCTGAAGCCCGTTCACTGGATGGACCATGTGAAACACGAAAAAAGCCACCCTGAGCCTGCAGGGGAATTACCATGGACAGGAATTCACCACGTCTGCGCAGGCACACCTCCAGGATCGTCCCTTCATTGTGTTGTGATTTCCTCACTGTCCAACCAGTTTCATTTGCCAGTTCCATAGCCACACATAATCTCTGGAGCCCTTCAGGAAAGAAAGCATTGGCTTGAAGATTAACCCAAGTTCCAGGTTCCAGGTGAGGTCCAAACGACTGTATCATGTGTTCCAGACAGACAGGTGTCATGGCTGAATCCCAAACAGATTAACATGTGTACACATACATGCACACTCACACTCTCTCTCACACACAACTCCCAGCTCCAAATAAGGAAACCCTTTGCCAGGTTCCTGAGGGGCCGTGGAGGCCCTGACTCTCAGGGGACTGTGATGGCTGGACCCTGACCTCAGGAATATCTAGGTTCTCATTGCTGGGGCCTGGGGTGTCCTTATGTGAGAGGACTATGCAGATGGTTAAGGTGGGGACGAGGGAGCTGAGGGTGCCGACCTGGGGGTTACCCTGAGCCACCTGTTGGGACATACCTGTAACCACGAGGGTCCACTTCAGAGGAAACAAAGCAAATCAGACCAAAGGTTTTGTGATCATTGAAGCCAGACATTGGAGTGGGTTTTCACATCCACCCGAGTGAAGGAGGACCAGGAGGGAAGCGAGTGGTAGGGAAGATGGAGAGCTGTGGTGGGAGGTCCTGGGGGATGATCCTTGTTGTGGTGGCCCAGGTGGGCCTCTCAGAGGGAAACGTGGGGATGGGGGCCTGAGGTCAGCACACAGGGGCCTGGGCTGCACTGCGGTCTCTCTTGGTGGGAACATTTCACAAACCCAGGACGTCGAGAGCACTGAGGAGGGTCTCCTTGTGGGGAAAGAGAAATAGAAAATACAGAGACTTGGTGAAGGAGAGTCCCCGTCACTGCCCACATGTCACCTGCAAACACATGTCCCTTCTTCACTGCTGTCTGCAGGGAGAGCATGAGAAGGAAGAGCCTTCCCTGGAGGCAGCTGAGAGCTTGAGAGGAAATCCCTGAGCCCAACAAGAAGGCTCTTCGCTCCCCACCTCCCTCTGCTCCTGCTCCTGGGGCTGCTCTCTGTGCTGTGGGTCCCGATCGCCCCCTGGTGTACTGGATGCTCCCTGCAGCCCAGACCTGCTGTCTCCCCAGGGAGGTTAGTGTCTGGGCTCACACTGACTTCCCTTCACTGTGTCTCTCACACAGTAATACATGGCCCTGTCCTCGGCTCTCAGGCTGCTCATTTGCAGCTACAATGAGTTCTTGGCGTTGTCTCTGGAGGTGGTGAAGTGGCCCTTCACAGAACCGGCGTAGTATGTGCTACCAACACTACCACTATAACTAATGTATGTGACCCACTCCAGCCCGTTCCCTGGAGCCTGGCGGACCCAGTGCATTTCGCAGCTACTGAAGGTGAATCCAGAGGCTGCACAGGAGAGTCCGAGAGATCCCCCAGGCTGCACCAGGCCTCCCCCAGACTCCACCAGCTGCTCCTCACACTGGACACCTGCAAACACAGAGACACAAGGTGGACTGAGAATCACATGGAAGCAAAAACAGGCACAGGCACAGGGCTCAGTGCTCCCCTCTCCTGAGAATGACCTTGAAGAATGATCAGGAGGAAAGCACAGCTTGGCACCAAGTCCATGGTGGAGCCGCTGGGGTCCTGTCTCAGGCACTTGGGTTCTGGGCGT
>NW_006298186.1:11382-12209 GCF_000327345.1 Myotis davidii | reverse complement strand
CATGTGCACTGGGGACCTGGGTGCTGGGGGCTGGAGTTTTTCCAGTAGCATCTGCCTCCTCTTGCTCAGTCCCTTTCTCTGCTGCTGCTTCCAACTGGGCCTCATAGTCACCTGGATGGAGGACTGAGGTCTCTTGAAGTCCTTGGTCCTGCTCTGGCCCATGGCAACGTGAGGACTGAGATGGGACAGCAGCAGAGAGACAGGGGTTGCTGTCCAGCTGTGGCAGGGCCTTGGGGAAGAGGTGGTTCTCAGGGCAGCTCACATGGGCCTGGGACTGCAGGGGCTACAGGGAAAGAAGTGCACAGGCAGGAAGAATTAGGCCATAGTTTTCTCTGTAGAAGTTATTGGGAGTTTGAAACCAAAAAAGTCCCTGGAGGCAGAATTCCTCCCCTCCTCCACCACCTCACCAAAATAAAAGCCCTGCGCCCTCTCCTTTCTAGTCTCCATCCAAGCAGGTCTGACTTCCTGAGTGATCTTCCCTGTGCTTCTCAGGGGTTTCAATCAGGAGCATAATAACGTCCCCTTGGTGTGTGTGTGTCATGAACATCTGTACCAGTTGCTGTGTCTCTGCTTTTTCAGGGTGTCCACTCTTCTGGGTGCTGTGAGCACGAGGACAAGACCAGGACTGTCACCTGTGGGTCCTTCTTCTGTAGCTTTGGGTTCACACACATGTGGGGTCCACTGTCCAGCATTCAGGGGAGCTGCACTGTTGAGTCATTAGAGCCTGTTGTTAGATTCAGGTGACGTGGGTCAGAAGATAATGAGTTTATTTGATGATAAAACTCATTATGGCCCAAGTGTGTATGAAAGAGAATCTCTGCCTTTTG
>NW_006298186.1:2708-10602 GCF_000327345.1 Myotis davidii | reverse complement strand
GCAGGTGAGGTCCTCGTCCCCCAAAAGTATTCTTCAGGATGAGGAGACCCTGCATTTAAGTGGATGCCAACTGTGTGTGTGTCTGGTGGCCATGTGGGCATTTGCATATGGGTTGTGTCTGATCATACAAAGGGCACGAGGTGCTGGAGGTCCTGGTCTCTGGGGCTTCTCTTGGAAGGAGGGGTTGACTGTGCCCTCAGAGAACCAGGCCCTCCTTGGGGTCCTGATCACCGTGCCCAGGGATATCTCCTTCCACACCAGGAAGGTGGTCAGGGAAATAGGATGTGGGCACAATCAGTGACTCCTTAGGGATAAAATCAATGTGCCTCTGCTCCCCTGGATATGGATAGATATAGGTATAGATAGGTATAGCTATAGATACAGGTATAGATATAGATAAAGATATAGATATAGATATAGATAGATATAGTTATAGATATAGATATAGATATAGATGATATAGATATATGTACAGATATACATAGATACTGATCTTTTAAAAAATATATAATTTTTTTCATATTTAGAGAGAAAGAAAGGGAGAGGGATAGAGAGAAACATGCTTGAGAGAGAATCATGGATTTGCTGCCTAATGCATGGCCTCCTCTGGGGATCGAGACTGCAAACCTATTCATGTGTCCTCACGAGGAATCAAACCAGTGACTTCTCGGGTCCAGGGTCAAAGTTCAACAGCTGAGCCACATGAGCCAGGCTGGATCTTCTTTTCTTTATTCTCACCTGAGGACTTGGTCGTTGATTTTTTGAGGGAAAAGTAAGAAGAGAGAAATATTGAACAGAGATGGATAAAGAGAAATATTGATGGCAGGGAAAATATGTATCAGTTTCCTTCCATAACTGCTGAGACTGGGAATAAAACCCACAACTTTTTTCTTTATTTATTGTAATACTAGAGGCCCAGTGTGAGAATTCGTGCATGGTGGGGTCCGGCCGGCATGCTAGATCCACGCCTATCAGGGTGGGCCTGGTGGCGGGAGAGGAGGAGGGTGGTCGGTTGGCCAGCCCTGCATCCTCATCAAACTGCTCGCCTAGGGAACTATTTGCATATTAGCTTTTTTTAATATAGGAAATTTTTCACAGATTTCAGAGATTAAAGGAGAAGGAGGGAAAGATTAGAAACATCAGTGATGAGAGAGAATCATTGATCTGTTGTGTCCTGCATAATCACAGTGGGGAATGGAGCCCAAAACTCAGGCATGTGCCTTGACTAGGAATGGAAGAATAGGTTGAAGCTCAACCACTGAGCTACATCAACCAGGCTTCATTCTGTTTTGAAATATATTTTCCATTAGTTTAGATTTCTAAGTTGATGGCTTTTCATTTTCTCTTCAGCACTTGAAAGTCATTATTCCTTTATCCTCTGGCTTTTCAGTTTTTTGAGTGATTTTTGATGTTTATATTAATCTTTTAAAAATATTGTTATTGATGTCAGAGAGGTGGGGAGAGGGAGAAGGAGATGGAAACATCAATGACAAGAGAGAATCATCGATCCACTGCCTCCTTCATGCCTCCTATTGGAGATTAATCCTGCAAACCATGTGTGTGCACTGAATGGGAATCAAATTCATAACTTGGTGGTCCCTGGGCCAATGCTCAACCCCTGAGCCACACCGGCTGGGCTCCTTCCCTTTCTGAGTAGCATGTACTTGACTCAGGTTCGCACAGTTACTGCAGGTCTCTGACTGTGTTTGAGAGCCTGACAGATGCCAGTTCTTTTTGATGCTTTTGTGGAGGAACAAGAGTTTGGAGCTGCCTACGCCACCATTTAGCTTCAGCCCCTTCTGCTCAGTGACTCCTTTTGAACAAACAGAGAATGAGAAGAGAGAAGAGCAACCACCGTGTAAATCTATCAACAACAGAGAAAACAGACGGGGAAGTGCCCATTCCAGGCCGCAGACATAACAGAATGTTTCTGGACTCAGAGCGGGCGGCCTGGGAAACGAGGGAGGGCCTGCGACAGTAAGGTGAACGCACACAAGGGAACAGTGATGTGCAGGTCTCTTGCTGGGCAAGAACAATGAGGGACCAATCAGGGGGGCACACGGGTCGACACAGAGCAGGCTGGTGGCACATAAACACCCGAGACCACAGGCTTGATGGGCAGCCCATTAAGTGGGCCTCTCCCCGTGCGGGGAGTCTGAATCTGCTTGTAATAAACGCTCCATGCTTTTGTTTAAATCTTCTAGTCCCCGATGTCTTTCTTGGACTTGGTGGCAATGGATCCCCGGACAGAAATAGCTCCCCTTGCTGTTCTGGTTATCAAGTTTGGCTCAAAGAAACCCTTAAAAGTATTCTCCAGGGCATGTGCTGCAGCGATGGGGAAGGCGGCAGGCGATGAGGCTTACCTCCAGGGGGCAGTCTGTTCTGGTTCACGGTCATCACCCTCTCCTCTGGCTGTTACACATGGGTTGTCTTCTGGCCTCAGTTTATTCCTTATCGGCCCCTCGGCCCCTGGGCCCTTTACTCAGTACTCGGTGGACCATCATCACAGCCTTCTGTGCAATGGGTGTGGCTTGTTGCTGATTCACGTGGAGAGTCCTTGTGTGCCATGGTATGTGCAAGTCCAAAGGCATCACAGATGGTCGGGCTCAGCTACTCTGGTTCCTGCAGACGTTCCCCTTTGGGAGAGCCTCCCTCTCCATCTTGATTGCTCACAGACCAAAACGCCAAAAACCAACTTAAAGAAGGTCCCCAACCTTTCCCTGCACTGACATCACCTCACTCTTATCGGGGGATGGTGTGGTTCTTCCACCTTTCTGTTTTCTGGAAAGTCACGACCGTCTAGTTATTCATTATTTCATACTAGTGACCTGGTGCATGAAATCTGTGTGCATTAAAAGGAAATTAATTAGAGGAAATATTTTAATATTGCTATTTGTCCTTTGTCTATAATAGAAGTGTCAGAGATGAAAGAAAATCAGTAAAATGTATATGAAAATCTTTCTCCTGTCAGAGTCTGGGGTGTGCCATGGAACCAGAGTTCAGTTCCTGCCCACCCACATGTGCCTCAAAATCCTGTGAGACCCAGATCTGGCAGGCCCCATCCCCTATGGGCTATATTCAGAACCAGATGCCCCACCCACCCTTCAAGCCCTGCCCAGGCCTGACGTGCGTGGTCTCAGGTCCCCAGCCAGGCCCACCGACCGGGGCATTGCCAGAGGTACCATGTCAAGCCCCGCATGGTGGTGGGCATGGCCTCAGGTCCCTGCTGATTGCTCGTTAAGGCTCATTACAGAAATTCGGTCTCTATGCTGGGTACAGCCAACTTGACTGTTACTGCGTGATGGTCAATGTGCATATTCCCTCTTTATTAGATAAGATTCTCTGCTTGGGTTTGAGTAGCTAATAGGAAAGGGTTGTATCTTTCCCATTCTGCAGAGTAACCTACTTGGCAGGGTACTTATAGCTACCTTCGTGAAGGCCTTGGCTGTGTTGGTGCTCTCTCCCTGCCATGTGGTTTAAGCCACGTACTGAATTCACTGGTTGGTGTACCTGTGCTTCCACCTTTTCACTGAAACACCTTACCCATACCACCTCCATCTTAGCTGATTAGGGGTTGCTTTTTGTAAGATAAAATCTGGTGGAGCGAATCGACAGAAATCAAACTCAGATTTTTAAGAACCATAGTCCTCTTCTAGGGAAACAATGACAGTTGTATTAATGGTGTCAGGAACATGATGGAGCATTATGGAATGAAACGGATTAACGAATAAAATGCTGTGAATTCCCTCAAAACAAAATATCCACCCCAGGCTTAGAGGTTCTCATGTCAATGACTTCAAAGTGGTTCATTTATGTTGTGGATTTTGTGTCGATTCAACCAGCAGGGGAACCTGCCAGGGTGTCACAGGGGGAGACGGCACAGCTGGAGAAGACTCCTTTCTTTCTTTCTCCTTTTTTATACACTTTCCTTGACTCCAGAGAAGAGGCCAGTGGAATGATGGAAACATCAATGATGAGAATCATTGATTGGCTGCCTCCTGCCTTCGCTTCTCTGGGGATGGAATCTACAACCCAGGCATGTACCCTGACCAAGGAAACAAACCATGAACTCCTGGTTCATAAGTAGATGCTCAATCTCCCAGTCATGCCTGCTGGGCTGGAAAAAGATGGGGCACATATGTCCATAACAACCAACAGCAAACTTGTCTCATTTCCAACACCTGTGAACTTATTTGAACTCATCCTTCCAGGTAGCAGATTTTTAATAATTGTGGGTACTTCCCTTTCCATATGGGGAAGAAACGTGTATGAACATATGTTGTAAATGAAGAAAAGACAACAGGTTGATTTAAGAAATGTCTAAGTATGTAGGGAATGCTTTACAAGATTTTATTGGAGCCAAACAGATATTAACTATTGAGGAGCAAGACCTACAATGCTCAGGAGAATAACTGTTTGCAGCTGTGTTTCTGCATTTGCAGTTAAGGAGGGAAGGTGAGGAGTGACATGGAGGTGGGAGAGAGGAGGGCAGGGACTGGATGCCAGGATAGTGAACAGGAGGTGCTGTCCTGAGGGTGGTCATGCTGATGTCAAAGGTGTGTTAATCCAGATGCACAGGAACAATGGACGGGGTTTCTAAGACAAAGATGAGCCTTTTAGTAAAGAAGTCATAGGCCTGGGGCGTGCCCACCCCCAGGACTGCCCAGGGAGGATGTGTGATCCGAGCTTCCTGTGAGGGTCCTACCAGTTACTTAGTTTTGTTAGATTTATGACAGAGCCCCCTTTTTGCTCACAAATCCCTAAAACTAGACCTAGGAAAGGGCTTTCTGTGAGCTCTGTGGCTGAGCCTCAGAGCAAAACTAATTTAATACAGAGCAGGAAATGGTACCTTTTTTAACTCTGCACCTGCTCTTGCTCAGGGCCATGTGCTGGTCTTGATCGCCCCCTGCTGGTCATGGACGCTCCCTGCAGCCCAGGCCTGCAGTCTCCTCAGGGAGGTTTGTGTCTGGGCTCACACTGACTTCTCCTCACTGTGTCTCTTGCACAATAATACACGGCCGTGTCCTCGGCTCTCAGGCTGCTGAGCTCCATGTAGGCATTGCTCGTGGACGTGTCTCTGGTCATGGAGACTCTGCCTTGGAATTTCTGTGCGTAGTACGTGTTTCCATTGCCAGGGTAAACACACCCCACCCACTCAAGCCCCTGTCCTGGGGCCTGTCGCACCCAGTACATCCAGTAGCTGGTGAAGGTGTATCCAGAAGCCTTGCAGGAGACCTTCACGGAGGCCCCAGGCTTCCTCACCTCAGCCCCAGACTGCACCAGCTGCACCTGGGAGTGGACACCTATGGAGAGCAGAAGGAGTGGGTGGAAATCCCCCTTGACTCTCTCTGGTCCCCTCCTCAACCCAGGCACTGGGGATCCTCTTACCTGTAGCCACAGCTACCAGGAGGAGGGTTCTCTAGCTCCAATCCATGGTGAGGGCTGTGCTGTGAGCACTTCTTTAGGGGAGGGGTGGCTGTGGGTGATGCCTTCAGGGCACAGACTTATCTATATTGAATGAAATAGATTAAGTATTTAGTAGATGTAATTGGTCATTATTATATTGTCTCCTTCCATGTTTGTGTGTGTAGGAGTTGAGGCTGGAAAAGAAGGGGAAAATAGAAAATTTGATTCCCATACTTAGCATAACAATCTTCAGGTCCCTCCATGCTGTCTCAAGGGGAAGAGATCCTTCTCTTTTACTGCTGCATAGTATTCCGTGGCATAAATGTACCACAGCTTTTTTATCTACTCAGCTCCTCATGGGCATTTGGGCTGTTTCCAGTCTTAGCTATTGCAAATTGTGCTGCTATGAACATAGGGGTGCAAACATTGTTTCTGATTGGTGTTTTGGGTCTCCTAACATATATTCCTAAAAGTGAGTTCACTAGGTCAAATGGAATTTCCATCTTTAATATTTTGAGAAACTTCATACTGTGTTCCATCATGGCTGTACTAGCCTGCATTCCCACCCACTAAAAGAGTATGAGGGTTCCCTTTGCTCCACATCCTCGCCAGCACTTGTCGTTTGTTGATTTGTTGGTGGCAGCCATTCTGACAGGTGTGAGCTGATACCTCATTGTCCTTTTAATTTGCATCTCTCTGATGGTCAGTGACTTTGAGCATTTTTCCTATGTGTCTTGGCCATCTGTATGTTCCCTTTTTGAGAAGTGTGTATTTAGGTCCTTTGCCCATTTTTAAATTGGATTGTTTGTGTTCCTTTGGTTAAGTTGTATGTGTTTCTTATGCATTTTGCATATTAGCCCTTTATCACATGGATCCTTGCCAAATATGTCCTCCCATACTGTGGACTCCCTTTTCACTTTGTTGCTGGTTTCTTTTGCTGTGCAGACACTTTTTATTTTGATGTATTCCCATTTGTTGTTTTTCCCCTTATTTTCCTTTGTCCTGGGAGATGTATCTGTAAACACATTGCTATGAGAGATATCTGAGATTTTGCTGCCTCTGGTTTCTTCTAGGATTTTTATGGTTTCCTTACTCACATTTAGGTCTTTTAACCATTTTGAGTTGACTCCTGTGTATGGTGCATGTTCGTGTATTGTCTTGGTTTTTGCATGATTTTCTGTCTATTTTTCCCAACAATATTTATTGAAGGGGCTGTTGTGACTCCATTGTATGCCCCACTGCCATTTATTGAAGAGACTATTGTATGTTCTTGCCTCCTTTGTCAAATATTAATTGAGTGTAATGGCTTGGGAGGATTTGGGAGGTCTCTATTCTGATTCATTGATTTATATACCTGTTCTTATGCCAGTACAAAGCTGTTTTGATTTTAATTACTTTGGTTATAATTTGATATCTGGTATTGTGATCCCTACACCTTTGTTCTTCTTTCTCAAGTTTGCTGTGGCTAATTGGGGTCTTTTTTGGTTCCATATAAATTTTTGGAGTATTTGTTGAAGATCTGTGAAATATGCTGTTGCAATTTTAATAGGGATAACATTGAATTTGTAGAGTGCTTTGGGTAACATAGACATTTTAATGATGTTAATTCCACTAATTATGATCTTGGTATATTTTTCCACTTGTTTACATCTTCCTCTTTCTCTTTATTGAACATCCTTTATTTTTCTGAGCACAAGTCTTTACCTGCTTGGTTAAGTTTATTCTTAAGTATCATAATTTTTTTTTTGATGCACTGGTACATGGGATTGTTGGTTTGGTTTCCCTTTCTGAGAGTTCATTATTGGTAAGTAAAAGCCCCATTGATTTCTGGGTGTTAATTTTGTATCCTTCTACATTGCTGAATTCATTCATTAAATCTAGGTGTTGTGTGTGTGTGTGTGTGTGTGTGTGTGTGTGTGGAGTCTATAGGGTTTCCTATGTACGATATCATGTCTTCTATGAATAATAGGAGTTTTACTTCCTCCTTTCCAATTTGTATGCCTTTCATTTCTTCTTCTTGTCTCATTGCTGTGGCTAAGACTTCCAGTACTATAGTACTATGTTGAATAAGAGGGCATTTCTCTTTTGTTCCATTTCTTAGGGGAAATGGTTTCTGTTTTTGCTCATTGAGTATGATTCTGGCTGTAGGTCTGTCATACGTGTCCTTTATTGTGTTGAGATATGAGCCCTCTTCTCCCACTTTGCCGAGGATATTTATCAAAAGTGGGTGCTGGGTTTTGTGGAATACTTTTTCTGAATCTAAAGATATGGTCATGTTATTTCTGTCTTTCAGTTTGTTTATGTGATGTATCATGAGTATTGATTTGTGAATATTGTACCAGCCTTGCATCCCTGGGATGAATCCCATTTGGTCATGGTGTATGATGTTTTTAATATATTGCTGGATCCAGTTTGCTAATATTTTGTTGAGGATTTTAGCATCTATGTTCATCAGAGATACCTGCCTGTCATTATCTTTATTTGGAGT
>NW_006298186.1:0-822 GCF_000327345.1 Myotis davidii | reverse complement strand
TTTGTTTATGTGATGTATCATGTTTATTGATTTGTGAATATTGTACCAGCCCTCCATCCCTGGATGAATCCCATTTGGTCATGGTGTATGCTCTTTTTAATATATTGCTGGATCAAATTTGCTAATATTTTGTTGAATATCTTAGCAACTATGTTTATCAGGGATATTGGCCTGTAATGATCTTCCTTAGGAGTGCCACCAGGTTTTGGAATTAAGATAATGCTGGTCTCATGAAAAGAGTTTGGAAGTGTTCCTTCCTCTTGGATTTGTATTTGAATAGTTTGGGGAGTGTAGGTATTAGTTTGTCTTTGGATGTTTGGTAAAACTCCCCTGTGAAGTCACCCAGACCAAAACTTTTGTTTGCTCATAGTTTTTGGATTCCTGCTTCTATTTTCTCCGTTGTTATTGTCCTATTCCGGTTTTCTGATTCTTCCTGTTTCAGTTTTGGGGTACTGTGTTTTTCTAGGAATTTTTCCGTTTCATCCATATTGTCCAGCTTGTTGGCATATATTTGTTCATAGCATTTTATTACAATCGTTTTTATTTCTGTGGTGTCAGTTATTATATCTCTGCTTTCATTTCTGACTTTATTTATTTTGGTCCCCTCTCTTTGTTTCCTGTTGAGTCTGGCTAGTGGTTCATCAATCTTTTTTATTTTTCCAAAGAACCAACTCGTGGTTTCACCAAGTCACATTCCTTAGTGGTGAAAGGTTCTCTAATCACCAGAGCCATCAATCAGGAGGGGAAAAAAGGAGACACACAGAGATCAGGGAGCAGTGCATGATTTGTGGAAGCTTTGCTGACACAGTGGGTTCTCATGGC
>NW_006298185.1:0-990 GCF_000327345.1 Myotis davidii | reverse complement strand
CACACACACACACACACACTAGAGGCCAGTGCAAGAAAATCATGCAGGGACAGGGTCCCTAGGCCTGGCTGGTGGTTAGGGCCAATCTGTGGGGCAACAGGGGGAGCAATCTGGGAGCCCTTGGTGGCACCAACCTTGGAAGGCCTGGTGCTGCCTGCTTGCTGCCCTGTGCACACTGACCACCTCCGATGGTCAATTTGCATAATAGGTTTTTATTATATAGGATTTGCTAATTTTTTTTAACAAAACAGAGAGTTTCATTTTATTCTGCATTATCAAGATCATCCTGTGTAGACTACATGGATGAAAATAGGAGTTCTGTGTAGTAACCTCACAGTGTGATCTGACCCTAAATTCCTAACTGGGCATATCATGGTGAGTAGTCACTCCCCAGGTATATAACTTTTATGGAGAGAAAGGTTTATCTTTGCCTGATGCAAGCCCTGTCCATTGTTTCTGTGCAGCTAGTTTAACAGACCTTGGAAATAAACCACAACCACCACATTTAAGAGAATACATCATCTTATTAACTACCTTGTAATACAATCCCCATCTTGCTTTCTCCCACCTCCATGTTATCTTCCGTAAATTTCCTTCTTAATCTCAAATGTATTCTGGAAGAAGGTACAAAACTATTATTCTCCTGAGCATTTTAGTACTCATTCTCAGTCATGTGTTGATAATTGGCTCAAATAAACTCTTACAAAATTTCTCCACAGGTTTGGACATTTCTTACCTTGACGGGATTTACCAGACCCTTGATAAGAGTATTATTTGAATTATTTGTAGGAGTTATTCTAGCCAAGGTCTGTAGCTGATTCATTTTGATTTTTTCAAAGATATTTTTTTATTCATTGAGGTGCAATTGACATATATTAGCTCATTAGTTTCAGGTGTACTACAGTAAGTCTAGTTAACATTATGGGGGACAAAGAAACTTTCCTCTACAATAATAGGTCCAATAATCAAATAGACATGGGACAAATGAGC
>NW_006298184.1:0-791 GCF_000327345.1 Myotis davidii | reverse complement strand
TAGGACCTGGATGCCTTTGGGGACCATTATTCTACCCATGGCTGTATTTTCCATTGACTTATGGAGAGAATGGAAAGGAGGGAGATGGAAGCGGGAGGGAGTGGGAAACGGGGAAAGAGAGCAGGTGGCGGGGAGAGAGAGAGAGAGCAGTGGGAGAGAAAAACATTGATTGGTTACCTCCCACACATGGAACCTGCACTGGAAATCCAACAGCTTACCCTTAGGTGGGCGGGCCATGGTTCTAACCTTGTTCTTACCACTGGCCCGGACTAATTTGTTATATTTTTAATGTCCAGGGGCATTTGGTTATTATCTGCTTGGTTATTATCTGATATGAGAAAAAAACTGTATGTAATCCTTGTTTCATAAATGCAGAATCTTCTCCTACCTCCCTGAAAACTTACTCAAACTTTTTCTATTTCTCATCATTGCCAGTTGAATAGATTTCAATAACTTTTTTTTCATTTGTTTTTACTTTGGATTCTAACTTTCCAATTCAATGCTTTCCTGGTCAGCCCCAACAGTTTTCTTCATATGTAAGAGCAAATCACTAAGTTTTGGGCTGTTTTATGCCAAAAATTACCACCATAAACAAGTATACTTAGAGAGAGGTAGGGAGAGGGATACAGAGATAGAAACATCAGTGAGGAACATCAATGAGAGAGAGAGGAATATCCTGCACGCCCCCTACTGGGGAATGGGCCAGCATCCTGGGCATGTGCCCTGATCAGGGATCAAACCAGGGACCTCTGGGCTGACTGACACTCACCTGCTGAGCCACACCAGTCGGG
>NW_006298183.1:0-630 GCF_000327345.1 Myotis davidii | reverse complement strand
TTTGTGCACCGGGCCTCTAGTTTATTTATAAAACTAGACGCCTCTTGCACAAAATTCATGCATGGGTATGGTCCCTAGGCCTGGCTGGCGATCAGCACCAGTCTGTGGGGCAATCAGTGGGGCGATCAGGGGGCCCCTGCTGGCTCCTGTCTTGGCTGGCCTGGTGCCTGTGGGCTGGGGGCAGCTCCTGCGTTGAGTGTCTGCCCCCTGGTGGTCAGAGCGCATCATAGTGACCAGTGGTTCTGCCGTTTGGTTGGTTGATTTGCATATTAGGCTTTTATTAGATAGGATTACAGAGGTAGAAAGAGTAACTCCCAGAAGAAATGGGATTAGGAAACAAGTTATAGAGGAAAAAAAAAAGCCCTTGGAGCTTGGGAGTGAGGAAGTTAATGGTTGTTAGGTCTGATCAAGTAATTGATCAGATACCCCCTCCCCTGGGAACTGACCTTTAGGTCACTTCATAATGGACATTCCACTCGCTAAGACCATTAACTCTCCCCTCCGGAGTTTCCCAGAATCTGCACCTTCACAGACAATTCTCCACCCAGAAAAACCCAGAGTCCTAGAGTCCTTTACAAACCTCTGACTCCCAGTCTTTGGGGGTTGGTGCCATTTTGGGGCTCAGCCCAT
>NW_006298182.1:41396-42906 GCF_000327345.1 Myotis davidii | reverse complement strand
TTTTTCATTTCCATTCGCCTGAAAACCTTTTTCTGTTCCTTCACCATCAGTCTGTGTGAGTCCTTTGTTCTGAGGTGGGTTTCCTGTAGACAGTAGATACTAGGTGTACCAGATAATAATGTGGCTTTTTTTCTATAGATGAGTTACTCATATTGTGATATATATATATATGATTTAATATGTATGCTATTTTGTTGTATTGACAGCAAACTTCAAAACTTCTAATGTCAAATTTGCTGAAAGTGTTAACATCATAGATATTTTTATGCTTTAAGTGTCAACTTTCTTGCCAAAAAAAAGCATTTTTGGGAATTTTTTATTCATTACTTTATTTTGAAGAAAAGTGCAGCTGAAATTATCATATACTTTGGGAAGCTTATGGTGAACATGCTGCATCTCAAGATACTTGTGGACACTGGTGTAAATGCTTTAAAAGCGATGATTTTGATGTGAAAGACAAAGAATGTCCAGGTCAACCGAAAAAGTTTGAAGACGAACAATTACAAGCATTATTGGATGAAGATGCATGTTAATCTCAAAAACAACTTGAAGAAAGGTTAAACATTGCTCAGCAAACAATTTATGATCATTTACAAGCAATGGGAAAGATTTAAAGGAAGGAAAATTGGTGCCACATCAACTGAACGAAAGACAAATGGTAAACAGAAAAGTCATCAGTAAAATCTTGTCTCTACAGCATGAAGAAATGTCTTTTTGCATCGAATTGTAGCTGGCAATGAAAAGTGCATTTATTTTGAGAATCCCAAATGCATAAAGTCATGGGTTGATCCAGGTCAATCATCAACATCAACCACAAGGACAAATCGCTTCAGAAAGAACACAATGCTCTGCGTTTGGTGGGACCAGGAAGGTGTGGTGTGTTATGAGCTTCTGAAACCAGGTGAAACTGTTAAAACTGATCACTACCGACAACAAATAATCAATTTGAACCAGGATTTGATCGTGAAACAACCAGATTGTGCTAGAAGACACAGCAAAGTAATTTTGCTTCATGATGATGCACCATCACACACTTCAAAACCAATTAAAGTCATGTTAAAATATCTTGCCTGGGAAGTATTACCCACCTGCTGAATTCACCAGAACTTGCTCCTTCAGATTACCACTTGTTCCAATCAATGGCACACACGCTTTCTGGCAGCACTTCAAAATGTATGAAGAAGTGGAAAATTGGGTGTCTGAATGGTTTGCCTCAAAACAAGAAAATTTCTATTTCTATCCACAAATTACCTGAAAGATGGGGAAATATGTAGCTAGCAATGGAGATTACTTTGAATAAAACACTTTTGATGTCTCTCTTGAAATAATAGTATTTTCTTTGACTACAACATCCGCCGTATTAACCGGAATACCTTTTATATGGGTCATGTTTTCTTTTCTTCTTTTTTTTTAAATTTTTTAAGCTTATTTTATTTTATTTTTTAAAATTTCTTTATTGGTTAAGGTATTAAAAATGTGTCCTCATCCCCCCATTAACCCCCAACCTCGC
>NW_006298182.1:7490-37850 GCF_000327345.1 Myotis davidii | reverse complement strand
GTTTTTTGAATCTGTGTTCCTTCTTACCTTTTTATTTCTTCTTTTTACAGCATTCCCTTTAGCATTTCTTGCATTGCTGGCTTGGTAGTGATAAAGCCCCTTAGCCTTTTTTTGTCTGAGAAGCTCCCGATTTCTCCTTCAATTTTGATTGATAGTCTTGCTGGATAGAGTATTCTTGGATTCAGTCCTTTGCTTTGCATCACTTTGTATATCTCCTATTCCCTTCTAGCTTGATGTGTTTTTGTTGAGAAATCATTTGATAAAATGATGGGGGATCATGTTTTGGTAACTCTCTGTGTCTCTCTTGCAGCTTTTAAGATTCTCTCTTTGTCGTTAACATTTGCCATTGTAATATTGGCATGTCTTGGTGAGGATCTTTTGGGATTCATCTTGCTTGGGACTCTGTACTTGTGTAACTTTTTACTTCCCCATATCAGGGAAGTTTTCTGTTATTCAAATAAATTTTCTAATCCTTGCTTTTCTTCTTGTCCTTCTGGAAGCCCTATTATATGTATGTTATTTTGTTTTGCATTGTCCCAAAGCTCCCTTAGGCTCTCCTCCTGCTTTTTAATTTTTTTCTCTAGTTACTGTTCAGATTGGGCTTGTTTCTGTACTTTATCTTCTAACTCACTAATTCAGTCCTCTGCTTCTTCTAGTGTACTGTTGAAGCCTTCCATAGTGTTTTTGATTATAGCTATATCATTTTTCATTCTTCCTGATTTTTGCATAGGTTGTTGATTTTCTCGTTCATCTGGTGTATGAACTGTATGACCATACTCTGAATTGTTTTTTCTGTCATGTTGCATGCTTCCATTTTACTTATTTCATTTCTTGGTGATTCCTCCTTTTCTATCCTCAGGGATTGTTTCATTGTCTCCCCATTCTGACTATCACCAGAAGGTTCAAATGTCAAGTTGCAGGGGTCTGGGCCATGTGCAGTAGGAGTTTTGCACCCCCCCCAAGTGTCACTGAAGAGCTCTGACACCAAGTCGTGCAGTTGCTGTGGGTTGGTGTGAGCCACGCTCGCCCTGGTTAAAGTCTCAGGTGCTTAGTGTGGCCTCCTTTGCGCACCTAGAATCAGGGGGACCCTGCCTGCACCACGCTGACACAGAGAACCTGCTGGGGTGTGCCAAAAATCAGTCTCCTAGTGTGTATCAGGAGTCAGAGGCTCCCTGTGTCAGGCCGAGAATGAGTATCAGAGTCTCTGTTGCTTGGTGCTATCTGGCACCAAGAATCAGGGTCCCTATGTGCTCATGCACCAAGAATTGGAGTCTCTGGCTGCTAGTGTGAATGTACTGGGAATCAGGGATCCTATGTGCACGCAATGAGAAACAGAGTCTAGTGACTCCCTGGTGCTCATTGCTGCCTCTTGAGTGGAATTCAGGGTCCCCGATATGCTTGGGAGATCGGGTTGCACTAGCTGTACTGGAAAACAGCCTTCCATGTGCGCTTGCCCTGAATCAAAGTCAGGTGGCACTTCTGCTCTCAGTGTGGGTGTGGAGTCTGGTCACACAGGTGTGCACTGCAGGAAGCAGACTCCCCCTGTCCTTGCACCCAAATTCAAATTCAGTGCTGCCCCCCTGCATGGGCACGGGGTCTGGTCGTGGGGAACAAACTCCCCAAGTTTGCACATTCAGGTTCAAATTCAGTGCAGTCTCCCTGTTTGGGTGCTGGGTCTGGCCATGGGAAGCATACTCACCGGGTTCGTGCCCCCAGGCTCAAATTCAGCGCTGTCTCCCCGCGTGGGTGCGGGACCCGGTCGCGGAAAACTATCTCCCCAAGTTTGCGCACCTATGCTCAAATACAGCACACTCTCCTTGCCTGGGTGCAGAGCCTGGGCGAGGGCAACAAACTCCCCGGCTTCGCACAACCAGTTTCAAATTCAGCACAGCCTCTCTGCTAGGGTGCAGGGTCTGGTCGTGGGAAACAAACTCCCCGGGTCTGCACCCCCAGGCCCAAACTCAGCACAGTCTCCCTGCCCTGCATGGGCGTGGGATCTGGTCCCAGAAAATAGTCTCACCAAGGATGCATACCCAGGCTCAAATTCAGCACAGTCTCCCTGCCTGGGTGCGGAGCCTAGTCACTGGAAACAAATTCCCTGAGTTCGTGCACATCCTGACTCAAATTCAGCGCTGTCTCCCTGCCCTGCGTGGGCGTGGGATCTGGTCCCAGAAAACAGTCTCCCCAAGGATGTACACCTATGCTCAAGTTCAGCACAGTCTCCCCGCCCGCGGAGCCTGGTCGCGGGGAAACAAACTTCCCGTGTCCGACTCCAAGGCTCAAAGTCAGGCAGAGCCACTGCTGCTGAGTGTGTGCAGAAAGCCCTATTGTGCAGCTGGGGTCTGGCAGTTCCCATGCTGCTGCACCGAGGGTGCCGGGGGAGGGGGATTGGCTTTGTGACTCACAGAAATCTGCGGCCAGGGTACCTGGAGTCTTGGTGTCCCTAGGTCTGCAGCTGTGGTCGTAGGTCTTCTACCAGAGCGGCTGTAGTGTACCGGTTTGCTACCGAGACCAGACTGGGTGGTGGTGAGGCTAGGATCCTAGTCTCAAGCAGTTCTGTTCTTCAAGATGGCGTGGTCTCTGCGCCGCTGGTGTCTTCCCCCGAGTGTTTGCTGCGGCAGCGCAGCGGGGTTTTGCCATCTAAGACTGCCTGGATTGGCAGCCCCTTGAAAGACCTGCAGGATCTAACTGTCCCTATTTCACTCACACACACTTCTGGCTGTGGCTGGGGCCTCCCTTTCTGGCTGCAGGCTGCCAGCAGTCAGCTGGGGCCTTCCTTCATTCCACACCACTCCCCTGGTGGTCAGCACACATCATAGCAAGTGGTCAAACTTCTGGTCAAACTTTGATCTCTTGGTTGACCTCCCAAGGGGACACTTTGCATATTAGCCTTTTAAATATATATAGAGATATAGATAGATATAGATAGATATAGATATAGATATGTAGATATAGATAGATATAGATATATTAGATTCCACATATTAGTGAAGTCAAATGGTATTTGTCTTTCTCTGACTGACTTATTTCATTTAGCATAATACTCTCCAGGTCCATCCATGCAGTTGCAAAAGGTAAAAGTTCCTTCTTCTTTTTTTTTTAAATTAAATTTTATTGGGGTGACATTAGTCAACATGAACATATAGGTTTCATGTGTGGATTGCTAAATTACAAAATCTGTATATAACACCATGTACCCACCACCCAAATTCAAATCTTCTCCTGTTTCCTCATATTAGGACACCCTCTGCCCCAAACCCCTCCGTCTGGCAACCACCACACTGATGTTTGTGTTCATAACTTTCAGTTCTATATTCCACATATGAGTGAAATAATATAGTTCTTAGCTTTTTCTGTCTGACTTATTTCACTTCGCACAATCTCAAGGCCCATCCATGTTGTTGTAAATGACGCTATTTCATCCTTTCTTATGGCCATGTAGTACTCCATTATGTATATTTACCACAACTTCTTTGTCCAGTTCTCTACTGCAGGGTACTTTGGCTGTTTCCATGTCTTGGCCACTGTGAATAATGCTGCAATGAACATAGGGGTGCATATATCCTTGCATATAAATGATTTTGTTTTTCAGGTATATACCCAGGAGTAGGGTTGTTTGGTAAGATGGTAGCTCTATTTTTAATTTTTTGAGGAATTGCCAGGCTGTTTTCCATAGTGGTTGTACCAGTCTACATTCCCACCAGCAGTGAATGAGGGTTCCCTTTTTTCCACAACCTGTCCAACACATGTTATTGCTTGTCTTGTTGATAATGGCCACTCTAACTGGTGTAAGGTGGTATCTCATTGTAGTTTTAATTTGCATTTCCCTAATTGCCAGTGAGGTTGAACATCTATATATATAAAAGGCTAATATGCAAATTGTCCCCGCAAGAGTTCAACCAAGAGACCGGGAGTTCAATCGCTTGCTATGATGTGCGCTGACCACCAGGGGGTGGTGCAGAATATGGCAGGCATCGATGATGTGGAGTGGCAGCAGGTGGCAGTGGAGGCACTGCCGGCCCCAATGGCCCCTAATAAGAGCTGGATTGCAGTGGGATGGTGGAGCAGGTGAACGGGTGATGCCAGGCCAAGGCAGGGTGCCAGGCAGGGCTGCGGGGTTGCAAGGCTGGGGGTGCGAGCTGGGGCTGCCAGGGCGAAACAGGGCTGGACATGCCCTGAAGCCCTCCTGTAGTCCCTTCTAGGCAAGCCAATCTCCTGTGGTTCTTCCCCAGCTGGTTGGCCCCAATTGTATCTCTGCAGCTGAAAGAAGTTGGCTTTGTCGACAGAATATGTCTGACTACCAACTATTGACACAATGTACCTCTGAAGCTGAAATAAAGCAGCGTCATTGACAGAATATGTCTGAAAAACTGTCATCAACAAGTACTGCCAATACTGGTAGGAACTGCCTTCACAGCAAAAATAAAGTAAATGAGGATGCGATTATCGAAAATAGTTGTGGTGGAATGACTGTTACATATCAATTTTGCCTATCACTAAATTTCTCTGATGAAAAACCATCTGATAGAAAATTTACTTGATACTGCAGCCCAAATGATATAAATTTTCGAGAATACCTGACATATTTTAAAGAATTAATGATAAACGAGGATTCTGATAGTAAAAATTTCATGGAAAATATTTGTTGTTATTGTTTATTTATTAATCAATTTATATAGTTTTTCATGTACATTTTACTAATTTTCTTTCATCTCTGACACTTCTATTGTAGAGAAAGGGCAAACAGCAATATTTAAATATTTCTTCTAATTAATTTCCTTTCAATGTGCATGAATACGTGCACCGGGCCACTAGTCTTTTCATATATCTATTGGCTGTTTGTATGTCTTCTTGGGAGAGGTGTATTTTCAGGTCCTCTGCCCACTTTTTGATTGGATTGTTTATTTATTTGGTGGTGAGTTTTACGAGTTCTTTATGTATTTTGGAAATTAAACCTTTGTCAGAGCTACTGTTTCCAAATATCATCTTCCATCTGTTTGGCCATCTGTTTGTTTTGTTGTCTGTTTCTTTTGCTGTGCAGCAGCTCTTCAATTTGATATAAGTGCCTTCTTTTTTATAGCTGAATATAGTTCTAGTGTGTAGATGTATCACTGCTTTTTTATCCTCCTCATTTGCTGATGGGCACTTGGGCTGTTTTCAGATCTTGAGTGTTGTAAATAATGCTACTATGAACATAGGTGCTGCAATCTGCATGGCTAGGTTCAGGATCTGAAGGAGGGGCTGACACACAAATGAAAATACTATATAAGAAATATGAATTTAGAAGGCATTGGAGGGCCGGTTGGAGACCTCTCTCCTGATGAGGCACACCAACTTCTGGCCTGGTCCACTTTTTATTTACTTGAATACACATTTGCCCTTTAGCAATGCATACAGTTAGATCAAAGGTAAAATTTGGTAAACAATGTAAAGATTACCAGGTCAGGAAATTTCCTTGAGCCATTGAGCCCACAGCAGGGCAGTTTTATGCTGATTTTCAGCCCTGCTGAATATCAAAGTCCACTGGCTTTCCAATGTTTCTCTTTGCATTTTTATGCTAACTGCTATTTGCTTTAGATTTCCAGCACATAAGGGTGCATATTTTCTTTCTGATTGGTGTTTTGGGATTCTTAGGCTATATTTCTAGAGGGAGATTGCTGGGTCAAAAGGCAGTTCCATTTTTAATTGTTTGAGGAAACTCCATAATGTTTTCACAGTGGGTGCACCAGTCCTCATTCCCAACAGCAGTGTACTAGGGTTCCCTTTTCTCCAGAGCTTCACCAGGACTTGTTTGTTGATTTTTTCATTGTAACCATTCTAACAGGTATCAGCTGATACCTTATTGTTGTTTTAATTTGCATGTCTCTGATGATTAGTGACCATGAGCATTTTTTTCATATATCTATTGGCCATGTGTATGTCCTCTTTGGAGAAGTGTCTATTCAGGTGCTTTGCCCATAATTGGATTATTTGTCTTCCTGGTCTTAAATTGTATGAGTTCTTTACATATTTTGGACATTTAAAGAAGCTTTTAGAGTTACAGAAAGGTGGCAAAGGTAATACAGAGAGTTCCCAATAAATTTTCACCCAGTTTCTCCTATTGCTAACATCTTTTATTGCAAGGCAAATTTGTCACAACCAAGGATCCAGCATTGGTACATTATTGACTAGATTCCAAACTTGATTTCAATTCCACTAGTTTTGCCCGGGTGTCCTCTTTCTCTTCCAGAATAGCATATCATATTTAGTCTCTTGTCTCCTGAGCTCTCTAGTCTATGACAACTTCCCAAATTTTTCTGCATTTTAAAAACCTGCACAATTTTGAATGGGACTCTCTGATGTTTTTTTCATAGTTAAACTAGGCCTATGGGATTTTGGAAGGAAGCTAGTGAAATGCCACTCTCATCATTGTATCAAGGATTCCTGTTACCCGTATGACTTCCCACTGATGATGTTAACTGTAATCACCCATCTGATTGGTGGTTGTCAGGCTGTCCACTGTGCAGGTCCCTAAGCAGAGCCCATACTTAAAGGGTGGGAAGTTCATCTTCGTCCTTCTGAGGAAGAATACCTATATAAACTATATAGGAATTCTTTTGTTCAGGAGGTTTGTCTCTTCTCCACCATTTATTTATTCAATCATTTGTATCAGTACCAACTTATGGATAGTTATTTTATATTATAGGTTATAACCCAGTTATATATTGCTTGAATTGCTCCAGCTTTGGCCATTGGGAGCTCTTTCACTTAGGTCCTGTCTCCTGATATACTCACATTATTTTTTCAACATTTCCTTACTTTCTGGCACTACAAAATGCTCCAGATTCATTTTGTATATTACCTCCTGCCCCCGCTTTACAACCAACCATTTCTCCAAAGAGCACTTATTCCTTAATTGGAGAATGATATAGAAAGCAAGATGTGGCCCCTTGGTATTGGAGTGTCATTGCTTCTATGCCCCTCAGTGGACACAGCTAGGAAATATATGTATGTATACACACATATATAGATATTTGTGTATTTATTCAACTATATCTACATTAAACCAAACATTATTTCATTCTGATATCTCCAAATCTAATCCAGGTCCACAAAGTTAATTTTAGTGCTCCCTCCCTCCTTGTTTGTCTGAGCCCCCTTCTTTCTCCAATAGCAAAATACTTGGCTCCCTGGCACCCTATGCCTTCACTTACTTAGTCTCAGCATGCATAGACAGTAGTATAGGAATCGTTAGCCTATACCCCCACAGGAAGTAACTTATCCATATAAGTACAGTGTTTATGTACCTTTCTTATTGTCTTTACTCTTACAGTTTCCTGTCAAATATTATTTTCCAAAGTTAATAAGGTTCAGTACCTTTTCTTTAAATGCCAGTCTTCATCGTTGGGAGCCAGCACTCTAGGTTGACTGGAAAAAAAATGCATTAAAGATACCATGGAAGGTTGTTTGTAAAGATGCCCGTTTGCAATGTGATTTTCTCTTCCCTTGGAGAGGTAGGTTCTGCTTCCTACTCCTTGAATCTAGAACTGGCTTTGTTATTTGCTTTGGCCAATAAAATGTGGCTGAATGGTATGATTTTGAACCTAGACCTCAAGAGGCCTTACAGTGTTTGCTCTGGCCCCTGGCACTGTGAAGCAACCTGAATGTACAGCTTAGAGACATGCGGCCCAGCTGACAGGCAGTACCCATTTCCAGGTATGTCCACGAGGCATCATAGACCATCCTGCCTCAATTGAACCCATTAAAGTGACTTGGCAAAAGTGACAGAAAATTGCTGACTCACTGAGCCCAACCTAAATTGCTGAGTTAATAAAGTTCATTTATGCTTATATATTGAAGTCATTAAGTTTTGGGGTATTTTGTTAAGCAGTGATAGATAATTCAGACACTAATGCAGCCTGGACATTTTTTAACATTTCAAGGAGTTTCTATATCTTATCCCAGCTAAGTTTTTAGAATGTTTCCAATAGGCCCTATCAGAGCAGAAATTTTAACTCACTGCAGGTCACATGACAAATAGCACTGCTGTTTTTATAAACAAACTGGAGGCCTAGTACATGAAATTCATGAATGGGGAGGGTCCCTAGACCTAGCTGGTGATCAGGGCCGATCTGTGGGGTGGCCAACAGGGTGATCAGGAGGCTCCCTCTGGCACCTGCCTTGGCCTGCCTGGGGCCGCCTGCTCTCTGGCCCTGTACTCAACCACCAGTGGCCTCTCTCTGCGGGAGGCGACCAGCAGGGCAGTCAGGGGGCTTTGTCCCCTGCTTACCCATTGGCCCCACCCCCCAATTGCCCCACTGCTGGCACTGGTCACCTCCCGTGATCAGGGCAATCAGGGGGTGGCACCAGCCCACTGGCTGGCTGGCCCTGCCCTCCACTGCCACCCTCTTGCTGGCTGGCCCCGATCCCCCACCACTGCCACCAGTCACCTTCCTCTGCAGGTGACCAATGGGGCAATTGGCTGGCCTGGGGCCTGTGGGCTGGGGGCAGCTCCTGCATTGAGCATCTTCCCCCTGGTGGTCACTGTGTGTCATAGTGACCAGTCATTCCACCAGTCGTTCTGCCATCCAGTCGATTTGCATATTAGGCTTTTATTATTTAGGACTAGTGGCCCAGTGCACGAAATTCATGCACATTAAAAGGGAATTAATTAGAGGAAATATTTTAATATTGCTATTTGCCCTTTCTCTATAATAGAAGTGTTAGAGATGAAAGAAAATTAGTAAAATGTACTTGAAAATAATATGTACATTTATTAATAAATAAACAATCACAGCATGATATAACAACAAAGACATGATATAAAAACAACATTGATACAATGACTGATAAAGTGATTAAACTTATAATATCTCCCAGTATACCACATTAAGAGTGAAAACACTTTCAGAGTGCTTGACTAATTCCCTTGTGAGGAAGTATTTACAACTTTAACTTTAACAATACACACTCTTTGAACTCGAGAGAAAGCAACATATAACTGACCTTGTGTGAAAACAGGTTCAGGTAGAAATATTCCTACCCTGTCTAGTCATTGCAAATGCTGGCATCATGGAAAACTGTCTTTGAATTAATTTTAATGGGAGACCAGTGTTAGATCAGGTTCCAGGGTACAGGGGAATGGGATTCCTGGTTGGCAGTCTGCTGACAGCAAACTGTCCAATGGCTGATTCTTCAAGGAATGGGGCTCCCTCCTCCCTCCTGTCAGGGTCCGGTTTGAAGGCCGGCAACGCCCCCGATTGCATGAGACCCAGATTTCCGCCATGCCCAAGCCAGGGCCCAGAGCTTTCTCCTGACACCACTGAGCCCAGGCTGGGGCTGGGAGGGAGCTCCCTCCCGCCAGTAGACTGGTGCTCGGTTGTTGTCCAGTCATTTAGGTCATGATGGCCCCTGGCTTTTTATATATTAGGATATTACAAAGTCAACCTATTTATTTTATGTTTCTCTAGCATATGATTTTCATAAAGATTCCTGACTCTGGCTGGATCTTCAGAATATGAAAGGACAGCCAGAGGTTCCATTTGTGTAAATAAATAGCTAGTTAGAGCTTCCAACTCCCAGCATTTCCTCAGTCACCACAGCTTCTCTGTAGACTTTTTAGAAACTTCTTTTAAATTTCTGGAACTAGTTGTAAAATGGCAACCTTTTCACATTTCTTGTTTATTCCCATCTTTTCTGTCTTTTCTCTTGCCTCAGTTACTATGTATAGTATTATGTGTTTGTGATTTTGTCTTGATAAGTATTCATAATGCTTTGGCTCTTCATGGCCAACATCAGCCTGGTCATCTGGGACCTGCTGGGTCAGGTCGGCTAAGACAATTCTGATGCATAGCATCTCAAGAAGGCCTGCTCTCCAGTCCTGGAAATTGTTCCATGGTCCTCAAAACATTCTCTAACACATGGACTGCCAAAATGCACACTTTTCTCAAGTTCAAAATCAATTTTGAAAAGAAATTTGTTCAGTCTTAACTGAAATCACAAAACTAAGTTCTGAATTGTAAGTATGCTGATGATAAAATTTAGATGAATCTTGGCAATTATGCGGGAATTGCTAAGCTCTCTAGAACTTTAGCAATGATTTTGTTGTTCTGACAAGTTGTTCAGGCTGTCAAAATATATCTAGGTAATTGGGTCCCTCACAAAAGACTTCTTCATGTAATACCTTTGCATGAAGAAACCCTTCAATAAGACAGGTTAGTAGTTTGGATCCCACTTGAAATTTTCAGAATTTTTTTCTCCATAACTGTTTTTACTACACTAGCACTGTTTTAATATTTTTGTTGCATGTAGAACAAGAGTGATTTACAATTTTTTATTTAGCCTTAATGTATGATTTTAAAAAATATATCTTTATTGATTTCAAAGAGAAAGGGAGAATGAGAGAAAGATAAAAACATCAATGAAGAGAATCGCTAATCAGCTGCCTCTGGCACACCCCCGACTGGGGATCAAGCCTGCAACCAGGGCATGTGCCCTTGATCAGAATCAAACCTGGGCTCTTTCAGTTCATAGGCCAATGCTCTATCCACTGAGCCAAACCAGCGAGGGCTTTCATGTATGATTTTAATACAAATTTTAAATCTGAGCTTTGACAATCATGCAAAGTAATGTTCATATCTGCTTTGTGTTTCTTTTTAAAATACTCGTAAGTTACATATTAGAAAATTACCCATCAGATGAGTTTGGCTTTTGAGTTGGCAACTCAGGTTATATATAGCGCTATTGGAAAAAGATTCTATGGGTTTGCAGATCTTTTAACTTGGTGAAAATTTTTGGCAAGATTTCTTTTCCTGTGTGTATGATATTTGTTTCTTCTTGGCAAGTTTCTGAAAACTTGATGCTTTAAAAAATATATATGTGATATGATCCTCAATACTTGTCTTGTACCATTTTATTTTTTGACACTAAGAAGTTAGCTTGTACCGGGCCTTGAGCTGAACAAAATATATGTTCACATGTGTTGCCAAGTTTTGAGAATTTGTCCTTTCTTTGAAGAGCATTTCTATCTGTGGATGTATGTACCTGGAGTTACATATCTGAGATACTGGAAAAAGAAGAGTTGTGGCCACAGGAACTCATCCTTCATCTATTCGCCACCTGTCCTCATCAAGACCAAGAAGAAATTCTGCAATAGTGTTCAGCCTGACTGTTTCCAAGCAAGAGACTGTTGAAAAAAATCATTCTTAAAGGAGGGAAAACCCTAATCTGAAAAAAGGGGTCACATTCATTTATTTTTTTCTGTCTGTTTACATTTGAAGTCTTTGAAAAGCAAGTTTATTCTTACCACTTAAAAGTGACTTAAAAGACATCAGTATGAGCTGTTGCTTTATAGTTGACTTTTAGTCCAATAGTTTAAGTCACAACCTTGGGGAAATGGACAGTTTTTTCCCCTTTGTTCTCTGATAAACTACCTTGTAAATAAATGAGCATGCCTGGTCAGTAGTGAGGTTAGCTGAAAGAAAGAAAATGTTTAGGATACTTCTTTGATCTCTTTGATCCAATTGTGCGCTTTACTCTGTAGTCAGGATGCAAGAAAGCAGTCCTTAACAAAATCTCCAATGTGATTTCCATGTGGACACCATAAGCCATGCCCTTAAAATAACTCTTTCTAATCTTCAGTCTTAAAATGTTCCAGATTTAAATTCCATCTGTAACCATCTCCCAGCTTCTTTTCTGCCACTCCATGGCTGAGTAGCCATAAATAATCTCTCCATCTTTGGGGCTGAGTCAAACATACAGGATAACTTAAGAGAATGCCTTATCTGTATGGTTGAATTTAACTCTATGGATTTCAGAATAAATATTCTTTACTGAGAGCTACTACAAGGTCTACCTAAATGTCTTTATTTTAGACGATGGTGAAACTTTAATAACTACTCTCATAAATTAATAAATATTGTATTGTGTGTTATGTGTAGTACTAGAGGTCTGGTGCATGAATTCATGCACCAGTGGGGTCCCTTGGCCTGGCCTGTGGGATGGAGCCGAAACTGGCTCTCCAACATCCCTCAAGAGGTCCTGAATTTTGAGAGGGTGCAGGCCAGGCTGAGGGACCCCACTGGTGCATGACTGGGGCTGGGGAAGGACACAGGAGGTTGGCCAGCCAGGAAGGGACCATGGGAGGGCTCCAGGGCTTATCCAGCCTGTCTCACTCAGTCCCAATTGGCCAGACCCCAGCAGCAAGCTAACCGGCTGGTTGGAGCATCTGCCCCTTGGTGGTCAGTGCATGTCATAGTGACCGGTCGACAGTCTGCCCCCTGGGTGGTCAGTGCACATCATAGCAAGTGGTTGAGCAGCCTTAGCATATTATTAGCATACTAGAGGTCCGGTGCACAAAAATTTGGGCACTCGGGGGGAGGGTCCCTCAGTCCGACCTGTGCCCTCTCGCAGTCTGGGACCCCTCAGGGGATGACCACCTGCTGGCTAAGGCCCGCTCCTGCATTAAGTGTCTGCCTCCAGGGAGGGGGCCTTTCTGGGGTGCCTGGCTAGCCTGGGTGAGGGGCTGATGGCTGTTTGCAGGGTGGCCATGGCCCCCAGCCACCCAAGCTCCCAGTGGAGGCTGGATGGGAGCAGGTATCTGGGATTTATCTATCTTCTATAATTGAAACTTTGTTGCCTTGAGCGGAGGCCACAGCCAGGCAGGGCAAGTGGGAAGTTTCGCTTCCTCCATCGCCGGGGCAACCAAGCCTCCTGCTTACTCCAGCTCTGTGGCTGCCAGCTGCCATCTTGGTTGGGTTAATTTGCATATGGTCACTCTGATTGGCTGGTGGACGTGGCTTGGGGTGTAGCAGAAATGTAGTCAATTTGCTTGTTTCTCTTTTATTGGGTTAGATTATGTTTTGATTGGTTGAATGGATGACCAGATGACTGGACACTTAGCATATTGGGCTTTTATTATATAGGATAGTATACAGATGATATGCTATAGAATTGTGCACCCCAAACCTGTATAATTTTGTTAACCAGTGTCACCCCAATAAATTTAATAAAAATAAAAAATAATAAATAGTATATTATTGGATAAGTCATAATGAATAAGTCACTGAAAAGTTGTTAAATTATTTTAAAATATTCTTTCAATGAATAACTATCTATTCCTTTATGTGCCTGGAAGTCTATCAGCATGACGGAAGTGAACACATAAGGATGGTGTGAGGAAAGGAGACGTCTATGAGATGCTGGCTGAAGACCTAGAAGCATCTGTACATGGTCATGGGTCACAGAAACTGTGGAAGTAATGCAGTGAGAAGATTAAAAATGGCGGTAGAGTAAGTGGATGCTACACAGACATGCTCCTAGGACCAAACTGGAATTACAACTAAAATACAGAAAAACTTCCTGAATAATTAACAGAAGACTCATTGGAGAGAACCGTGATACTTGAGGATGGAAAGTGGAGACCTCATAGAGACTGATAGGAGAGGTAGAGGCACAAAACACTTGCCAGACTCCCACAACAGCAACTGAAGTTGCAGAGAGATATCTCAGCTGTGGGGGATTGCCACTGAGAACTCTGGGGTCTAAACACCAAAGCTGGGCCCTCCAATTGAGAAAGGTACCCACATAACATTTGGCTGTGAGAAGCAGCAAGGTTTCTGTCTGCCAGAGAAAGATGGCTGGATTTTAGGCACCCTCTTAAAGGACCTACACACAAAATTCCCTGTGGAACCACCCACCTTGTACTCTGGCAGAGGGAGGGCAGAGTGGACTGGAGTTGTGTGAGCAGAAGCCAGGAGGCAAACAACCCAGTTTCCTGTGCTGAGTCAATCCCTCACACTGGTAAGGTCATCTTTTTCACCCAGACATTGGCTATACAGGCTGTTTTGCCTTGGGGGAAGACAGTTGATACACCCTTTGTAAAAACACCCTGCCCCACTGTGTGGAGTTTCTGAGACCCAAAAAGAGACTGCGAATAACAATTAACCTCTAGGCAGAAGCAATCGCCCCACCTTGTTGCAAAAAGCTCTCTCTATAACTGTGGATGATTGCCTGAGGGCAATTCAAGATGGAAACCTATCAGTTGGTAGGCAGAGACAATCTTTTGAAGCTTTGAGTCTTTGCATGAGCTAATTAGTCAGAAATAGCATTTGACACTGTCCTGCACTAGAAATTGAGAGGACTAGCAGATCTACCTAATACATAGTCACAAACCCAAACAGGCAGGCAAAATGAGGAGACAAAGAAACAACCCCTATATGAAAGAACAAGAGAATCCTCCAGAAAAAGAAATAAATGAAATGAAGATAGGAAATTTATCTGATATAGACTTCAGAGTAATGATAGTAAAGATGCTGAACAGCATGAAAAAAGATATAGTAACTATGACAACATATGTAAAGAATGACATAACACAAATAAAGAATACATTGGAAGGAATACACAGCAGATTAGGGGAAGTTGAGGATCAAATCAGTGAATTAGAAAACAAAAAAATTAATAAATAGGAGGACAGCTTAAGAGAGCTGTGGAATAACACAAAACATAACAAGATTTGAATAGCATGTGTGCCAGAAGAGGAAGAAAGGAATAGAGAACATATTTGAAGAAATAATGGCAGAAAACTTCCCTAACCTGGTTAAGAAAAAAGTCACAAATTCAGAATGCACAGAAGACCCCAAGCAAGAAGAACCCAAACAGGCTCATGCCTAGACACATCATAATTAAAAGGCCAAAAATTAAAGATGAAGAGAGAATTTTAAAGGCAGCAAGAGAAATACAAACTTATCCTTGTAGGAGATAGTCCTAGGAGATGTATCAGTAAACATATTGCTATGAGAGATGTCTTTGTAAGACTGACACATGGTTTCTCATCAGAAACTCTATATGTCAGAAGGGAATGGCATGAAATACTCAAGGTAATGTAAAACAAGGATGTGAAACCAAGGTTACTCTATCCAGCAAGGCTATCATTCAAAATAAACAGTGAACTAAAGAGCTTCCCAGACCAAAAAAAAAAGGCTAAAGGAGTACATCAGCACCAATCCAGCATTATAGGAAATGCTAAAGGGGCTGCAGTAATGAGAAGAAGAAATAGAGAGAGAAACCTAGGAATACAGAATTAAAATGGCAATAAATAGGTATCTATCAATAATATCCTTAAATGTAAACGGATTAAATGCTCCAATCAAAAGACATAGGGCCCTAACCGGTTTGGCTCATTGGATAGAGTGTTGGCCTGTGAACTGAAAGGTCCCAGGTTCGAGTCTGGTCAAGGGCATGTACCTTGGTTGCAGGCACATCCCCAGTAGGAGGTGTGCAGGACGCAGCTTATCAATGTTTCTCTCTCGTCGATGTTTCTAACTCTCTATCCTTCTCCCTTCCTCTCTGTAAAAAATCAATAAAATATATTTTAAAAAAGACATAGGGTAAGAAGAACAAAGTTACAAGAATCACAATACCAAATATCAAGTTATACTATGAAGCTACTGTACTCAAAACAGCCTCCTACTTGCACAAGAACATGAATATAGATCAATGGAACAAAATAGAGAACCCAGAAATTGACCCAAGCCACTATGTTTAATTAATATTTGACAAAGGAGGCAAGAGAATATATTGGAGCAGCGACAGTCTCTGCAATAAATGGTGTTGGGAAAATTGGACAGGTATATGCAAAAAAATGAAATGATACCACCAATTTACATCATACACAAGAATAAACTCAAAATGAATAAAAGGCTTAAATATAAGATGTGAAAACATAAAAGTACTAGAAGAAACCATAGGCACCAAAATTTCAGTCATCTCTCATAGCAATATGTTTACTGATACATTTCCTAGGACTATAAAAACTAAGGAAAAAATTAACAAATGGAACTACATGAAAATAAAAACCTTCTGCACTGCAAAAAAACCCATCATCAAAATAACAAGAGAGCCCTCTACATGGAAGAACATATTTGCCAATGATATGTCTGATAAGAGGTTAATCTCCAAATATATAGGGAACTCATACAACTTACCAAAACGAAGACAAACAATCCAATTAAAAAATGGGCAAAGGTTCTAAATAGACGCTTCTCCATAGTGGATATACAGAAACTTAAGAGACATATGAGAAAATGCTCAAAGTCACTAATTATCCAAGAGATGTGAATCAAAACGACAATGTAATATCACCTCACACCTGTCAGAATGGCTATCATCAAAAAATCAACAAACTACAAATGTTGGCGAGGTTGTAGAGAAAAGGGAACCCTAGTACACTGCTGGTGGGAATGTAGACTGGTGCAATCACTGTGGAAAATAGTATAGCGTTTCCTCAAACAATTTACAATGATCCAGTGGTCCCGCTTCTAGGAATATGTCCTAAGAAGACTGAAATAAACATCAGAAAGATTATATTCACCCTTATGTTCATAGCAGCACAATTTACTGTAGCTAAGACTTGGAAACAGCCTCAGTGCCCATCAGCAAATGAGTGGATAAAAAAAACTATGGTACCGTTACACAATGGAATACTACACAGCAATAAAAAGAAAGAACTCTTACCATTTGCAACAGCATGGATGGACCTGGAGAGTATTATGCTATGCGAAATAAACCAGTCAGAGAAAGATAATCATCATATGATCTCACTCATATGTGAAATCTAATCAACCAAATGAACTGATGATCATAAATAGACTCAGAGTCATAGAAGCATGAACAAACTGTTGAACCTCAGATGGAAGGCAGGGGAGGGTGGGTGGGAAGAGATCAACCAATGAACTTATATGCATATATGCATAACCCATGGACACAGATAACATGGTGGTAAAGACCTGCAAGGGGGGAGGCAGGACAGGAGAGGGCTAGATGGGGTGGGGGGAAAGGAGGATCTATGTAATACTTTAAACAATTAAGATTTAGAAAGAAAACAACACAGTGCAGCAGAATGTGAGACAAAGGGTAAAGTTCTCAGACTGGTTTACCCATACTTTCCTATGTGTGATTTTAGTACTTAAATAAAATGTTTTTGCTTTTATGGATGTGTGTGTGTGTGTGTGTGTGTGTGTGTGTGTGTGTGGTGTGCTGTTGTTGAAGTTTGGTATGATATTGATGGAGATGAGTGTGTAGGATGAACTGTTAAATTTTACTTATAGCAACTGTTTTTTAAGAATTATAAAATTATGTTTCTTTTCATATTTTTCTAAGTCTCTGAATGGCTATACATTCTATTAGATCTTAAACTCATAAAGATTTTTATCAGGTTTCTCTAAACTTGTAAAACAAAATTGTATCCACATGTTAAAAAGGACATCAATATTCCTCTATGGAAAAGGTGCATTGAAGATGACTTTGGCCCTAACTGTTTTGGCTCAGTGGATAGAGAGTAGGCCTGCAGATTTAAGGGTCCTGGGCTCGATTTCGGTCAAGTGCACATGCCTGGGTTGCGGGCTCAATCCCCACTAGGGAGCATGCAGGAGGCAGCCAATCAATGAGTCTTTCCCATCATTGATGTTTCTATCTCTCTCTCCCTCTCCCTTCCTGTCTCTCTAAAGAAAAAAATCAATAAAACATTTTTTTTTAAAGATGACTATACCTTTCCTTTGGTTTGGTTTTGTCCATGGCACTTTTTGTCACATATGTACTATATGATTTAGTTGTTCATTTTTTATTGCCACTTGATAAAAGGTCTGCAAGATCTCAGTGCAGTGTGTGAGAGGGCATCCCGAAGAGAATGGGATAAATGACTGAGTGACTAGTGCCAGCCGTGGGCAAACTACGACCCGCGGGCCAGATCCGGCCTGTTTGAAATGAATAAAACTAAAAAAAAAAAAAAAAAAGACCGTACCCTTTTATGTAATGATGTTTACTTTGAATTTATATTAGTTCACACAAACACTCCATCCATGCTTTTGTTCTGGCCCTCCGGTCCAGTTTAAGAACCCACTGTGGCCCTCAAGTCAAAAAGTTTGCCCATCCCTGGACTAGCCTAATGCTTTCATAGGTATAATAGATATATATCTAAATGCAATTACCTATTTACTAGATTATTGCATTACACACCCATTATGGTTTTTGAACACCAAAATATGAATACATCACATTTTTAGTGTCCTTTTATACACTTGAAATTAAGTGTTTCCATTAGGTATCACTTGTCTAAATGTGGTTTGCTTATTTTTTTTAAATTAAAAATACTTACTGGAATAATTAAGTAAAATGTAGATGGATTACTTAAACCGTCTTAGAAATAGTAACTAAGGATAATTTGTTCTTATTAGGATAGAAACTGACTTATTAGTAAAAGTCTGAATCTTTCTGATGAATATTTGTTTTTGACTCTTTTTCTTTTATTAAAAGCATTCCTTATAAGTAGGAATGATGATGGCTACTACACAAACAGCATTTGTGTTATCAGGAAATGTTATTCTTATCAGAAACACTTTTAAGTTACTTTCTGTGAAATAGTTTATAGTGCCTCTTTTCCTGTAAAGTTTAGCATCTATTCTTGACTTGTTTTCATTATATATTTGTACTTGAGGTTAAATTTGATGTTATCTATAATACCTAACAAATACATTGCACTAAATTTACAAGTGGGAAGGAAAATGTGACATTTCTTTTACACGTTATTTCTTATCAAAGAACAGAGCAAGAGTATTTTGCTCCAATTGCACCCACTGAGAAGCATTAAAAGACATCAATGCAAATATTATAAGAAAGTTTGTTAAGATATTATAAGAAAGAAAAGACTAATGTCAAAGTGAACGTTAAAAAAAACATACAGATGTGTGTGCTTCCAGACCATGTGTGTACATACCCTCCTGCAGGAGTAAAGATATCTGCCTTGCTGCCTGGCTCCCGAGTATGCTTTGTGTTCTACCAGGACCCCTAAATTTGGGGACTCACCTTATTTCTAACAATTTGGGGGCACATCCAGGATACCATTTGTCATCACAAGGGACAATTAGATCCCTCTCCTGAGGAGGTGCACCCCACTTCTAAGTTATAATGGCCTTGGTGAGGAGGGACAGAAATTAACCCTAGGGCTGACTATGAGCTCAGGATTGAGAGTCAGCTAGCAATGCATGAATGGCCCAAGCAAGAAACACAACATTCAGGTAACCTCATGCATGAGCCAAGGTGGGAAATTGGACTGAGTACTACTTTGGTGATTGGATATCCTCGTAAGTCGGGTATATGTGACTGGGATGTGTCTTGGACATAAAACGAGTGCCAAGTTCTGATATGTGGTTCTGTTCTCCTGCAAGGGACATGGCCAGAGAGGGATGAAGAGGATCTCAGGGAGTATGAGAAACCTCCAACATGGAGGGTTGAGTACATAGTCACAAAGAACATTCAGAGGATAGAAAACAAAAATATTCTAGGCCTAGGGAATACATTCCCCTAAAATAGTTCACTGGAGAATGCTGAGATTCTGGGGAGGGGCACTTCCTGAACTAGGGACAGAAGACATTGTTCTACTTTGGTGATTTTTTTTTAATGCAGGGCATTCTGTGGCTCAAACTTTTAGTGTGTTGTGCGCACCTGCATAAAAGTGTTTCTGTTGATGTTTTATGTCTCTTTGTTGTTTGTTTAATTTGTTTAAAGATGGGGCAAGCCCTGCTTTGGGGAAGCCCAGTTATGTGTGACGGGGCTGAACACATGACAGATTGCAAGAACATCCCAGCAGCTGCCAAGAATTCTTCATCTTGGGGACTCTTCCTGCTCTCCCTCTCAGGGCTTCAGCCACCAGAAACTCTTAGCTAGTGAGTTTTCTGTCTGTGTGTATTTTGGCTTTCTATCTTTCAGGGACTTTAGTTTACTCTTCCCTGGTTTATGAATATAGAGACAAAGATTACATGGGGAAGTAGGGATTATAGGCATGGAGAAGTGAGCTATACAGGCTGGGTTGGGCAACAAGGTTAATGTTCCCATGATAATGGGCAGTTCTTGAATGAGAATGGACTGCATTCTAAGGTTGACTCCCAGGTCTCAGGCACGTATGACTCCCAGCCAGGTTGGTATATTCTTTCTTTGAACAGAAAGGGCAATCATAGTTAACAGCATCATTAATATTTCCCATAATCACAACTAGTCCCCAATGTTCTATTTTCCCCCATAACAGTGGGAGGAACAGATCTGTAGAAGTACCCTCTAGCAGTGAAGGGGGGAAAGGGGCACTCTGTTTTTATAAAGAAAAATAAAATAAGATAAAATAGTATTTTCACATTAAAGCCACTGAAGGCTGGTGCATTATCCCTGTTATAAAATTAGTCAAGAAAATTCTTTGGTTAATAATTGGCTTTAAAATCTCAAAGTTGTTAAGATATAATAAATAGATGTACTAGTAACTACAATAAAGGGTTTATGATAAAGCTTTTCAGTGATAATTATAAATATGTTAATGATAGAAGTCCAGTCACTGTGCTCTCTGTTGGAGGAAGGAGCCAGTCATCCTTCTCCTTGTAAAGGTAGAGAAACCTAAAAGAGAACAAGGGCAGACAGATAAATGGGATCCCTTGCCTTGCCTTCCCCTCCCTACGCAACCAGGGGACAATTTGAGGGAACATCCAAGATAGCCAGTTTGCAATACTAACTTCCCCTCAGGAAGAGGGCTGTCCTGATAAGACTCCAACCAGCCAGAGGCCTCTGCGCTGCCAGAAACCACCTTTTCTAGGTTGCAAAAGGAGTTGGAACAGTGAAAAAAAAAGGAGTTAAAGCCTCTGCTGGAAGACCCACATGGCTTAGCTGACCAGCTCGACCCATTTTGGGGCCTACAAGTATATATGTAGACCAAGTTAATGTCTTTCTTGGGAATATGATTCTCAGGAGTAGAAAGGGGAATGATTCAAAGGTTGGCTATGGTCATCTGGGAAGGGGAGCACCTGGTTGACCTTGGCGTGCTTTCATCAGATGTAAAATTTCCAAACCCAGGAGCCCCAGTGGGAACATCCCAATGAGGCCCATAGGGGACACATGAGAGATCTCAGGGAACTAATAATTAAAGGGATTAGGGAAGCAGTTCCCTGGTCTCAGAACCTAAATAAAGCCTTTAATATTCAGCAAGGCAAAGAAGAAGGGCCTTCTGAATTTTACCAAGACTAAAAGATTAAATGAGAAAGTACTCTGGGCTAAACCCTGAGGACCCGTTGGGCCAAGGAATATTAAAATTACATTTTGTCACCAATAGTTGGCCTGACATCTCAATAAAACTACAAAACCTAGAGAACTGAAAGGATAGAAATGTAGAAGAGGCTCAGAAGTTCTATATATGTAGAGATGAGAGAGGCAGAAACAGAAAGCTAACATAATGCTCACAACTGTAGAACAAGTGGCCCAGGGAAGGGTTGGCCTAGAGGGCCAGAAACAGAGGCCACAACAGTATGGACATCCCAAAAGAGGAGGAGTTCATGGGTCACACACACATACACACAAACACAAAGGAAGGGACCCCTCACTGAGCCTTTAGATCCTAAGGCCAACATTCTCACCCCCTTCCCAGAGAACAGTTTCTTTACTTAACAGTTCTGATACTATCAAAAGCTGAACTCATTATCACCCAAACCTTAGCATGTTATTGCTAAGGAAAAATGTGGCAATTTTAAATCTAAGTGGCTGGGGGCCTGGAAACTGCAGTCATAGAAGAGGCCTGCTCCCTTTCCATCTCAGCCTTTTCTCCAGCTTCATATGCCTAATTGGTAACTTAAAAGCTTTGGAGCATTGCTGGTTAAACAGTAAAAAAAAAATAATAATAATAATAATACCTAGGTATTTTGAGATAACAGGATACTGAAACATTAATTAATCTGAGTTTGCCTTATATGGAGAATCTAGAGGATAGATTTGAATCTTTTAATTAAATATGTCTTGTATTTTATTTAAATATATCCTTAAAAATGTGAATGCATTACTAATCTGAGAAATGCTAAATACTTAACTTGCCACCTAAAATTTAAGGTTTCTAAGACTTAAAAATTCTAGCTAATTGGAAATAAATTATATGGTTTTGGTAATAGAAGGCATGAAGTATGGAGATGTGTTATAAAAATAATTAGGTAATTAAGTTGTTCTAAAGCTAAATAAACAAAAGATTTGTGAAAATTATAGAAGAATTGTGAAAAGAAATCTTAAAAGGACATTATAGGTAGGTGAATGTAAAGCAGGATAACACAGAATTTGTTTAGACCTTTTCCAAAAGAGTTTTCTGTTAAAAGGGAAAAAGTTTTTCCGGTATTTGCCTAGGAAGCAAAAGTTCCATAAGTAATTGGAATCCTATATAATAAAAGCCTAATATGCTAAGTGTCCAGTTGACTGGTTGGCTGTTCAACCAATCAAAGCATAATATGCTAATGATATGCTAAGGCCACTCAACCACTTGCTATCATGTGCACTGACCACCAGGGAGAAGACAGTCGACTGGTCAACCAGTCACTATGACGTGTACTGCCCACCAGGGGGCAGACACTCCAACTGGTACGTTAGTTTGCTGCCAGGGTCCGGTCCATCAGGACTGAGCAAGACAGGCCGGACAGGCCCTGGAGACCTCCCTCAGTCCCTCCTTGGCTGGCCAACCTCTCATGTCCCTCTCCAGCCCTAATCATGCACCAGTGGTGGTCCCTTGGCCTGGCCTGCACCCTCACAATCCAGGACACATTGGGGGATGTCAGAGAGCCGGTTTCAGCCCAATCCCACAGGCCAGGCCAAGGGACACCACTAGTGCACAAATTCCTGCACCAGGCCTCTAGTAATAATATATTGTGAGATTTTAATCAGATACTTAATTGCTTAGAAAAGAGTGATCTTAATTGTGGGAACTGAAGTTTTACTAGTTTATGTTTGTGTTTAATACCCTCTTGTCACTTTGAATGAGATATAATCTTTTGGCTGAATGGGTTTGACAACCTTCCTAGGGTTTGAATGTTAAGAAGTTTTGTTTATTTTTTTGTTTGTTTTTTGACCTAGAGTTCGCTGTAGGTGATTCCAATAGGCCCTGGAATGCCTCAAGACCTTCCTACAATGGGTGTGGGGGGCAGAGTGAGGTTGGACCCAACAACCCGGGTTAAGGGCAGACATACCTCAACTTGAACAGCCATACCAGGACATATCCCCTTGAATTGATGCTAAAAACTGTAAGCTGTCTTAATAACCATCATGTACTGGGTTCTATTTGCTTTAAGGATCTGGCAAATTGCAGGGGCTTACAATGTGGGCTGGAGAAATGTGTACAATCTGGATCATGCTTACCCAGTTAAATTATTGATTATAGATAACTTGAATGACTTGGATATTTCAGCCTTTAGGTCAAAAGATTTGCTAGGACTAGATTTAGGAGTAGAGGTCAGAAGACAAGATCCCCTAGCCCACTGCCACCACCATGAAAATAGGGTATGAGGGAGCGAATGATTGGGTGGAATGGATTAAATATTCTGTACGCACCCTAAATAAAAGCAACTGTTACGCTTGTGCAGTGGGAAGGCTAGAGGCCCAAGTGGTTCCATTCCCATTCAGAGGACCTCAGATAGTAAAGGGATGGAATGTGTGCTTGCCTTGTACCAGGAGGAAACTTCCTGGGAAAACGATTCCTGTAAGACTCTCTCCCTGTTGTTCCCATTCAACAGAGGCAAAGAGCAAGGACCTCCCAAAACGATCCGGCCCCGTTCTCCAATATAAATCTCCTGCCTCGCAAGGGAGGAAACAGTGCTCAGAGTTTATGAGAAATTTATCCAGATGTGTAAATTCTGAGTATCCTCAGAAGCCAATCATGCTGCACTGTTGATACCCCGTGCTGATGTCTGGTGGTGTTATGGGGGACCCAGATTTGTGGCCTTGCCCAGCCAATGGAGTGGAACTTTCACTCTGATACAATTGGCTATCCCTTTCACTTTGGCCTATCGTAAACCTTTTTCAATGGACAGACAGACTACAAAGAGGAGAGAGAGTCCAGGGTGCTTCTTTGATCCCTATATACACACAGATCCCATTGGAGTTCCAGGAGGAGTGCCAAGGAGATTAAGGCTAAAAATCAGATTGCTGCAGGGTTAGAATCTGTCCTGTGTTGGTGGCCCACTGTAAACAAGAATGTGGTTGGATTAATTATATTTACTACTAGAGGCCCAGTGCACAAAATTTGTGCACAGGAGAAGGGTCCCCTCAGCCCAGCCTGCACCCTCTCCAATCCAGGACCCCTCTGGGGATGTCTGACTGCTGGTTTAGTCAAACATCACTCTCACAATCTGGGACTGCTGGCTTCCAACCACTCGCCTGCCTGCCTGCACCTGCCCTCCCCTGAAGACCTGGTTGCCCCTAACTGCCCTCCCCTGAAGGCCTAGTCACCCCCAACCACCTTCCCCTACTGGCCTGATCACCCACAACTGCCCTCCTCTGCTGGCCATCTTGTGGCCACATGGGGGTGGCCATCTTGTGTGAGGGTCTGATGGTCAATTTGCATATTAGGCTTTTATTATACAGGGTAACCAGCAAAGGCTTGTTAACTATATTTGAGACACAGCTAAAGGGATAGCTGAACAGCTAGATGCCACCAGCAGGATGACCTGAGAGAACAGGTTGGCCTTGGATATGATTCTGGCAGAAAAAGGAGGAATATGTGTAATGTTGGGGGCAGTATTGTACATTCATCCCTGACAACACAGCAGACCGACAGTCAATGAGGCCCTAAGGCAGTGGCAGCTTTAGCTAATGCATTAGCTGGAACCTGGGATTGAGAATCCTTTCTCTGATTTACTAGAACAATGGTTTGGAAAGTGCAAGGAAATGATGGTGTCCACGTTCACCGCTTTGATTAGGAGTTACAGTGATGGGATGTTACATCATCTCATGTATTATTCAAAGGTTAATTGAAACCTCATTGACCAAACAGCAAATTAGTCTTCTCCTAGACACTGTAGAGCATGAAAGTCAATTAATGTTAGCTGAGTTTGAAGAAAAGAGTTTAAATAAAGAAAAGGGGAGAATTGTGAGAATAAACAAGTCATCTTTTCTGTCGAAGAACAATTTAGGCAACCACCATGTTGGCCGCATGGCTTGTAGCTCCCTGGGGGCTGCCATCTTGAAACGGCAAAGGTCAACCCCTTCCTTTGAATTAGCCAATTGTGAAAGACTGTGAGCCTGAGTTCCAATCAAGAGTAAGGGACAGGCCATGTGCATCAGGATTAAAAAGCTGAGCAGACTACCTGCTCGGGTGCACATGCTTCCATACCATGTGCTGGGCACTCTCCTGCAGGAATAAAGATATTTGCCTTGGGGAAAAAAAAAAAGAAAAACATGCAAACAAGACAGAACCAGGGAAATGAATATGTTATTATCAAAGGTCACAATCATCAGATGAAAGGTATGATATAAACAGCAGCAAGGCAATTTGAGAGCTAGATGCTTCTAGTATTGTATTTGGAAAACAGTATAAGCCACTAGCATGTAAGAAATGGCAATGTCTAGTGAAACTTCTCTACCATCTGGAAGAAAATGGGTGGGAAAGCTGACCAAGTTTGGTCCCTCATCATTATATTAAATCACTATGTACATAGCTCAGAACTGGCATTAAGTGGAAGTACTTTCATGGTACTGGGACAAGTAGAGGGAGTATTATGGCTAGTATTCTTTGATCATAAGGAACAGAGAGTGACTCATGCTAGTTTATTTTAAAAAACAAAAGAAAGTACTTATTATGTGTCTCATACTCCAACAGCATGACTGTGACCAAGGAATGAATTCCAAGGTACTGGTAAACACCAGTTTCTCCCTGTTTCTTGTTTCAGTGTATTGCTGTAAGTGTAATTTGAGCACAGATCTAACTTCTGGCTGGGAAGACACCCAAAAACCATTTCTACATCAACTTGTAGAATAATGCTAATGTGGCTCTTGGAATGTTGATCAATAGCTGATGGTTGCACCTGGGTGCTGACTCTTCTGATACTGCTGAGAATCCTTAGGGCTTGGACTCAACATGGGAGGAATTTGTGAGTGGGCAGGTGTAGGCAGGTCAGAAAATCAGTGTTCATGAGATCAGATGTCTGGAAGGCAGAGAGAAATATCAATGTGAGAGAAACACATTGATTGGTTGCCTCCTGCACACACCCTTACCAGGCCCGGCCTGGGGAGGAGCCTGCAACTGAGGTACATGCTCTTGACTGCAATCGAGCCCATGACTCTTCCATCCACAGGCTGATGCTCTATCCACCGAGCCAAACTGGCTAGGGCTGGAACAGGTGTTTTTAAAGGATGGAATGTGTTATTAAATTTATGGAGATATAAAATGTGTTATCAAATTATGAAGAAAGAATTGCACTGATATTTTCCATGATATGAAAGCAGCCTGTCTTTGTTTTTCAATATATAAATAATTTCTAACATAAAGGAAGACAGCACACATGCCCTAGATATCCTGAATTGCCTTTCTCACATACTTTAAATTTTACTTGTAAACTTTCTTAATGGGAGTGGGGTTAGATGTAATTGAGCTAGAATAAATGCAATATGTCATTCATAAGAAAAAAATATTTGAGTAAATAAGTGAAGATTATTTTCACCTTCCTTTCAGTGACCACTGTAGCTACTGGTGTACACAGTAAGTTCTATACAGATAAGATACTGAATTCTACAAATCAGCTGCTCATGAAACTTTTCATGTTACTTTATTGTCATGTTTCACTGAACACTCTAGTTCCAGCTTCCTCTTTCCAGATACCAATAAGACATTTTCACATGCACACCCACTATTAGCTCAAATTCAGATATCTCACATTAAGGCTCCCTCTCATCCAAATCTTCCTTCAATCTCCCCACCCCTCTTTACAGTGGGTAGCAGACCTTTCTCCCATCTACTAAGGGATACATCATGAGTTATCGTTAACTATTCCCTCTCCACCATAAAGTGCTGTCTACTCTTCCTTTATAATGTCCCATTCTTCTTAGTCCCACAGCTATGGCCCTCAACTGATTTGTTGTCATAGACTTGTCACTTATTTCTCAGATTTATTTATCTCCAGTTCAAAGCTCACCACACACTTTTGCCAAATTAACCTATCTAAAAACATTGCTTTCATTGGGCCTTTCTTTGGCTTGAGAATTTACAGTAATTACAATGCTTGAAGTTTTAATCTAATTTAATTTGACTGTCATTCAGGGTCTTTTATCATTGGTTTAATATTACTTACAAAAATTACCTTTGAAATGTCCTCAGAATACACTCTGCTATGACTAGGTTGATCTCTGGTACATCCTAAGCACCTAGTGATACCTTAGCACTACTGGGTAGTTGAATTTTAAGACTGATTACTTTTTTGAAAATAGAGTTCTCTATGTCAGTTCATATTTTAGAAATAATTTTAGACATCCTTTGGAGATGTAAAAATGACCTGTTTTGATATATGGCCACCCCAAATCAAATTTCTATCATAAGCAATAGAAACACTGTATTAGACTGCATGATTTAATGAATTAATTGTTTTTCTCAACTATAAGCTCAGATCTTTTAAAATTTTGTTTTTTGTTAAATAAAAATATTACCATGTTTCATTCATGCTGCAGACCCTAGCTTTGCTGTAAACATTCAGGGTCCTCATATTGCCTCTTCCCTTGGACTTTTGTGTGCTTTGCTGTGCCTCTCAAGGCACACCTTTTGCCCTTCCTGCTGTGCCAGGCTCTTGTAGGTTCCAGAATGTTTGCCAGTTCCTAAACCTGGCAATAGACTTATGGTACAAAAGTTTGTGTTGTTACATTTCACACTCACTTTAGATTCTGGGGGAAAATGTAACTCTTTAATGTTTCTTTGGAAATGTACTTAAATATTGAACTCTGTACACATGCACTTTATGAAAGCTACTAAAATTTATACAATGTAAATAATTATTTAAATGAATGCCTATAAACATAATAAACTGCATTTATGTGATGTTATTGGATATCATTTGTCTAATTAATGAAATATACAACTAGATTCATTGATATTTTAGCTACATTTCAGAATGGAATCTAGGATGTGGCTATTGACTCCCTCTTGAATTTCATTATATTTTACTGACATTATCCTTGGAAATGATGTGCATAAAACAAAGGAGAGGAGTAGATTGATTACTTACTAAGAATTTAATTTTGTAGATTGAAAACTCAGGATGCTTTTTTCTTGGGTTATTTTTGCATTACAGAAAATATACTCTTTTAAATATGTATTATTAAAAAAACTGCAAAAGTTAGAAAGTTGGACAAAGAAGTAGGTAAAATTAGAAACATTTATTTTTTCACACTTATAAGTAATCTGCTTTCCTTTTTAGAACTGCCTTTGACTGAAAAGGATTGTATAGTGTGTTTTCTCCAAACTGTTATGTAAAATTTTATTTCTCCAGTTCTTAAACTAGAAGCCAAAACAATGTTTTTGGGGGTCTAAGTGCTTTGCTTGATCTTGCAAAGCCTATTTCATGGTCTGCTAGATTCTAATGGAGGTTGTTAGCAATGATATAATATTTATTTATATAGAAAATAAATTTACAAAAGAGTGCTGTTGGGGAGCACACGAGACATGGTTGGAAAGTTGTAATGAGGACATTCTGATAAAAGGGAAGTGTGTGGAAAGCTGCCTGCCTGTTTATTGGAATTCCAACTTAGGGGAGACATAGGAGAATGTCTAAGGCAGCACCCCTAATTATTCTTTGACCTTTCCAAACAATCCTTTATGCTCAATCCCTGGATGCCTTTGCCTAGAGGACAATGTAAACATGTATCCTCCCAAGATTAATCACCATACTGATTGTATCTAAAGATAAAAATTCTAATAAAGGCCTATTGAGGCAGGCAATAGAGGCTGCTCCGGCTACTAAAGCCAGAGGACCCTTAGCCCACTCTTGCACAGTCCAACTGTGTTTGAGTAATCTCTTCATCCATCTTTCATGGGCTGCTGGTCAGCCCCGGTGAGAGGGTTAACTTGAAACACAGGCAGATAGGGCAGAGGTCCAGTGGAAAACAAAGGCAGGTGAAACATAGGCAGGGCCGGACATGACAGTTTGAGCCAGCCTAACCACAGGAACCAACCAAGCAAAAATAATAAAATGTTTCTGGACTCAAAGTGAGAGGTATGGGAACCCAAAGGAGGGCCTGCAGTAAACAAGATGTATGAACGCATCGAAACAGAAAAAGTTCAGGTCCGTTGCTGGGCAAAAACAATTGAGGGAATCAATCAGGTGAGGACACAGGTAGACATAAAGCAGGTTTGTAGAAAATATATACACCTGGACTACAAGGCTTTAATGGCAGCCCACTGTTGGGTTCCCCTCCCCTTGCAGGGAGTCTGAATCTGCTTGTAATACATTTTCCCCACTTTTGCTTAAATCTTCTGGTCCACATAGCTCATTCTTTGGTGTTGCGAGACATGACCTCGGGAAAACAGCTCGGGTGGTGGTGCCCTTGTGTGAGGACCAGGGAACACAATGAGACGTGGTGGAACCCTTGAAAGCGAAGAGGAAGGAAACGAAAGTAACTGCACAGTAAGTCATTGGAGCCCGTTGGGATTTCCAAGTTCAAGGGAATTGATTTTCAGCTAAGGTTTCACATTGGGACAGCAACTGTCCACTGAGGAACATCTCTCTGTTACTTAAAAAAATTATTAAAAGCAAATGGTGCCTATAATTTATAGTCCTTGTTTCCTTGACGATGGAACATTAAATGTTGATCTCTGGGAAAAAGTAGGCAGGGATTTAAAGAGAAATCAGGCTCAGGGAAAATGAGTGCCTTTGTCATCTTTAACTATGTGGGCTCTTGTTTATGCTGCACTATGCCCACTTCATATTGAAGATCAAAAGCCTACAGAACGCCAGGAGGATTTATCACTGTCCCCTGCTCCTAAAGTAGAGCCTGTAAAGCCTGTAATACCTAAGGTCCCCGATCCTCTGCCTCTGGTGTGGGAAGGCTCATCAATGAGAGAAAATGGAGCTAACAGTCCGTTTACACAAGGACTCCTTAATGCTTTGTCTGAACATTATCATGGTGCCTTGGGACTGGCAGATTTTGGCTAAAATGACTTTGGACACCAGTGAATATTTGCTTTGGAGAGCAGAATAAGATGAGATCTGTGAACAACAGGCTGTTTGTGGGTGTTCACTGGCCACCCCACCTGGCAGACCTGTGGGCTCATCCTATCTAATAATAGACAAACATGGTAATTGACCGTACCTTAGCAATGATTGGCTAATCAACGTGATATGAAAATTAACTGCCAACAAAGATGGTGGCTAATTTGCATACTGCAGGCAGGGCAGGACAGCGCAAGCCGCCAGTGCACCACTCCATCCTGGCCTCCCCTGTGTGACCGGGGCAGTGGGGAGGGATAGCAGCAATCGCCAACCTGCCACCATCTGGGCCTCCCAGGAGGGACTTCTCCCCAGTTGCCATGGCAATCCACAAGCAGTGACCTGTGAGCAGGAA